>NC_143588.1:99801306-100133806 GCF_048544385.1 Mastigoproctus giganteus
CTCACCTTTACAAAAAAGAGAATCAAGAATGACATCACATCCTATCACAACGGATTACAGATAAGGAAAATGAAGTCTCACACCGACCTCAGCATGACTTGGGATGAGGACCTCGCTTTTCAGACCCATTTTTCGACCATGAAATCAAAGACTTTCTCGGTGATGTGAGCAATTCGACAAGAGCTGACGGAGTTACTTCACGTCGATGTAGTCGGAAGTTACGTCCAGCGGTGCCTACAACCTATCGCACTGTATGCATCATCAATCTGGTCTTCTGCCCCGACGTCATACATAAACAGATTCCTGGCAATCGAGTACTAGGTAATGCGATGAATGAACAGGGTCACGGGCAACGTATTCATCATCTCCAGGGCTGTTTTATATACCAACTTAAATATTAGACCCTGGAGAGTTCACATTGCATCCAGGAATATTCTTCTTCTTTCTCAGATGCTTACCGGTGTGATTGACACTCCCAGTCTTCGAGGACTTGCTCTACTCCACGCGCTGGACGTAGTAATGACAACCCTTACCTACCGTTGCATTCTATACTGTCCAACCTGTGCTGTCTGAAGAATTTCTTCCCAAACAACGCAGACTATTTCAATTCATTGGCAAAGCAAGCAGTACAGAGTGAAGAGCTTCTCTGAAGTAGCACAGCTTACTTCAACTATAATCTTGTCAATAATTGAATTTTGTAAACAATATTGTAAATATACGCACTTAATAACATAATAAAAGGAGAATTTTTCCCTCCAACATTGAATGTGTATTCTATTAGACCACTCCCAAAAGTCTCCGAGCCAACTGAAGCCAAGCATTTTAGACCCATCTCTTGCTCCTCGTGTTTACTGAAGCTGCTTGAGAAAACAGTACTGAAACCGCTTACCACGCACATCCTCCCGCATAGACCACATCAAATTCATTATGCTTTGCACGACATATCAACAATTAATAATCTGCTTATGACCACCAATGCCATCCTTCGATCGTTTGAGGAGAAAGAAGAAATTGCTATCACATACCTGGATCTACAAGCGGCGTTCGATAGTGTTAACATCCTGCCTTGCTTAAGCATCTTCAAAATTACTATCATATCACAGGCCAAGTACTGAAGTTTCTAACATCCCTTCTTCAGAATAGAACCATCAAAATGTCCATAGGAAAGCAGACGCAAGCAGGCGTGACACAAGTGGTGAGTCCTGTCTGGAATTCTTTTCACAGCTATAATTAATCCGCTAGTACACAACAGACCAGATATGCCATAATATGCGGATGACTTGAAGCTCATAACAAAAATAGAATCAACCGATGAAGTAATAGACACAACAGCAACCATCAACAAGACATTATCAGAAATAAAGCAGTACCTCATGAGATTTGACCTGCAAGTTAATCCTGCAGAATCTGCATTCATGGTCTTCTCACTGAAACCCACACCAACCATAATTCAGCCGGCGATAGACGGAGTCCTGATCCCCTGCGTCGAAAAGCGGAAAGACCTGGGTGTGACCTTTGATCGTAAATTAAGATTCCATCACCACATTGAAGCACTCTGTGCTGAATTCAACAGGAAACGGTGGATTGCCAGGCAGCACTTGCTGCATATTCATAACATAAATCTGATAAGAACGTATATCAGGACGATGATCTTCGGAGGTGTACTGTATGGGGTAGAGTTGTGGGGCTCGGCTGCAGACACAACAATCAAACCATTGAACGCTGCTTAATACTGGCTCCTGAAGTGGGCTACCTGGAAATGTCATCTCCCACCACAACTTCACATAACACCAATGGCCAAAGCATTGAATTTAATCAGCTTCGCAGCCTTAATGAACGAAAGAAGACTAATCTTCACCATCCAAATGATCTCTGGAAGAATCTCAGCGCCCAACATTTGGGACATCGTGTGCTGGAGAATCCCCCAACCAGCACTCCGCTCCACTTCCAAGCTTCTTGCTCTTCCGTCGAGGTTACATTTTAAAGATCGGTTCCTCCCTTATCAGAAACTCCAACTAGCTCATTCCTTGGACGCCGACCTGTGCAAAATCGTTGATGACAAAAAGTACAGACGATGCATCCTAGATCTGCACGTGTGTTCCACAACCATAAACTGATGTAAGAACGCTCTGGCTTAGCAAGAATTTCAGGGAAACTTGAATTCAAGAAAACTGTCCTGTGTTATTTTAATTTATTTTTTATTTTAAGTTGATGTATTATTGTTATTATTGTATTTTATTTTTAATTAAATTCAATCTGCTGTATGTTATTTATTTATCATATTATTTATTTATTACATTTCCGGCGAGATGATATCTCTGCCGTTTGTTAACCCCTGGCTTAGTGCAGTGAATGGTTTGTAAAGGTAAGGTACCTGTGTGTTCCTAGGAACCTTACAATAAAGATTATATTTATTTATTATTTACTCCACACCGTGAATGGTCGTGTACGGATTTGGCGTCAACAATATGAGGCTCTTCATCCACCATGCATGGTATCAAAGGTGCAGGCTGGTGCAGGCGGTTGTATGGCGTGGGACATGTTTCACTGGCAGCAATTTGGACCCCTGGTGCATGTGGAACAACGTATCACTGGTCTTCGCTATCGTAAACTGCTTGCTCACTGTGTACACCCCGCTATGTTACACTTTTTCCGAATGGCGATGGTGTCTTCCAAGATAACATTCCTGCACGTCAAATGCCCGATGGTTCGGCGCATTTGACGTGCAGGAATGATTTGAGGAACACAGTTCTGATTTCCAGCATATCGATTGGCCTCCGAACTCCCTCGATATCAATCCCATAGAGCACTTGTGGGACACTATGGAAAGGCATATCAGGCGTCTGGATACACCAATCACCTCCATACATGCATTGTTAGCCGCATTACACACAGCTAGGTTGGCCATACCTCCCGAACGCTTCCGACATATTATTGAATCAATGCCACGTCGGATAGCTGATGTACTGAGGGAAAAAGGAGGACCTACGAAGTATTAGGTAAGTGGTCATAATTCAGTGATCACTCAGTGTATATGTCCCTTATCGGGTACTGCTCAAAGGACTGGATGAAAGGCGAGGAATGAGAATGTACTCCATGCCTCATATTATCTGAATCCGGGCTTGAAATTTCTATCAGATGTGATTTTAAAAATATTTCTATTTTCCATATCTTAGAATTATTCTATGTAATACGAGACATTTAAAATCGATGAAATGCATGAGACAATATGAGGCCATTGAACAAATATATCTCACAATTCCTTTTAGAACTGTAAGATATATTTTTATAGTTTGTGAGAGAATTTTTATTTTTTAAAGTAAACCTGGGGGTGTGGAATAGAAGGATTTCAACCTTGAATTTTGAATGTATTTTGTTTGGGTGAAACTTCTCAAGCAAATCCTGAACGTCATATTTTTCTTAAGTGAGCATGGTTTAGCATTTTTTGGTTCCAAAGAACATATTGGAGATCCTCGGAATGGGAATTTTCTTAGAATCTTAGAGTTACTTAGTAAGTATGATTCAGCTTGTATACGATCATGTGAAAATAGTTCGAGAATCACAGGAAAATCGCAAACGTCTCCAAGTTCACTGTCTCTCCTCATTCGTTCAAAATGAATTTATCGAACTTTGTGGATTATCTTTTCAAAAAAGAATTCTTGAAGAAATTCGAAATTCCAACTATTTTTCCATTATCGTGAATGCAACCCCAGATTGTTAACAAAAAGAACAAACGTGTCTCGTCGTTCAATATGTGAAAAAAATTGATAATTCAGTGTATTGATTGAGGAACGATTCATCAAGTTTTATTCTTTTCTTTCACACAAAAGGAAGGAAGGAAAGTAAATCACTTTACGAATTTTAAAACTTCTAAGAAAGTTTGCACTTGACTGCTTATATTGGGCAAGCATATGATAATGGTACTAATAGGGCAGGACAGTATAATGGCCTACAAGTAGTTTTTCTTGAATCTAGTTACCCTAATTGCATTTTTTGTAAAAGTTGATAGTGTTGAATCATGCAAGGAGGCGATATTATACTTTGGAACTCAGGAAATACAGTATATACCTGGTGGTTATAATATATTTCCCTATTCAGGAGACCCTAGTGTCAAAACGGCTAGAGATAGCGCTGTGAAAATCGGTGGGTGTGTCATTTAGGGTATGGGGAAGCGATTTGTAGAAGAAAAAAAAAATAATTAGTTCAAATTTCCGCCACCATGGGAGAATTTGGCACTGTAAACATGAGATGGAATACGTAACTTAGGACTAGATTTCAATATCAGAACTTAGAAATCTTCAGATATTGTTCTACATGCTTTCTTTCACTTGAGATGACATTCAGATATCTCCATAGCCAGAAATCCCAGGAATTGAGGGCTGGCCACAACTGCGGAAAGTCTCTAGAAAGGATGCGATCATTTCCGAACGTTGAACAGAGCAGTTCCTTCACTTGTCGACCAACGTGGGGAGGGGCACCATCTTGCATGAATACTACGGTTTCCAAGCATTGCCTTTCTTGAAGAGCGGGAATAATGTGATCTCTTAGAAGAGCGCAGTACTGTGCACTAGTTACTGTACACCTTACGGGGCCATGAGGTGTAGACTCTTCAAAGAAAAATGGTCCGATTATAAACTCTGCTGTGAATCCACACCATGCTGTAATGTATGGACTTTGTAGTGGTCTTTCATGCACACCAGATGGATGAGAAATCTACATCTACATTTTTGTGCATTTACATCCCCATGAAGAGTGAAATGTGCCTCATCACTCCACAAGATCATTCGAGCCCGTGTATCGTCAAGTTCTATACGAGCCAGAAATCGTAGAGCAAAATCTATTCGTTGTTGTTGATCACAAGGCTCTTGCACTACATGAATCCTGTACGGGAACCAGCGTAAAATTATTGGAGCACTTTATGTACAGTAGACCAAGGAAAGTTCAAGTCTCTCGACGCACCTCTAGCAGGCACTGCTGACTGGTAGTATTTCGCATTCTGACCATTGCAACCGCCACTTCATCCACTACCTCTGTTCCGATACTTGGTCGTCCCATGCCTGATATTACACCTAACTTCTCGGTCACTTCAAATTTCTTTATTAGTTTTCGAAGACCTACTGACGTCGAAAGTCCTTTACGCAAACCTTTTAAGTTTCTGATATTCACGTGATGCAGGATTGATAACAAAAGTTGGAATCTCTCTACTGTTTTTGTTATTTTTTAATTTTGTTGTTTCCGATTTCATAATCGAATGATTTGTACAATCGATTAAGAAAAATACCATTATCAATTATGCCCATCACTAGTAAAATATGCATTGTATTTTATCATACGATCGAAAAAGATGTACCATAATAAGCCATCAATCACCCATCTCATTTATACACACTAAACGCTGATTATAATGGCAGCTGCTATTGAGACAACCAAACAGTAAGCAACACACTAGCTCCGATTAGCAGGTTTTCGTTCCAGCGAATCAGCTGGAGCCATCACAGGTTCAGTCACAGGTCGGGAGTTGATGGGCTTAGAATGCTGGAAAGTTGGGATGTTATACTATAAGATTACCTTTCTTATAATAGAAACATTTTTCTCCTATAGGACACTATCGGTAAAGGGTTGTCAGACTTTAGCGGGAAAAGTGTGTTTATCTTGAACCCAGGTGAAATAGGAATGGGATGTCGCGTGGGGAACTGTATTTACATAACGTATTAGACTATGAACTATTTATTTTTATATTACGCACATCATGATGATAGCGATGATCCCTAACCTTTGTACTTAAACTTACAGCAATCGTTTTAGGTTAGTAGAATCTGTTTTTCCCTGTTGATAAATGAAACATGGGAGACCGGTCTGACAAGCTGAGAAAACGACGAGTTGGTATCGTTGGATTTGGCCACTTAGGTTAGTGGGTCAAGTAAGGCGTAACTACATATATTTTTAAAAAATTTCAGGCGTTTACAATTTATAAATGTAAAATGTTAAACTTGAGGTGGCAAATTAATTTTTGCGAAAGTCTTAAAAGGATTTTTTAAATTCCATAATAAAGTCTCATTTTTAGGTAAAAGGTGTACGTGAAAAGTGGATTTGAACCAGTTACTTTTGATTTTAGTCGTATCAGTAGTAAATTCAACTATTTCTGTATTCAACTTTAATTAAGTGGTTGTTTACCGATATGTGATGGAGCATGTTTATACATCTAATGCAAATGTACATACAAAGCTGCGTATAAGTTATATGCAGCTTCTGTATATGAAGTTCATATTGACATGTATCAGCAACATAATATACAATCTTATTCTGTAGTACAGAATATGCTTTTCGCAAACGGTTAACTAAATATCGCACTAAGATTTACGACTGTAACAAATTCATCCCTCCCAACACACAACGGATTAAGGATAAAGGTTAAAATTCAATGTGTAACGGCCCCAGGGTTTCCCCCATCTCTGCGTTGTGTACTTCACAGAACTCTGTGAAGGTCAAAGGTTTAAAAGGTGTAATGTGTGTGTTAGCGTTGTGTAGTGTCGTGTTTGTTCTTCTGATCGTTGGGCCCCTTAGTGGGATCATCCCCGTTTAGCATTTAGAATCATCCCCGTTGCCCACATTTAGCCCTGAGGAGGCAGTAGAGGGATCCTTTAAGTACTCTGGCTGCCAGAGTGCTTAAGGGATCCCTCTACTGGCAGACCCCGCAACCTAATTTCCGAAGATTTCAGTTGCAAGGGCCTATAAAAAAAAAAAAAAAAAAAAAAAATATATATATATATATATATATATTTAAAATAAAAAAAATAATAATAAAATAAAATAAATAAAAAAATAATAATAAAATAAAATAAATAAAAAAATAATAATAAAAAAAATAAAGTAAAAAAAAATGTGATAAGTTAGAGTAGGGGTAGGTGAAGCAGGAGGGACAGGTAGAAACATGGAAATGATAGGGAAGAAAACCCCAAACTTGTCAGTGGGGACAAGCCCCACCAGGAGAAAAGAGGGGAGCAGGGAGGGGACAGAAAACTGCCCCTTCTCCCTGCCTAAGGGATGGGGATTAAAAGTGAACTGGGCTAGAGTGCCCCTTTCAGGTCGCCAATGTCAACAGTCACTGTCAGGTAATGGATCCATTATCCCATACAAGAAGTACATTCAGGAGGCTGGCATTTAGTGTTACTTTGCCTCCTCTGGGTGTTTCTTGGGGCTTCCTTGCCTTATCAGTGGCCATTGTCTCAAGAGGTCAGGTCCAGTTTAATTGCCTCTAATAGGACCAAGTCACAGGAGTTGATGGTCTAAGTCTCCAGTGGCTGTGCTGGCTCCTGTTTGAAGATGACACATGCGGTCCTGTAAGATTGTTCCTGGTCAACAAAGGTAAGGTCATCAGCGAACAGTTTGATTTCACTCTCATTGTTTCAAGTCAGTAATTGGTAGTAGTATATGTCAATTCTCAGTGGAGGGTATTGATCCATCCGGTAGGTGTTGTTATTCTCAGGATGAAATTTTAAGTCCAGTGGTTTCAATTGCCTGTCTCTCATTGCAAGCATTATTTTGTTGAGCAATTATGCTAGGTCAGTTCATCCAAATAGTTTGTCAGTTTAGAGTAGAGTATAGCCATACAGTCAGTTCCATGGCGTGCATTTAAAAGATCCGTGTCAGTGTCCGTCAGCTAACAGTTTGATTTCGCTGTTATTGTTTAAAGTCAGTAATTTGATGTAGTACATGTCGGTTTCCAATGAGTCCCTAGGGTATGCTGTCCAGTAAGTGTTATTTTCAAGGTGCAGTTTCAAATCCAGGGTTGTCAAGTTGGGTGTTGTCATTTTTCAGCTGCCTCTCATTGGAAGTATTTATTTTGTTGGTCATTTATGTTAGGTCAGTTTGTCTAGGTAGTTTGTCCATTTCCGATTAGTTTAGTCATATAGTCAGTTCCATAGCATGCATCAGTAAGGTTCATGCTAGTGCTCTCTGTGGATGGCAATTAATGTCCATTGGATGGCAATTGTTATCATTAACCAGCAGCGACGGTCCTCATAATGGGTACAATCAAACATAATGTGGTGGCAGGTCTCTGCCTACCCACATGTGCAGCTTGGGTTCTCAATGATCCCAAAGTTGGTTAATTTCTCATCGAATGACCCGTGGCTGGTCGATAGGTAATTGTGAATAGTCTGGGATGGAACCAGGTTTGGAGCTTTGGATACACCCTCTCAATACTAGGCAAGCACTTTTTTGTGATTTTGCCTTTTGTTGATGCAGTCCATCGATCATGCCATGCCTGCTGTAGATGCCTTTGGAGTCTAGGTTTCTCTGTCATCTGATTTGCTGTTGGGTCTATAGTGAAATTCAAAAAGGTGCAGGGCAATCCTTTGGCAATGTAATATGGCATACCACAGCGTAGATAGTGAAGGAAGTTTACTGTTAGATGTGGGGATGCAAAAATATTCACCCTCTCTCTCTGGTTGAAATTTTAGCACTTATTTACTTTAGCTAATATTGCTTTACTACTTAAATTACATAAAACTTTTAGGAACATATCGTGTTTCAATTGGTGTATTGTTTTGCTTGTGCTATATTCATGGAATTATTAGTAACTACCCACAGCCAGATTATGGCACAAGCAAGGGCTAATGTATGTATACAAAGGGATTCAATTTGAAGGTCAGGGAGATATCTTCATTATTTTCAGATTTAGTTTTATCATTTTTTTTTTGTTGTTGTTGTTTTTGTTTTTTTACCTATGTGTGCTGAAATATTTGAATTTTTTGTTAAAATTTAAAATAATTTCTATTTTTTAAGTTACAGTATGTATAATTAACTTTTTATCTTAGTGGGATATTCTAAATATCCCACTAAGTCATCTGTCATGGTTATTCTAAACCATGATTGTAGCCAAATTAGGTGGAAGTATAGCATTAGCATTAGCATTAGCATTAGTAGAGGCATTTGATGCAAGAAAGCAAGCTTATGCAGCATCAGCCAAAAAAAAAAAAAAAAAGTAACATAAATAAATAAAAATAACCACTTCCACTTCACCCCTCTGTTCGTTCGAAATACCTGTCCAGCTGAGCCTTAAACTTATTTAGGCTATCAACTTCCACGACAAGGGATGGAAGTCTGTTCCACCCACCAACCACCCGCTGGCTAAAGGCAAATTTCCGCACATCTATCCTACATCTGTCTTTCCTCAATTTGAATTTATGCCCTCTCAGGTGATTTTTCTGAGCTAGAGGAAGAATCCCATCAGCATTGAGCATGCTCAAACCATTCAAGGCTTTGTACACCTCTATCAGATCACCCCGCTGGTGCCTAGTTTCCAGACACTGTAATTTGCAAAACTTAAGCCTTTCTTCGTAAGAGAACCCCTTTGTCCCATTCACCAATCTAGTTGCCCTTCTCTGTACTCGTTCCAGCAGCTCTACATCCTTCCTGAAATGAGGCCTCCAGGCCTGTATACAGTACTCTAGGTGTGGCCTGACCATTGCCTTATACAAGGGAATAATCACCTCCTTATCCCTGCTAGAAAAATTCCTATATATCATTGACAATACACCATGAGCTACTCTTGCAGCTCGTCTGCACTGCTCAGAGAACTTCATATCTGCCTGCACCACCACCCCCAGGTCCCTTTCATTCTCTACCACTGTCAGTGTAGTACCACAGAGTTGATACGTTGCTCTGGGGTTGCTGTTTCCCATATGTAGTACTTTACATTTGTCAATGTTAAACTTCATTTGCCACCTCGAAGCCCATCTGCTCAACCTTTCCAAATCCTGTTGCAGCAGCATAGTGTCAGTAGTGTCCTTGACAACCCTGCCAACCTTCGTATCGTCTGCAAACTTGGACATTAAGCCTGATATACCATCATCAATATCATTTATAAATACAGAAAACAATAAAGGCCCCAATACTGAACCCTGAGGGACTCCACTAATAACATTAGTCCACGATGAGCAGTGTCCATTGATTACCACTCTCTGTCTTCTCCCCCTCAACCACCCCTTTATCCATAGCAGCAACTTGCCTCCAATGCCACACTGCTCCAATTTGTGCAGCAGTCTTCCATGTGCAACAGTATCAAAAGCCTTTCTAAGATCCAAGTATATAATATCAAAGTTATTCCCTGCATCCAGTTCTTTTGTGACTGCATCATAGTATCCAATCAAATTGGTCAGGCAAGACTTCCCCTTAACAAAACCATGCTGTGTCCTAGCTATAACTGAAGTCTTGTCTAGATGATCCTGCAGTGCTTCTTTCACCAGTGCCTCCATTAATTTTCCGGGAACAGAAGTTAAACTCACAGGTCTATAATTACTTGTGTCAGCCTTTGATCCCCCTTTGTGAATTGGGGTCACATTTGCACATCTCCAGTCAATGGGTACCTCCCCTGAGTCCAAGGAAGCTCTCATAATTATGGCTAAGGGTTTGCTTACCTCCTTTGCTGCCTCCTTTAATATAACTGGATAGATCCCATCCACCCCAGGTGCCTTTCTTGTGTTTATCTTCAACAATTTCTCCTCCACTTTGCTCTCAGTTATTACAAGATTCTCTAGCTTACTGCTAGAGTTGAATACACCTCTGGCATTCCCCTCGCTGAATAACTCCTCATGTGTGAATGTCGATGCAAAATATTCATTTAGTTTGTTAGCTACCCGAGCAGGATCATCAACAGTTGACCCATCGATCTCAAGTGGACCAATCTGATTCATCCCCTTCCTTCTAGAGTTTACATAAGTAAAGAACTCTTTGCTGTTTTTCTTCGCATCCCTTGCCAAGGATCTCTCGTAATCTGCCTTCGCCTGCCTAACCTCCTTTGTAACTTGGTTACAGATCAACTTGTATCTATCATAGGCGTCCGTGTCACGTGTTAATTTGTATGTATCCCATGCATTTTTCTTCTCTGCCATATGCCTCATTAGTTCATGTGACAACCATTTAGGCCTAAACCTTGAACAATATTTCTTAGTTGGTATGTAAAGCCTAGTAGCTTCCACGATAAGTTCTTTGAATGCTTCCCATTTTGAATTTGCTGTTGGCAATATCATCAGTTGATCCCACTGTATAGAATTTAAATACCGTCTCAGTCCATTGTAGTCGCCTTTACGAAAGCAATACCCCTTCCCTTTACCCCTAATGGTAGTTACCTCTTTGAGTAACTCCCACTTCAGCACACTGTGATCACTGCCACCAAGTGGTTCATTTATCTGCAGATTCTTAATGCATGAAGAATCACTACTGATAATCAAATCAAGAGTATTACTCCCTCTAGTTGCCTCCCGAACATGCTGATGTAGAAAACAATCATCCAATAAATCCACAAAAGCCTTGCTACTGTGTGAGTGACCAGCCCCCAAATTCCAGTCAATATCTGGGAAATTAAAATCCCCCATTATAAGACTCTCTGATTTACTGGCCCACTCTATTTCTCCGAACAGTTTCTTATTATACTCATCAGAGTCATTAGGCCTATAGCACACCCCTACTCTCAATTTTGATCTCCCAATGCTTATGTCACACCAAACTGACTCGACACTGCACTGTCCAGCGATGTCGACTGGCTTCACTTCCTTGGATTTTATGTGTTTTTTAACTAATAGCATAACCCCTCCTCCCTTCCTATCCTGTCTATCCTTTCTGTAGACATTGTACTCCCCAAATTCCAGTTCTGCATTTCTTATATCTGTGTGACACCACGTCTCTGAAATCCCCACAATATCTGCCTTTGATGTTTTGAGCAATACCTCAAATTCATCAAATTTATTTACTAAACTCCTAGCATTGGTGTACACACAAGTATACATGCACCTGTTCTTTTTCTTAGCTACCCTAACACAACCCATGTGTTTACTTGTACCCCAATGATTCCCAGCAGTCTCTGAAATATCCTGCATCTTATTTTCCAGGCTGCGGCTCATTCCAATAGAAGCAGTGCAAGAATTACTTTCACCTCTGCCAGTGGCTACTGTTAATCTATTAGTCCTTGTATCCCCCCAATCTAGCAGTTTTCCGACCCACCTAACATTGCCTCGATAGCATCAGCAAACATTCTTGCACCCTTTCTATTTAAGTGTATCCCATCCCTGTAGAAGCAGTCTCTCCTGTTAACAAGTACAGACCAGGCTGAAAAAAATTCTACCCCTTGAGCCCTGCACAATCTTTCCAGGGCCGAATTGATTGACAGGGCTCTCATCATATACTCCCTCCTATCGTGTCTGGGCAGAATTGCAGACACTTTCAATTTCAACCCTAATTCACGGCTTTTTTTCATCAGTGACCTGTACTTGTCAAGTAATTCCGCCGGTCTCCTACTCTTAATGTCATTAGTGCCAACGTGTACAACTATATCACCTTTTGTGCCCTTAAAAGATGATATCCGCTCTACAACGTCATCAACTTTTGCCCCTGGCAGACATACCCTGGTCCTATTCCACCTTAGAATTAGCATTAGTTGAGGCATACGATGCAAGAAAGCAAGCTAATACAGCATCAGCAAAAAAAAAAAAACTAAAAAACATTCCCATTTCACCCATCCGGTCACTCCGAATGTTTGTCGTCTAGTGCAGCCTTAAATTTATTTAAGCTATCAACTTCCACAACAACAGATGGAAGTCTGTTCCAGCAATAAACGACTCGCTGGCTAAAGGCAAATTTCCACACATCTATTCTACAACTGTCTTTCCTCAATTTGAATCTATGCCCCCCTCAAGTTCTTAATCTGAGCAAGCAGAAGTATCCTGTCAGCATTGAGCCTGCTAAAACCATTCAAGGCCTTATACACCTCGATCAGATCACCTCGCAGGTGCCTAGTCTCCAGGTGCTGCAACTTGCAGAACTTAAGCATTCCTTTGTAAGCACACCCCTTTGTTCCTCTCACCAAGCTTGTGCCCTTCTCTGTACTCATTCTAGCAACTCTACATCCTTCCTAAAATGAGGCTTCCATACCTGTATATAGTACTCAAGGTGTGACCTGACCATTATTGCCTTATACAAAGGGATAATCACCTCCTTGTCTCTGTTAGCAAAATTCCTATATATCATTGACAAAACTCCATGATCTGGTTTGGCAGCCCATCTTCACTGCTCAGAGAACTTCATATCTGACTGCACAATTACCCCCAGGTCTTTTTCATTCTCTGCCTCCATGAGTGTGACCTGACCATTATTGCCTTATACAAAGGGATAATCACCTCCTTGTCTCTGTTAGCAAAATTCCTATATATCATTGACAAAACTCCATGATCTGGTTTGGCAGCCCATCTGTACTGCTCAGAGAACTTCATATCTGACTGCACAATTACCCCCAGGTCTTTTTCATTCTCCGCCTCCATGAGTGTAGTACCACACAGTTGATACATTTCTCTTGGGTACCATATGGAGTACTTTGCATTTGTCAATGTCAAACTTCAGTTGCCACTTCTCAGCCCATCTGCCTAACTTTGCTAGATCCTGTTGCAGTAGCATACTGTCTTTACTGTCATTAACAACCCTGCCAACCTTTGTATCATCTGAAAACTTGGACATTAAGCCTGATATACCTTCATTGATAAATACACAACAATTGGCCCAAAGCCAAACTCGGGGGACACCGCTAATAACATTAGCGCATGTAGAGTAGTGTCCATTTATTACCACTCTCTGCCGTCTCCCACTTAACCATCCCTTTATCCATTGCAGTAATTTGCCCTTAATGCCATAGCACTCCAATTTATACAGCAGTCTTTCATGTGCAACAGTATCAAATAGTATATATGATATCAAAATTATTTTTTGCATCCAGTTCCTTTGTCACCACATCATAGTATCCAATCAGATTGGTCAGACAAGACTTCCCCTTTATATACCCATGCTGTGTCTGAACTATTACTGCTGTCTTGTCAAGGTGATCCTGTATCACCTCCTTAACCAGTGACTCCATTATTTTCCCCAGAATAGAAGTGAAACTAAGAGGTATATAATTATTTATGTCACCCTTTGAACCCCCTTGAATTAGGTATACATTTGTACAGCTCCAGTCTATGGGGATCTTCCCTGACTCTAAGGATGCTCTCATAATTATGGCTAAGGGTTTGCTTACTTCCCTTGCCGCCTCCTTCATTATAACTGGCTAGATTCCATCTGCCCCAGGTGCATTTTTATGTTTAACTTCAACAATTTCTCCTCCACTTTGCTCTCAGTTATTACAAAATCACTTATCTCCTTGTTAGAGTTTGATAAACTTCTGGAATTCCCCTCCTTGAATAACTCCTCATGTGTGAATGTAGATGCAAAATACTCATTCAGTTTATCAGCTGCTTGAGCAGGATTATCAATAGTCGAACCATCTATGTTAAGTGGACCAATCTGAATCATCCCCTTCCTTCTAGAGTTTACATAAGTAAAGAACTCTTTGCTGTTTTTCTTTGCATCCTTTTCCAAAGATTTCTTGTAATCTGCCTTTGCCTGCCTTGATCACAGACTAGCTTATATCCGCCGTAGGTGTTGCCTGATAATTTATATGCATCCCATACATTTTTCTTCTCTGCCACGAGCCGCATTAATTCATCTGACATCCATTTAGGCCTGAACCTTAAACAGTATTTCTTATTTGGTATGAAAAGCCTAGCAGCCTCCAAGATTAAGGCTTCCCATTTAGAATTCACCATTGGTATCATCATCAGTTGATCCCACTGTATAGAATTTAAAAACTGTCTGAGACCACTGTAGTCACCTTTACAAAAACAATAACCCTTCCCTTTACCCTTGATGGTAGTTATATCTTTAAGTAATTCCCACATCAGTACACTGTGATCACTGTCATCTAGTGGTTCCTTTATCTGCAAATTCTTAATGCATGAATAATCACTGCTAAAGTGATTATTGATGCATTATTCATGCTTTGAATAATCATTTGCTTGACATCTTAGTTGTTTTCTTGTTTTTTCTGGAATTGCACCAATTTTTGGCCTCTTTTTCTTGATGAAAAGACCTTTCAGGACTGTCAAATATTCTTTGACACACAAAAAAAAAAAATAATTAATTAATGTTACAGAATGTGATGTTTGTTCAAAAAACTAGGTACTGCAATTTAAAGTTTTCTATTTCAAGCAGACTTTCTGTTGCTGTTAGCTGCAATAATGGGAACAACCTTTGACTTAGACAAGCTAAGATTAGTGAATTACATACATTTCTTCATAAGTGGTTTTAAGAGCAGTACAGGTGACTAGGTGACTACCTGACTGCTAAATACGGTCTATCTGCCAACCTGCACTGGACCAGCGTGGCAGATTATGGTTCATTTCCCTCAGCATGAATTGTTAATGGCTGCAGTTTTTACAGGTGATAAACTTTGCTTCTTTGCCACAAAAGTTATGGGGGTGTATGAAATAAGGATGTAATTTAGAGAGAATTGCACTGTGGCTATGTTATTTTATTTTATTTATTTATTTTTTTTTTGGTAGTTGTTGGCGCATCGGCTTCTGTGGCCATAGTGCACCTCCCAAGGTTTTTGCAGTACTTTGATCCAATCCTGAGGCGGGATTCGAACCCGCGATCTTTGGGTTGCCAGGCAGGCACTTTACCCACCTGGCTAGCCCGGTCAGCATGGCTATGTTAAGGGATAGATGTCTCGGTATAGAATTTTATGCAGTTCCATATAAACATCTTTTTATATAAATTAATGATGTGGAATTATGGTAATAGTAATAGTATTTGCTGTATAGTACAAGAAAGCCACAGGCTTTTGCTGTGGCTTCCAAAAAAAAACCCAAAATAGATAAGAAAATACAAATTATATGCTTCTCTCCTCACACAGGTAACTATCCAATTGACCTTTGAATTTATTCAAACTGTCATCCTGTGAGGGCAACTTGTTCCCTAGAAGGAAACATGAAAGAAAACAATGAGCGTTATCTTCAGTTTTGACATGAATTCTTTCTTTGCTCCTGGAGAATGAGGCATTTTACATTCCATCAATTGTTAAATGGTTTCCAGGTTGTATAGCCAGGTGACAACTTACTCATAAAGTTTGAACGTTCAGTTTTCTCCAAACTATCAGTGAATAATTATTTTCTGGTTAATTTTTTTTTTATCCTCACAAATTTTTTTTTTAACCATTTTGGCACAAACTTTTGTGTTTAGATTGCGGTCAAATTTGTCCATTTCCTTGTCCTGCTTTAATGCTCCCAACTATCTTTAAGGTGTTCAAACCATGATCGTTTTGTACAAGAGGTCTCACATTTTTTAGATTCTTCTGAATTTTTGTCATTACTGGACATTCAGGTCATTTGTCACCTCTTGACAAATGATCTGAATGTCCATCTTTTGACAAATGACTTGACAAGAGATGACAAATGACCTGAATGTCCACTTTTTATTCCTGATGAGAATCTTTTGTGTCATTCATAAAGAGGTGCTCTTGGGCAAGAATGCCTTCCCATACACCTCATGCAACAACTAGCACATTTGGTCATAGTTTTCTTCAATTTTATTAAAATTTTGATGTATATACATTAATTTTTGCTAGCATTTTCATGGCACTCATGCAAAACCTTCATTGCAAAAAAAAAAACACACTATAACTTTATGGCTTGTCAGTGTATCACCACAACTTTTTCTACATCACTACAAGAAGGCTCAAGGTTAACTGCCATGCTCACAGTTGCTGGTATGAGAACTGTTTTTGAACTATGTATACAGAGTAATGGCCACACCTTGTATTTTATATCTAGTAACTAGGCTGTTTGTTTGTTTGTTATTTGGTTTTTAGGAGCATTAGCATCTAAGGCCATATTGCTCCGGGGATATGCGGAGTTCATTCATTGGTCATTCCCTGACCTTTCTGCATCCTCCATATTTGGTGGTCACAGGCTCAAACCCCGGTCTAATCAAGAAGCGTGTGCTACGCACTGCTGTTCCTGCCCACCTGGCTACAGAGGCGCTAGTAACTAGGCATGAAATATAACTAAAGTCATTATGACTGATTAATAGTTGTCATTACAGTAGCACTGGAATTATAATATTGTGCTGTTATATTTTTTTTCAATATATTACTATGCAAATTAGAGTATATGTATTTTTTTTTTAGTTTGGTATACAAGTCATTTGATAATCTAAAATCATATTGAACTTCAGATATTAACATTTTGTTTTCTGACTTATTTTCAGGGCAGCACCTAATGTCCGCTGTTCTAGCAAGTAGTAGTCTAGAACTGGCTTTTGTTTGGAATAGAACAGAATCATCTTTAGAAGGCAAAGTTTCTCCAGAATATATCTTGAAAGACCTAACAGAATTTTATTTAAAGAAGCCTGATCTTGTAGTTGAAGTTGCTCATCCTACAATTACAAAAAAATTTGGCAAGTTGTTTCTAGGGCATGCAGATTTTATGGTAAGTGCTAAAAATTAACTCCTGATTGCTTATTTTCTTGTTGAAAAAGGAACTAATGTTCACAGAGCATTGCTTTCTCTTTCAGAGGTGAGACTATTTCTAGGTTCTTAATTAATAGATGACCAATATTGTGATTTCTGCCTTTGACTGCTCTTGTTTTGTCAGTGCACTGTAATATGTGGTAATATCCTCCAGACATAATAATAATGTCCTCATAATAATAAGGCATAATAATAATATGATAATGTCATTCAGACATTTTTTCTGTATCTCAACTGAAAAGGCTGAGTTTGAGGCCCGTTGATGATGTGAAGAATATTTACAGGCCTTTTTCACAATGTGGCCGAGTTAGTTGGTCTCAGGGTAGCATGGTTTTTTCTCTCCCGGAAACTGCTACGTTTCATCCAGCAAACAAAAAATTGAACTCAGAACACATGCAATTTATAGACAATATACGTGGCGCAATATGGCCTTAGTCGCTGATGTTCCTAAACACCTGCAACTCCACTCCAAATGGTATTCACTGGTGTTGCATGTGGGGCTTATTTGCAGCCCTTCAATAAAAGTTAAGCCCATGCAACTCCCTGTAGACAGTATATGCACTTATGGTCAGTCTTGCTGAGATCTGCATCTCTGATGTCTTCAGCAATGATGTAATCACTGCCTTCTGGATTTGCCATCCTCTGTTAGTTTTCGTAGCATACTGGATTGTAGTTACTAACAAGGACGATACAAAATTTAAAGGAGCAGAGTTTTTATTTTGATGCATGACTCTGAAATAAATCTGCTTATCATACTATAATAAATCTCTTTGGAACTTTTTAGCCATCTCACTATAATTTATAATGGCTGCTATTGATATTTCTGGTGTTTTCTGTATGCTCTTATACCTGCTCCTTTATATATATATAATTCTGGCTTTCATTGTTCACTACTTTCAGAGAGGTAATATAGATTTCTGTATGGTCCAGATAACTTTATATTATGCAGATGTTACTGTCAGCATAGCATTTAATTAAAACTATATTTAATCCCAGGGGCTCACATCTGATGAGTATAGGCTTGGCACACCCAGGGTCCTGAGCTGGATATTATTATCATTCTTCTCTTTCTTGGTGATTCCCTTCTACTTCTCTCTCTCAGTAATTCAGAAAAATTTTTTTGGCTGGTACAGCAAAAGCCTCAGGCTTCCTTGCACCACATGGCTAATAATAAATAATAATAATATAGTAATTTTTAAAATAAAAAAAAAAAAAATTTTAAATTAAATTAATTTTTTAATTTAATGTACACTAGTAAGTTCAAACACAATCAAGTTCCCATTTCTACCCAAACTTTCATAAAATATACACATTAGGCATGGTTAGTGATGCTAATACTTTCAGATATGCTAAATAAATAATGTCAGTATGCAAGTGCTTAATCATATAAACATTTGTTTGAATATAAACGATTAAATTAAATGAAAAAAATAGATGAAACTTTACAGTTGATGTTTAAATCATTATTAGTTCATGATTAAGTTTAATAATTATTCAGTATTAACTTTTCCAACATTTTAGATACCTGTGTAGGATTCAATACATTTATTGAGAGTGCAGTTTTTTTGTGATGCTTCACTAATATCTATCATAATCTGATCTTATAGTATTTTTTGCCTGTGGCAATTAATAACGCTAAAACCAACAGTGACAAATAATTGGCAAATCTTAAGAAAAAGACTACAAAAAATAATTCTTAATTCTGTGATAGTGCCATTTGAAAAATGCTTACAATTCAGGTTGTATCATTAGGCAAGTATGAAGTCAGGCCCATTCCATTAGTCACTTGTGTCTTCCCTAATCAAGGTCAAATATTTATTTATTTTTTATGGTTAACTATCAAATTTTTAGTCATATATTAAACTCAGCTACCAAACTTCGTCTTAGTACTAGGCTCTTTTAAGCTTTGTCTAATCCGTTAAGTTATAATGTATGGAATTTGCTAGTGGAATTAATTTTAAACCTGTTATATCCGGTAGTCTTGTATTAATGTGGAATTTACTTAAACAGGTAACTGCTGTCAAGGGAAAAGGAAAGAGCTTTTGTACTGAAATAATTGCAGTCACTGTAATTATTTCAGTTTTTAAATTTTATGTAGTGGGACCAACTGATGAAGTTACCAACAGCAAATTCTAAACGGGAAGCATTCAGGGAGGCAATAGTAGAAATTACTAGGCTTTTTATACCAACTAAGAGACACTGTTCAGAGCTTAGACCTAAATGGATGTCAGGTGAACTGATGAGACTTGTGACAGAGAAGAAAAATGCATGAGATGCATATAAATTATCAAGCGACACAGAAAGCTGTGGTAGATACAAATTAGTCTGCAATAAAGTCACAAAGGAGGTTAGGCAAACTAAGGTAGATTACAAGAAGTCTCAGTAAAAGAATGCAAAGAAAAGCAGCAAAGACTTCTTTATTTATGTCAACATTAGAAGGAAGGGTATGAATTGCATTGGTGCACTAGGTATAAATGGTTTAACTGTTAATGATCATGCTCTAGTTGCTGAAAAAATGAATAGGTATTCTGCATCTACATCCACACATGAAGAATTTTTTTAGGGATGGGGATGATAAAAATGTGCCAAATTCTAACAGGGAGCTGAATGATTTTGTGATAACTGAGAGGAAAGTAGAAGAGAAATTGTTGAAGCTAAACATAGAAAAGGCACCTGGGATGGATGAGATCTATCTAGTTATATTAAGGGAGGCATCAAAAGAGGTAAGAAAACATTTAGCCATGATTACGAGAGCATCTTTGTATTCGGAGAAGGTCCCCTGTGGATTGGAGATGTAAACAAAGGGGGATCAAAAGGATGACATGAGTAATTACAGACCTGTTAGTTTGATGTCTGTTACAGGGAAAATAATGGAGTCACTGATTAAAGAAGTAACACAGAACCATCTAGACTGGAATGAAGTTATACTGCAGTCACAGCATAGATTTGTTAAGGGGTGATCTTGTCTGACCAATCTCATTGGATATTATGACACAGTAACAAAGGAACTGGGTGCAAAAAAATACTTTTGACATCATATGCTTGAATTTCAGAAATTTGATACTGTTGCATATAAAAGACTGCTGTACAAATTGGAGCAGTGTGGCATTAAGGGCAAGTTTCTGCTATGAATAAAGGGGTGACTGAGTGGACAGAGAAGACAGAGAGTGGTTATCAATGGGTACTGCCTTTTTTGGACTAATGTTATTAGCATAGTCCTCCACAGTTCAGTTTTGGGCCCATTATTGTTTTCTGTATTTATTAATGATATTGATGAAGGCATATCAGGCTTCACCAGTGTTAATATCTAAGTTTGCAGATGGCGAAGGTTGATATAATAGTTAATCAGTAATCAGGGTATTACTGCAGTGGCAATTGAAATTTAATATTAATAGATGGGTGCAGTAATCTGAGATTAATATACCAACTGTGTGATACCACATTCAGGGTAGTAGAGTGAAAAAGCCTTGGGAGTAATTGTGCAGTCAGATACCAAGTTCTCTGAGCAATGCAGACAGGTTGCTGGTACAAAGTGAAATTCCTCCCTGTTTTTTCTCCCCCATTTCCTGAAATATATTTTTTTGTTTACCTGGTAGTGTAATTTCTTTTACCCCTTAAGAAGCACTTTTTGGGGTTTTCCCTTAATGAGCCCTTTACAAGTGATATTTTGTTTAACTATCTAAAGAGAAATTGGATGTGTTTAGATAAAAAATATTTAGAATCTGCAATCTGTAAAAAGAGATAGAAGTCCATTAAAACTGCACTCTGTAACAAGCAGAAAAACCATGTAAGGCAGTGGTTTTTGATCTTTTTTTAATAACATCACCCTTAAGTAATTTATTTTATTTTGTGGCACCCCTACTCAGTTTTCTGCCTGTTAGATACGATTCTCTCTCTCTCTTTCTGTATATATATAATATTAAAAAATATGTTATATGATAGTTATTACAATAATATAACTATAATAAAAATTAAATTTGTAATACAAATTATATATACTCTTATATATAATGATTTTATTCTTTATATAGAGGTACTAAATAAACATCAATTATAGATCACCACAAAATTATAAAGATACTGTACACCTTTTTATAATGAAATAAAGATATAAATATTAAAAAAAATAATAAGTTTAAGTAACTTAAACCCAAATTACATGGCACCCTTGGAATGTTGTTATGGCACCCTGGTTGAAAACCACTGATGTAAGGATTACAACTGTAGACTCATCCTTTTTCCATGGGAAAGAGCAATGTCCACTACTAGGGCAAGAAGGTCGGAACAATCAACCCAAACATGTAAACAGCAAGGGTATTGGTACAAGCGTAGCAGCCCAAGTGCGATTCCTAAGTAGGGTAGTCACTGTGTCTGTCATGCAAAGGATAGTTACTCTTGCATACATCAAGCATTAACATGTGTCACCTTTCACCCTTTTGCTCCTAAAAAGGCAATGGAGGAAGTCTTGTTTATACCACCAGTAAAGCCCAGGATATGCCATGAGTGCCAAGTGGTGAAAAGATTCCTTTACCATCACATGTTGCTCAGATGTCAGGGCACATGAGTCCAAGTTTCCACCTCCAGTGGAACCTCCAGCAGAGAATGGGTAAACTGGGGGCAAGTTGCCCCATATAAAAGAGAGCCCTTGGGTAATGAAAAGAGTTAGTTAGTTGGTTATTTTTCTTTTGTTCTCTGGTTTGTTTGGTTGTTCGACTATTTATTGGTGAAATTGATTATTGTTCAGTCCTTTTGTTGATAATAAGTGAATCATTGAGTTGTGTTTGTTAGTAATAATCTCAGACACCAGAGCTGTTCAAGAAAGAATCAAAGAAAGACAGAGTCATCATTGTTTCAGCAAAAGAAGGTGAAAATATCAACCTGATGAACTGGGAAGCAGTACCATTTCCTTAGCCTGAAGAATCAATCTAGAGTGAAAAGCTGAATGCTAAAGAGCTGACTCTGTTAGATACAATAAGTGAAGTGATATCTACATTAAGGTATAAGAGGGGAATGATTGCGGTGAAAGAAACCATATTAATACTCAGTTATAGAAAATGGTATCGGCAAATGATTTCTTCCTAATGTTTTGTACTTTATTAACCTAGTTTATAATTTAAAAGCTTCATGTGCTACATCAGAGAAAATGCATGGAAATGAATAGCCTTGCATGAAAAAATTTAACAGGAGTTTATTTGTCTGTTAAATGTCATTGTTTTAGCACAATCAAATATTATGCTTATAACTTTAAGTATTTGCTAGACCTATACTAAAACGAGTTGTGAGATAATATTTTTTGGATTTATTTTCCCAATTATATAACCAGATGTTTACTTTTGTGTGTGAAAGTGTAATGTATTTTTTGATGCTAAATAAATAATTGTTTTTGTTGCTAAAATATATCAACCATTACTACAAACTTAAAAGAGAAACATAGATATAGATCTATAAAATAAATTTAAAAAAGGTTATTGTGGACTTTGAAGATTTGAGCAATTGAGAATCACCAGGTCTTCAAATTAAAAAAGCACATCAGTCCAAACTGCAATGAAAGGGGAAGATTACTCTCTCTCTCTCTCTCTCTCTCTCTCTCTCTGCCATTGAAGGTATAGAGATTGAGTCCTATTAACCACTAGCTCTTCACTTTCAGGACATGGCATGTAAACCATGTTTTTGGTAGAGCCTGGACCTAATCCAGGTGCAAGAACACTCATAAAATTTCTGCAGTGAAAACACCTCAATTGCCACATGCACTCAACCAACTCTGGTGTCAATACGCTAACACATCTGTAACACTGGTGCTGCACCTCCTTAACACTGCCCTTATGGGGTTTTGTCAATGATATACAGAAATTTTTCCAGCAGGAATAAGGAGGTAATTATCTCATTGTATAAGACAATGGCCAGGCTACATCTTGAGTACTTCACAGGTCTGGAGGCTTCATTTAGGAATGATGTGGATCTGTTGGAATGGATGTAGAGAAGAGCAGTGAGATTTTTGAGAAGAACAAAAGGTTATGCTTACCAGGAAAGGCTTCAGTTCTGAACTTCATTACCTGGTGACTAGGCACCTGTAAGGAAATCTGATTGAGGCTTTGAATGGATTGAGTAAGCCTAATGCTGATGGAATCCTTTCTCCTGCTCATACTACACATGTGAGGGCATAAATTCAAACTGAGGAGGGATGGTTGCAAGGTAGATGTGTGAAAATTTGCCTTCAGCCATTGTGTGGTCAGTTGTTGGAACAACTCCTAACTGGTGTTGTACGTTGTAGAGGTAGTTTGAATAAATTTAAGGAAGAACTAGAGAAGCTGTTAGAGGTAATGGAAGGAAAAATGTGTTGGTTTTTTTTCTTCTTTTTTTTTTGTTGGCCAATGATTAACAAGCTTGCTATCTTGCATCATATGCCACTATTAATACTACCCAAATTAATTTTATTTAATGATAATTGTTTACATTATTAATGTCCTTCAGTAATCTCCTGCAATCCCACACTTCTGTGTTGCTTACTACTGATTAAAAGCATCATAGAACAAGTGTGGGATTATTCGCAAAATAAGACTACCACTTTTGGTAGTCTTATTTTTCGAATGCTCTTAGGAGGTCTGTTGTGTTGTGTTGATTGGGTTTCTTAAATCAACTGGAGTCATTTTCCCTTTCATGTTCTGTTTTAATTTTGAGACCAGCCAAAAGCTGTATGGTGGCAAATCAGGCAAATAAGGTGGGTACAGCACAATGGGAATATTTTCGTTGTTCAAAAATTTAATATTTACATGTTGTATAAATTTTGTCATTTTTGGTATGCATGACAAATAATGAAAACAAGTATCACTCAAAGCAGCTTTCTGTTAGACTGGTGCATAACAATAAGCTAAAACTTGGTGTACACACGTTGAAAAGATGTCATTGTAAGCCCTGCTAGCAATCTTTTAGCTACTGCTGTGTATTCAAAAATTATAAGACTGTTTTACAGATTTTTCTGACTAGACCACGTATATCATTATTATTACATATTAATTTTATGTGATGTTATTTATTATTAGGCATTAATCAATATTTTTATGTTTAAAGCTTTTTACTTTTCAAACGTTGGAGATGAATTTTTATAAAGAAATTTTTCCAGATTGGTTCGCCGGCAGCACTAGCTGATGCTGATGTCGAGAAAGAGCTGAGGGAAAGTGCACATCATAATGGTTTATATATACCTAGTGGAGCTATGTGGGGTGGAGAGGACATTAAAAAATTGGCTGATCTAGGAAAATTGCATGTAGGTACTTCTAATGTTACTTTTTATTTCCATTACTTTTTGTTTGGTTTTAATAATGTTTACTTTGAGTTTAGTTAAAAATTACAAAAGGGTATTTACACTTCTCATTTTTCAAAATGAGAAGTGTAAATACTCTTTTGTAATTTTTAACTAATGATCCACTCTCCTGTTTTTTTGTATAATATTGCCAACTTGACACAAATTCCATTATAATTTTATTGTAAAGTTATATAGTTTATCAGTTTTTTTTTAGTTACTAGATAAATTTGAATTTTATCTAGCTAAGGTAGTTGTGTTCAAAAAAGAAATAACTATTATTATTATTTTTTTTTTTTTGTTTATACTTTGCGATGGCCACGTAGGGTCAGAAAAATTTACAAGATAGAGAATACAAGAATATTATCGTATTTAGCAACCCTGTAGGCACAAATCACAGTCAACTGAAATAAATCTACTGCTGTATCCTTGTGTTGACTACATGGCTATGTCATGTTTCTTTATTTCTTTCTATTTTGTATCATTAAATAAAAGAGAGTTTAAAGAACGTTTCATTTTGGAAAGTCATATTATAAAATGGAGTTATGAAGCTACAGAGAAGAATTTGCAGAGAGCTATGGCATCAAATTTATTCCTCTAAACAGACCTACCATGAAAAATCTGTATAACAAAATGAATAACTTTGGGAGTATTGTAAGATGAATACAAAAATGGAAGACCAATGCTTATGAAAGAGAAACTGAACATTTATGCTGCAATGATCAAGAGTCCAAAGAAGTCTATAATCAGGCTTTTGTTCCAAAGCAAGATGTCTGCCAGCTCATAAGGCATTCTGAAAAACATTACCTGCCCCCAATAAGGCGATGTGGTACATGAGTTGCTACTGTGAAATCATCAGCCATCCTCAGCAGAGGCATAGCTAGGTTTTTGGTGCCCTTGGCAAATTTGTGGCTATGCACCTTTTTTTCGATAATTGGTAAAATCGTAATAAATAATATTAAATACAGTTCGACCTCTGTTTAACGATCTTTATAGCGAATTTTTTGAATTCCTCTTGGTAATTACATTTAAAATAGTTTCCGCAGAACGAAGAAAATTTTCCATATAGCAAATGGATTACAACGATGGCATGTCTAAAATTTAATTGGGCTTTTGTTGTTTTATTTAAATTATAAATCACAATATTCACGATTACTATTTACATAGCAAGCACAAAAACACTTATACAGTACACACATTATTTATAATTTCTAGCTTATTCAGTACCGTATTGTAGAACGTACACAATGTGTGAATTACGTAACTGCTATGCAAGCGATCTACTAAATAGAGATCCAGAATCTGAGTGGACCTTGTTCAAGAAGATAATGACAGATGCTGCAAATGCAAATTTTGGATGGGCCCAAAGGAAAGCCAAGAGATACTAGATACAATGGAGCGCAGGAAAAACTTTAAGAACAAAGATGTAGAAAAATATAAGATGTATGACAGTTTGATTAAAACAGAAATAAGGAAGACTAAACAGACATGGATGGAGGAGAGATGTAAAAGGGTTGAATATCTGAAAAATGAGCATAAGGAACATCTAGTCCACAAAGAAGTGAGGGAACTATGCAACATCAGGAAAGACTGTGCAAGAGACCACATTCTGGATAAAAACAACAGAGAAATTGTGTACAAACAACAGAAAAAGGATAGATGGCAAGAATATCTGAGGGAACTATACTGCGAGGACAACAGACAACTAGGAAATGACAATACCCAAATAGAAGGCGAACATCAAGACTTTCTGATGGAAGAACTGGAGCAAGCGATTAAATTAATGAAAAATAACAAAGCAACTGGAATTGATAACATCCCAGCCGAAATGCTCAAATGCCTTGGAGTAAGAGGAAAACAACAGCTCCTCAATATTTTCGATAATGTCTTAAATGGAGGGAAACTACCCCTTGAATTTCTGAGATCCATCTTTATTCCCATACCAAAAAAGATAAGCCTTACAAGCCACTCCATGAAAGTCCTCTTGATTATGTTGTACAACCTCTATGCTGAAACCATTATAGATTTAATACAAGATTCTAAAGAAGGAATTACTGTTAATGGTTCAGTTATCAGTAACCTGCAATGCACAGATGATACTGTTCTCATAGCAGCACTCCTCAACAAAGTGGTAACAGCCAGTGAGCAGATAGGCTTAACAATTAATGCCAAAGATCAAAACTATGGTCATAAGCAAACACCTAGCCTGGAATCAAAATATGCTGTGGCAACTTCCCCATTGAACAAGTGAGTAGTTTTAAATATCTAGGGAAGATCAGATCTTTACAAATAATAATGACTAAGGCACAGAAATTAGAAGCAGAATTGGTATATCCAAAAAGGTATTTAAGAATCTTAAGAACTTCCTCTGTGACACGAAAGTGGATTTCCAGAAAAGATATCGAATGGCCAAATGCTACACATGGAGCACTCTCCTATATGGATGTCAGACCTGGGTCATACAGAAATCAGGAAACTGGAATCCTTCAAGATGTGGACGCTCAGAAGAATGCTCAAAATTCTATGAACAGATCACGTCACCAATGAACGGATCCTTAAGAGGGCAAGAACCACATGGACACTATTAACTGCAATTGCAAAGAGAAAGACTGCCTACCTTGGGCATATTATAAGAGGCCCACTGCAGAGACTAATCCTGCAATGGAAGATTAATGGCAAAAGAACAAAAGGAAGACAGAAAAAAGTGGCTTGATAGCATCAAAGAATGGATGGAGGGGGGTCTTACGACACAAGAACTATTTCACAAAGCAAGAGACAGAATTGTCTGGAAAATGTTGGTCTACAATATCCAAATTGAATATGGAACCTGAAGAAGATACATTCGAGCATGCGCTGATGTGATCGCCTGATTGGTCCCTTCAAAGTTACTTTCTGGACGGCAAATAGATCGATGCTGCTATGCAGTGTGTACTCAGATATAAGGATGAATGCAGGCTTGAATCACCCTCTGAAAACATGCCATTTGGCAAAAATTAATTTTTACACCCCTACTCTCATCCTGATGGGACATCATTTAGGGGTGCCATTTCATCAGCTATTTTGACACCAAGGCTAGCTCAGGTGTCAAAATAGCTTGGCACGCAACTGAAGTGAGCTGTCAGTGGCACCCTTCTGATACTGGTGCTCTTGGCACCTGCCCCAATGCCAAGGCATTCCTACGCTACTGATCCTCAGTATACAGTAGTTCGTGGGACGGGTAACTCCTGATACTGAGGAACCTGGGAAATTGGTTCTGGGTGGAGGAGGCATGGTTCCATTTGTATGGGTACATTAGTTTTTAGAATTCTCAAATATGCCAACGGACAATCCTTATGAGATCCATGAGACATCTCTGTACTTCTGAAAAGTTAGAGTCACACAAAACTTTGTTAAAAGGTATTTTTAATGAAGTTGCATGAGATAACATGTTCAGCTGTTGGCATTACAAAGGGTACTAGGAAAGTTTTGCAATATGACGCAACAATGAATCACAGGAAGCTGCTTGTTGCTGCATGTTGAGACATGTTCATACGTGCATAGTAGCCGCCGCGCCAAGTCGATGGGCTCAGTTATTCATTAGTAGTGAGAGTATAAAGTGCTTGCGATGGCATCGTGGTCACGAAATGAGATAAGGACAGTTTTGCGGTATAATTTCGTGCGTGGTTTAACCATAGACCAGTGCTTAAAAGAAATGACTCTTGCACTAGATGATGATTGTCCACATCGTACAACGATATTCAGGTGGTATAGAGAATTCCAAAGGGGAAATTTCACTCTGGAGGATTCTGAGAGGCCGGGAAGGCCACGAACGTCAGTTACGGAGGAAAACGTTACTGCTGTGAGGAAAATGCTTGACGAAAACAGGCGAGTGACCTACCAACAGATAGAGGATACTTTGGGCCTAAATGCACCAGCAATTCGTTCGATTCTGCAAGATCATTTGCACGTGAAGAAACTTTGTTCTCTCTGGGTGCCGCATCAACTGACTGAAGAGCAGATGACACGACGTGTGACTTGGTGCCGGGAGATGTTAAAAAAGTTTGATAAGGGACAATCTCGGTATGTGAACAACATCGTGACAGGTGACGAGACTTGGCTGTACTATTACGATCTGCCGACCAAGGCTCAAAACAAAGTTTGGGTCTTTGATGATGACGATACACCCGTAATTGTCAGAAAATCCCGATCTGTAAAGAAGAAAATGATAGCTGTATTTTTCAAATCGAGTGGAATTGTGGAACGTGTCATTTCGGACACGCAGAAGACAGTCACAGCTAAGTGGTATACTGAACAATGCCTGCCTAAAGTCATTGGATCTATGAAGAACCTGCAGCCAAAGTCAAGAATGGACACCTGGTACCTCCATCACGATAATGCTCCACTCACCGCGCCAAAGCCTGCACCGAATATTTGACCACGACAGGACTGAAACTTCTCGAGCACCCTCCCTACAGTCCAGACCTTGCTCCCTGTGACTTTGCACTGTTCCCGCATGTGAAAATGAAGCTAAAAGGGAGGCGGTTTTCCAGTGATGAGGACCTTCTACGGGCTTGGGACAACGAGTGTGCTTTACTCCCTAGTGAAACTTGGCAGAACTGGTTTAAAGATTGGTTTCGGAGGATGGAGAGGTGTATTGAATGTAGAGGAAATTACTTTGAAAAAATTAAATAAACAAAGCTGTATTGCAAAACTTTCCTAGTACCCTTTGTATATTATCATCATACAAACGGTTTGCAGAAACATTATCACCAGGCCAACTCCTCTAAATATGGCTTTAACAAAGAATACACCTGCTTGTACTTACTTGGAGTCTGTTTCATGGGCAGTTAATTTAAGCCACCAAAAAGTTCAGATTTTGGTTCACTTTTTATGTTTGTGGAAGTTTTCAAAGGAAACCCTGCATTCAGATTGTCTTCAGTCAGAATAAATACAGGGTTCAGCAAGCAGTAAATGCCATATTGACAGATACATGTCTACATGCAAAGAACACATGGAGAACACATTGAAAACATGTGAAAAGCACATAAAGAACACATTGAAAACATACTGTACTAGTAAACACTCCTATTTTAACATAAAATGCATATATTGTCAGTGAAATTTAATTTCTAGGGTGGTCTGGAGTTTATAAAAACCTGATTTTTCCAAAAAAAAAAAAAAAAAAAAATCTGTTTTCCTGTTGTTTTTTTTCCCTGAATTTTTACAAAAAAATGTTTTTCTCCTGCTAACAATTATCTGGCCTCCACATTTTTAAAGTCAAAAGTTGACAGCTCTATTGTGAGAGACTGGAGAAATTCTTAAAGGCCTCTTTGATTAATTAGGCACATTATAGCCAAAGCAGCTTATGCTCCAGAAAACCCCCACAACAACAACAACAATAACAACAACAGCCTCTTTGATTAGGGTTGCAGTTAGCTGATCTTGGCCGGGGGGAGGGGGGGAGTACGGGTTTCCTCATTGTGTTATTCTGAAATTTACTGCCTGAACAACATGCAAATCGACTATGAACACACACTTGTAAAGACAATACACTGACACAATATGGGCTAAGATGCCAACATACTATAAAACCAGCAATACATCATTTGCTAGATATAATTAGTTGAGCTTAAAGGATTAAAAAAAAGTTCATATCCATTTGTGAGTCTAAATGCCGCCTCCGTAGCCAGGTGGGAAGGAGCAGCAGTGCATAGCACACGCTTTTTGATTAGACCGGGGTTCGAGCCCATCACCACCAAATACTGAGGATGCGGAAAGGTCAGGGAATGACCACCGCATATTCCGTAGCAATATGCTCCTAAAAACCAAATAACAACAACAAACGTGAGTCTAAATATGATCTTATTCTCAGTTAGAGAAGCAGGAGCAACATTTATGCTGCTCCTGCTTTTATAGTGTCACATTTCCATAGTTGGTTCTCTCCTGCATTCCTATATGGTCATAATGAGTGCCATTTTCTGACATCCTGGATATACCTTTCTTAACATTAGGAAAAAAATATATGGAAATTCAAAGCATTATATTCCTAGAGTTACTGATATCAAGTTTCATTCATTTTGTTAATGAAATTATTGATTTCTGCATACAAATTTTTAAATTTCCAAAGGAATTAAAAGTAACAATGAAGAAACATCCGAGCAGTCTGAAACTACTTGGAGGGCTTCATGAAAAAAATATTGCTGTGACAGATAAAGCAGAAATTTTGTATGAGGGTGAGTAAAAGACCTCGGTTATTACATGTGTGTTATACAATTTGCGATTATTTAGTTATTAGTATTCTGTGTACAGATATACCTTGTAAGAAAAGTTGGAAATTACCACCAGTATTGTTTGTGACAGCCTGGTATGTATTTACATGTTTTCAAGATCTCTGTCAGTGTAATATCAATAACTTACTTCTCTACAAGTACTGTTTCTCTCTTGAAACTCTACAACGTAGTCTTTTTTTTTTTTTTTTTTAATTTGTGAGTGGTCCCACTTTCAGTTAACTAATTCACTGCACTTGGGCATGTTACCGCTTTAAATATATTTTTTATTACACAGTATTTAATTTAAGAGGCTCTTACAAATCTTGCATTTATTTTTTGAAGGTGTAAGATAAAACTAATGAATAAATGTAGCTTAGAGTTGGGGAGAAGACATTATTGCTTCAAACCCACCAACATATGTTCCATAAAAAGGAAATGTGTTAATATATATACAGTCGCTACAAAATCACTTATTTGGAGGCTTATAGACTCTCTCTCCATTCCATTTCCTTAATGCAAAAAAAAAAAAAAAAATACTGACCTATTAAGGCAATTAGATAAGTTATAGGATTTCTTAAAGTACCGATATGATTGGACTCAAATTCAAATAGCTTGGCTTCACTGGTTTCGTATATTTTAATCAATTAATTCTTCAATGACAACCAGGGACGGAGTTGTGCACTTCTACTTCCTTGAGCAGATTTTAATTCTGTATCCTTACTAATTAACTCATTTAAACTCTAAATTATTCAAAACCTCTTAAACCCCAAAATTATTCATCCATCCATCCTACCTCAAGTAACAACTGCAGATTATCTAAGATGAGTACCGTTTACTAAGCTTTGCTATTTGAACTTGACCTATTAAAGTTAAATGCACTTTCAAACCTTGAAACTTGAACTACATTGCAGAATCCCAATTAGAATTGCATAACATACAATGAGAATGCATCACAGGATGTAAAGCATGATTATCTGTGTGTGATCTATGAAGTGATATTTGTTTCATATTATAGCTGTGTCTGAGCGATATAGAACTGAAGGAAATGCTAAGTTAATAAATCATCATATATTAATGAAATTGATATGTTTAATTTTAATGACTTACATATGAGGTGTGGCAATAAAGTTCCCAGACTGGTGCTGTTGCTGTCATGTTTGATGAGTTTGAAAATAAATGGAAGTGGCACATTGTAGTTCACACTTCCTCCAATACATGGTGGTAAAAGATTGTCCAGGTTGCAAGTAATGACCAGTTTTGTTAGTAGTGTTAACGTTCCGTGTTAAGATTTTGCAGTGAAAAATTAGGAAAATTTTTTTTTTCATCAACATAAAAACTGTTTATGTTGATGAAACATTTAAGTTGTACACATTAAGTGTTTGAATGGTATAAGCAGTTCCAGAGATGGACATGAGAATGTTCGTGATGACCCAAGAAGTAGGCATCCATGAGTTTCTTGAAATGAGAGTTGCAAAAGTTTGGGAAATTGTGGCAAAGACGATCATTAGGCCCTCAGAATAATGGCTGACGAGTTGGATATGAATAAGAGTTCAATTCATGAAAATTCTGCATGAAGATTTAGGGAAAAGGAAGGTCTCTGCAAAATTTGTGCAACACAGCCTTACATATGAGCAGAAACAATGAAGAGTGTTATCATGTTAAGACTTCATCCAGACTTGTCAGCTTAATCCTAATTTTCTCTACTGTATTATCTCTGGATATGAGTGTTGAATGTTTCAGCACAACCACGAGATGAAGCATCAGAGAATGCAGTGGACTTTAAAATCATTATCAAGGCCCAAAAGGTTTTGTTAACAGAAGTCCAGGATCAAAATGATGCCAATCATGTTTTTTGACAAAAAGGGTCTGATTCACAAAGAATTTGTAGTTGAAGGGAGAGTCAATGCTGCATTCTACATACAGGTGCTTCAAAGGCTACTGAAGCACATTACCCTAGGGGTGAAGCTGCAATTTCAAGAGAAAGGGAGCTGGTTCTTGTTGCTTGACATTACCCTGCCCATTCTGCACTTGTTGTGAAGACATTTCTGACTAAAGATGGCATCATACAGATCAACTATCCACTCTACTCTCCTTATCAAACACCAGCAGACTTCTTCCTCTTTCCCAAGATGAAAACTGCCTTGAAAGGAAGGAGATTTCAGGATGTTGAGAACATAAAGAAAAAAACATAACCACTGAACCAAACATCATCTCTTTGGGTGCCTTCGCTGATTCTTTTAGAACAGTGTAACAAGTACATTCAATCAGGTGGTGATTACTTCAAATAAAAATAAAACCATTTTTGAGCATCTTCACTTTTTGTTATTTTTATTGCACCAGTCCGGGAACTTTATTACCACATCTTGTATGATAAGAAATCTGTTTTTTAAGTAGTGCATGTAGTTGGATCCATTAGTGTGAACCATGCTTGTTTTATTGCCACACCTTGTATATTAGCTTACACTTTTATAAAGGGTAATGGCAATTGAAAAGAATAATTTTTTGGGACAGGCCCAGTAAGGAACCTTTGTCAGCTTGCACCTGTGAATACAAATACCATGGCTGCTGCAGTTGTGGCTGGCCACAGTCTAGGCTTTGATGGGGTACAAGGATGCCTGATTTCAGATCCAAAGTAGGTTTTACTAGTAAATTTATTATGCCATATTGTAAAAAAAGATAAGTAAATTTAATAATTTTTTTGTAGATTGTATGGGACTAGTTGCAACCAGAGGTATAAGAAAGTATTTAGTGTTTTGGGTCAGTTCATGAACTATTAACACCCTCACTCCCAGTTCACTGCTCTTACTTACCAGAGAGTATTCTGGTAAATAAGAGCAGTGAACAAACTGAACAAACTGCTGCTTCTTACTCTAGTCCTGTTTGCTGGCTATCCTGGGTATCACCTCCATGCACAAGCACTGTGGGTGACCACCCAGGTGTGAACCAACGTAAGCACGAGTCGAGGTGTGACACCCACACCACATGGTGGAATACCACACCTCTGTTACCAGGCAAAACTAGGTGGTAGATGACTCTCTTCAACCGGTGAAATACCACCACTTTGCTTATTGGAGGCTTAAAGTGGTGGAACCCATGTTTAGTCTCCAGAGCTAAGTTCCGGTCAACCCTCCCCATCTCTTCCATCATGCAGTATGACTGATGACTTTTGAGGTTATGATGAACATCATGGTGAGATCCAATCTTCCTTACATTTCGTTGGAATTACAGCTCTAAAACGGTGTTCTCAGGCTGGCCGTTAGTTAGTAGTAGTTAGTTTGGTCTGGTGTACTACTAGCGGCAGGCTGGCCGCTAGTAGTACACCAGACCAAACCTATTGGTAACTCTTTAGGAGGCTTCTGAATCAGCTAGTGTATAATCTTGCTACCTCTACTCTGCCAGATAGTGACTGGAGGGAGTCCGAGTAGTGTGTATTGGGGGGCATTGTCAAGGCCACATTACATCAAGGATCTGGGTATATTCTTACCATGCGTATGCCATATCCAAAAACTTCATTACTTCATACAGCATGCCTTCCCCACTTTTTCTTACTATTGAATACACCATGAATTGTCAAACTAATAGAGTAAGCTTATTTGCGAAAAGATCTAAACCTCCCAAACACTTCCTAGTTCATTTCACAAATATACGTGGTCTCAATTCTAATCTCAATGATGTCCGTTTCAACTTGCAGTCTGCCAAACCCCATGTACTTTTTCTGACAGAATCTCAGTTATCAGTTGATTCAACTACTGCTTGTCTCAGTTGCCCAAATTATTCACTGTATGATTCCTTTCGCCTCAAAGTTGGTACTTGTGCATCCGATATTCCCTGTCAGAGAACTGGTAATTTGGAATCTCCTCTTTTCGATCTTCTCTGGCTTAAAATCTCTCTACCTCATTGTGTCAAATTCATCTGTTGTCTCTACTGTTCTCCCAACTCCACTATTCACTTGGAGCTCTTTGACTTCCTCTCTTTGCAACTTGACTTTCTCCAGTCCAACTTTCCTAACAGCGAAGTAATTTTCCTTGGTGTTTTTAATGTTCACAACTCCAGCTGGCTTCCGTTTTCTAGTCACACTGACCCAGCTGGTCGAGATGCTAAGGCTTTTGCAATTACTAATGACCTTTCACAGATTGTTCATTTACCTACAAGAATACCGGACAGTCCTAACCATAGCCAACATGCTTGATCTTTTTCTCACAAACAACCCTTCGAAGTGAGCGGTCCTTTAGGCACCTCAAATCACAACTTGGTGATTGTCTCTTCTCCAATGGAGCCTTTATCTCATGGCTATTCCAAACCTTGTGTTGTTTAGCATTACAAGAATGCAAAATGGGATGACCTGCGAGATTTATTTTCTTTTCCTTGGTTGGATTACTGTTTCAAATCTTCTGATGTCAACGTTTGCTCAGATCATGTCAGTGAAATTATTCTTGTTGGAATGGAATCCTTTATTCCACACTCTACTTTAAAATCTCATCCTTTATCTAAACCTTGGTTTTCCAGTAAATGTGCTAAGGCTGTTCAAGAGAAGAATGTTGCATATCGTAATTGGCTTGTTTCATTTTCTGCCTACACCAAAGCTCACAACAATTGTAAAGCAGTTATTAATCAGTCCAAACTAGATTTTGATCAGGCTAAGAGTAGAAAACTTGCTTCCTGCCTTAATGGTAGCCAAGCATTCTGGTCTCTTGCTAAAGCTATTGGCCACAACTTTTGCCCATCTTTGCTCCCACCTCTGTCAAAACCAGATGGTTCTGTTGTTACTTCAGCCAAAGATAAAGCTGACCTAGTTTGGAATTTTAGAAAAAGTTTAAAATTTTTCTAAAATTTTAAAATTAAAATTTTCTTCAAACTCATGTATTAATAATCTTGGAATAACACCTCCCACCATTCCCAACACACTCCATTCAATGCCTCCTGTAGTTTTCTGTCAAAAGGATGTCAGAAGGATTTTGATGAATCTTGATGCTAAGAAAGCTCCAAGTCCTGATGGTATTTCTCCACTTGTTCTCAAACCCTGTGCTCCTGAACTTACTCCTATTCTTTGCCGCCTTTTTTCACTTTCTTATTCCAAAGGTGTTTTTCCTTCTGCTTGGAAATTTGCTCATATCCAGCCAGTTCCTAAAAAGGGTGATAAATCCCTCCCATCCAATTATCGCCCCATTGCAATTACTTCTACTCTTTCTAAAGTAATGGAGAAATCAATTAACTGCCAACTCTTAAACTACCTAGAAACTTTCCGTCTGATCAACGATCACCAGTATGGATTCCATCGGTGTCGATCCACTGGTGATATTCTGGCTTATGTTACCCATTTATGGACAAATTCAATGGAAAAGTTTGGTGAAACACATCTCAAAAGCTTTCGATCGTGTTTGGCATAAAGGTCTTCTAAACAAGCTTCCATCTTATGGTTTGCCAACTGTTTTTTGTAATTGGTTATCCAGTTTTCTCTCTGATTGCTCACTGAGGGTGATGGTAGATGGCTCTCTGTCTTCTAACTTCTCCACTAATGCTGATGTCCCCCAAGGTTCACTTCTTTCCCCCACTCTTTTCCTCTTGTATATTAATGACCATCTTCCATTAACTGGAAATCCTATCCATAGTTTTGCCAATGATAGCACATTGCATTCCACTTTCCATTTTGAAAAACGTTGCCCTGCTCAATCAGCTTCAACTTCTCGAAAATCTGTTATCAATTCCTTAAATGCCAATCTCCAGTGGAACAAAGACAACTTAGTTGATTTCAATCCTTCTAAAACTTAGTCTTGTCTTATATCTCCAAAAAGGATTCTTCTGCTCCTATGCTTACCTTTGGTGACACTCCGATTTCTAGGCAAGTTGATATATCTCTTTTGGGGATTACCCTGACTTCTAATCTCTTTTGGCACAAGCACATTACAAATATTGCTTCCTCTGCATCTAAAAAACTTGGTTTTCTCTTTCGCTCTCGGCGTTACTTTTCTTCCAAACAGCTGTTCACTCTGTACAAATCGCAAATCCGCCCTTCCATGGAATATTGTTCCCACATCTGGGGTGGTGCCCCAAAAACCTCTCTCAGGCTTCTAGATTCCATTCAGAAGAGGGCAGTTAGGTTAATTAATGACTCCTCTCTAACAGAGTCTCTCCACTTGCTGTCTCATAGACGTACTGTTTCTGCTGCATGCCTTTTCTACAGATACTTCCAAGGGCACTGTTCTGAATTGGCTTCTATTATTCCCGCTCTCTCTTTCAAAACAGTCCGAACACGTGCTGCCACCAGCCAACATCCATTTACTGTCCCACTTCAAACTCACAGAACCAACTTTTCATCTTCGTCGTTTATTCATTGAACTGCTGTTTTCTGGAACAACCTTCCTTCATACATATTTCCTGAAAATTACAGTCTACAGAAGTTCAAGTCTAATGTCAACAAATATCTTCTCAACCTCCAACCCAAGCATGGTACCAAGTACTATAGGTTCTAATACCTCTCGTGTTTGAGGCTTTCATAAAAAAAAAAAAAAAAAACTGATATAATAACATTAGATCAAAATACCAGAAATATTAATTGCTAGACCAGCAAGGCTCTCAACTTTTTATTGCAAGATTCCATAGTATATCACCTCATCCCTGAAAATTTGAGTTGTTGCTAATATTTCAGCTACTAGTAACTGAAACTTGAAAATTAAAATCAAATGTTATTTTACCAACTTGCATGAAACATTAAGAAAGACAATGATATGCTATTTATGTGCACGCACGCACGCACGCACGCACGCACGCACGCGCACACACACACACACACACACACACACACACACACACACACACACACACACACACACACACACACACACACACACACACACACACACACACACACACACACACACAAACTCCAGTCTGTTATATGAAATATTTAAATGTTTAAAATGCCAATTGAGCTGATATATTCAGATCATGCTGGCTTCTTGGAGAAGAATTTCAGTTTTTCAGTGATAGCCAAATTCTCTACTCCAATATTTACATTAATTGGCCTCTTAACTCCCCAGTTGAAAGATATACTAACATTGTGTAGTGAGCATTGATTTCTCCCAGTCACCCAAGTGTTGAATAAATGGAAAGGTTAGTGTGTATTATCTGCATCCCCAAGAGGAAAAAGCTAAATAGTTATCACATAGTTTATTCTTGGAATTATATGGTTGTATATAGTCTAGGACATTATACTGACATTCACAGGACAAAAAGAGTTTAAATCTACAATCTAGGATATATATAAAAAAAAAGACAGAACTTCACCATGTTTAGGTGATATATATGCTCTAAAAATTAAAGCAAAAAATTTATAAAAGTGAAAATATGGTTTAATATATATGATATTACATCAATATATTTGAAAAATAATTAGTGAAAGGATAAGGTAGCATACTTTAAGGTGGTGTGTTCAAACTGTGTTATAAGAAAATAGTTTTTAATGTGATTGATAGTAGATTATAAATTACAAAATCTCTTAAATGAATTGTAGATTTTTTCCCAAATATAATTTAAGAACCTGATACCAGTGTGAGACAGTTGAGATGGGCCAATTATAATAAGTTTGAACAATGATTTATTTATTTCCAAAAATATTCTTTCAACGTTTCCATTATGTTGCTGGAATGGCAAACAAAAAGCCAGACAATATTTCAATTTTGAAATAAAACTTGAGAAAAAACAATGACCGCCAGCCATAATAATATATCTTAAGCCAGTCATCATTCTTCTTTTCAGCTGTTCTGAAATGATATTTTTAAGCAAAGAAAAGCTGGTAAGTAATAATTTTTGATCAATTTGAAATTCCATATCAGTGATATTTTTACACCCATTTGTTACGTCCTCCCAAATGGGTGCATTTTTTAAAAGAATCTATTCCATAAATATGAATTTATTGGAGGGTTCAGCCTATTTTTCTATGTATTCACAAGTTATTTATACATATCAAATATGTATAAAATACTGATAACTATAAAATACTGATAATATTTTTAATCTGAATTTGTGGTCAGACAAAATTTTACAAGCACTTAAGAGAACAAATTTTTCTTCAGTACGTAATTCAAATGTTCACTGTCCATTGAAATCACTCATTTTAAAATGCAATGAAACACCTATTCAAAGCACACACTAAACTGGTGTTTCTAAGTGTAGCTGAGTCACAGAACTACAGCACTGCAGTTTCAAGATAGTCAGTCCCCAAATGTTTTGATTACAACCTTTTTTTTATATAATTTTACCTTCGTTGTTAATGTAAAAAATAATAGTTAGGGACATAAGGTTTTTTTACCCCACGCTCCTCTGTCCGTTGAATATTTTACTTGTATTACATTGTATCCAATTTTATTTTCTGTAAGTGAAGGTCTAACATTTTAAATATATCCTATTATTTGATACAACTTTAAAGACAACTAAACATAACATTTGAGGACTTGATAATCTGTTCCAAAAATAAAAAATAATCATAACAAAAATAATTGTATAAAAAAAAATAAAAAATACATAACTAAATAGAACAGTGTAAGCAACTTTAATATAGGTCAGTGTGTATTTTGTCTGTGTTCATAGTCCAGTTTGTGTTTTGTAGAATGATAAATGGGTTATTTCATGTCAGAGAAACTGCCAACTACATTTACGAAAGAAAAGGTCTTTGAGAAATTCTCCAGTCAGATTAGAACCAAAATTTTGTTGGATATTCCTATTAAAATTTGTAAAGTGGCTGTGATGTGAAAAAACAATAAAAAAATTGCATTATGGTAATGAAATGAGAGGAATATTTGAGTTGAGCCTCTAGGTTACTGGTGTAATCAACAGGAACAAAGTAAGCACTGTGAAAATGACAATAATTGTTACATCAGTGAATCAGAGATAATGCACACATCTTGTTACTGGAATGGGTGCTTTTAAATATAGAATCTTAGCCAAATACAGTACTACAGTTTTCAATTAAAGCTAAAATTTGGGTTTCAATTGAGGTACCTCCACAATATGAGATTAATGCATTTAGTACCAAATTTAGCTTGCTCAGTGCTCAGTCTGTACATAGCACTTAGTTTGTTCAGTACTATGTACAGACTGAGACTATACCATTGTTAGTTAACTGTGCAGACAGCTAGATGGTGCTTTCAAAGTGCTTTATTGTTGTCATTTTCATCTAGTAATAATAAAACCTGACAACAGAACACAAAATTTGAGGATACAGAACATGGTTGGAATGTAATTTTATTAAATGCTGTCCTAGTTGAAGTGTTAAATAGTGTTAAAGTTGCTAAAGTTTCTATGAGATTTTAATTTGGACTAATAAAAATGTAAAATCAATGTCACAATGATGTGATACACACACTGTACAGCTAGAAAGTATGAGTAGTTTATAGCCATTTCTTTTTATGGATAGCTGAGTAAAAGGATAACATAATTGTTATTGCATTATTAATCATTACTATTATAGCTTTCATTACAAATTTATATCATGGTAGAAATATGGTGTAAATGCCATCAAGAAATTTCAAGGGTTACTTAACAAATGCAGTTAAGAGATCTAAATAGATTATAAGTATTCACATGTTTGTTAACATTGTATTGCAAAATAGTTATTGTATTTGTGAAATCATTTGATTTATATTTATTTCAGTTTGAAAGATTATCATGTAGTTGAAGTGGAGGTATGGGGACCACCTTTGAAAGATGGTACTATGTTCTACTGCCACACTATTCGTAAAAATCCTGCACCAGTGGGTACTCTTACGGGCACTGCCACCTACCATGCTTTTTTGGCAAGTTTGTATGGTATGTGATTAATAGTTATATTAGTGAGCTCATTGTTGAATCCAAGGGTTGTAACTTGGTGAGAGGGAATATTGATCTATAGTAGATTAAAAAAAGATTCGTATGTTATACAAGTATTATACGAAATATGGTCGGTCTACTCTTCAGAACTTTAGAAATTCTGCTCCCAAGGAATGGACTCAGCACTGAGTGAGCTGCCTAGTTTTTGTTTGGAAAAAAAAAAAAAAAAAAAAAATGCTGATTTATAACTACTAATAATGTTTTAAATCATTATAAAATGGTAAATTTTAATGTTAATGTTTTTAAATTTTTGAGTACTAATTTAAAAACAGTATAGCCTGCTTTATAAGCATCTTCTTAATCTTTTTAGATTTGCATGCATTCCAAAATAATTCTAGTAAGTTTAGTTCCCACACCTTGTTATAAAATGACTGATCTTGTGTACCTTTCAGTGAAATAATTTTTTATGTGGGCAGTGTACACAGGAGTAGAATCAAAGCCAAAACGATCATAGCTATGCAAAGATGACATTTCATAGCTACGATCCAGAAAAAGTTTTAAGATGTTCATTGGAAGACTTCTTTTTGCAGTACTACATTCATTCACAGTGCACAAGAGGAGAGAATTAACCCTCCTTCTTATACACTGTGAATGTGGTGTTCAGAGTTTCCTTACACTTTTCTAGGCTTGAAGTATTTTACTCTTTCTTATTTGAATATTTTAAATCTGCTACTTTTTTTTTTTACATCTTTCATATTGCAGATTTTGCTTTGCTAAATGCATTAAGGTATCAGATCTGTCTTCTGGTGAGATGGCAGTTCCATTGAAACAGGTGGTGATAATAGGGGAAAGGAATCTCCTTGAGTCAGTTAAGATTAAGTGAAAAGAACAATGGAAACTTTTTATTACATTATATACATTTCAACAACTATCAGAATAGCATTGTACTGTAAATAAAAAGCAGTAGTATTTCTTAAAAAGGGAATTAGCTTTTATTTGTAAAGTATTATATGTTACCAAGGCAACTTGTGAATGTTTCTCGTAGTATAAATATAGTTTTGTCTTTAGTGTGGTAAAAGGATGCAAGTCTTCTCACTCACTCTCTCTCTCTGTCTTTTTATATGTAATTTTGTATGTTTTGTAAGCACTTTATCTTATCTTTTAACTTAATATTGTTCTCAGTGATGGATTGGAATTCCATCTGACTGAATCCTACGTCTTGCTCAGACTACACACCAAGGTGCGTGCACCATTCAAATTGAGGAAGGATGGTTGCAAGATAGGTGTGCGGAAATTTGCCTTCACCCAGTGGATAGTTGATTGCTGGAACAAACTTCCATCTGATGTTATAAAGGTGGGTAGTTTGAGTAAATTCAAGGGAGAACTAGACAAACCATTAGAGGGGATGGACAGGTGATACTAGAAATGTTGGGTTTTTTTGCTGATGCTGTATAAGCTTGCTTTCTTGCAATATTTGCTACTAATAATGTCAATATTTTTCTGCCCAAAAAAGTATTGAGAGAAACAAGTATATCATTGTTAAATTTTTTTAACATTTTATGTTAAAAATACTTGTTTAACTTTTTTTTTAAAAACTCAGTGGTGTATTTTTTATTTATTTTGCAATATGTAGGTGCCCAAGGAAAAGGACCAGGAATTCATCTTTGCTGAACTTTGTTGCCCTTCACCACTTATAGAATATTACTTGAAAGATTTCTATGAGGAATTATCAACAATGGATAGAGGAAAATTTAATAAATTCAATTCATTTTCAGTTCATTTAATAAATTATGATTGTAAGTGGTTGCTTTATTATTTCAGGCATAAAGTGTGACCTTACATTTCAAAATTTTCTTTAAATGTTCTTTATTTTTGCATGAAATAAAAAAAAAAAAAACTTGGTTGAAAGGCAAAGAGAAAGAACAGAGGGGGGAAAAAACAGATAATTATTCCAATAGTTATTCTTAACTATGGAATAATTATCTGTTTGTCTCTATGACAAAAAATTCATGTACATCATAAATAAAAACACCATGAGACTGTACCTTAGTCAGTGGTTCTAATACTTTAGTGACACTGAAACCCCCTTTTAGCAGGTCCCCATTCAGTTTAAATGTTTTGTTGGACCCTACATTTAAAATTCTTTTTATGCTTTAATGCTTTTATGCTGCTTTTCAGTTTTTAAATATTGATAACAAATTTCAGATACTATTCATCTCGATGGACCGCAGTTTTAGTAATGTTGCCTTAGTGCTTTTAAGCCTCACAACACAGGTGCAAGGGAGCGCTGAAAACGTCAGGCCATCCATCCCCTAATGTCATCTATATTTTATTTAAAGATTTAATCTTCAAATAAATGCATTCACAACATTTATCTATGCAATTTTTTCTGTTCTCTTTTTAGTTATTTCAGTTCTGCAATTTGCAGAACTGAAATAACTAAAAAATTGCCCTTCCTACAATACGTTTGCAACTTCATGTCAGATTGCACAATTACTCTAAGTCATTTTCATTGTGAACTGCCACAAGAAATTTGCCTTTAGCCAGCGGGTGGTTAATTGCTGGAACAAACTTCCATCTGTTGTTGTGGAAGTTGATAGGTTGAATAAATTTAAGGAGGAACTGGACAGGCATTTGGAGGGAATGGTGTGATTTTTTTTTTTTTGGCTGATGCTGCATAAGCTCATACATTTGCTTTCTTGCATCACATGCCACTACTACTACTACTACTACTACTAAAGATACGATACTATAGGATGATTCAAAACTCCCACAACCTACATATCGGTAATTTAAATTTTATTAATTCTTTTATCATTAGATTATGCAATAAAGTACTTATAATAACTGTAATGATAAGTAATTATGAAAAATATAAAAAATGTTGAAAATGTCCGCTTTAATCTTTAATGCATGCATGGACTCTTTTTATCATATCTGATGTCATCTTTTGCAATGTTTGAACATCTGTATTTGCACTTTCATTCTGTGTATTGGCTTTCAGTAACTCCAGCGTGTGGAAATTATTTTTATATACTTTGCTTTTCAACAAATCCCACAATAATAATCTACAAATATTAAACCTAGGAAACGCAAGTTTTTAGAAATAAGAATCTTACCAAAAAAGTCTTTCAGACAGGGACAGAGCCATGCAAATGGGGGGGTGCACTGGATGTGCTGCACTAAGGCCCCAATCAAGGGAGCCATCAAAGTCTCAACATAAATAAATGAGGTTCCTTAACCCCTTTTGCATTTGGGTCCCCAGGTACCTTTGCACAACCCTGAACAGGGAATATAACATAATGGCTTTGTCATGAACAAACTAGTATTTATGAGTTTGTAATTGTAACCTAAAAACCACTGTTCTGAATGAGGAGGAATATAGCATTGCCACTGATATGGTTTTTGTGAGAATTGCATATGGTTACCAAAATGAGAGAGGTTAGCTCTTTCAATTAGGGTTGCACAATTATTGAATCATCCTATATTACCAAAATACAGAATCTTACATTTCCCAATATGGGGACTGCCATTTTTCAGACCAACTGAATAATTTATCTAGGTCTTCTTGAAGTAGAAGAAAAAGAGTTTAAAAAAAAAAAAAAAAAAATAGACAGACAGAACAAAAACAGTGAGAACTGGACAGCTGGATGACTATTACCATTGAGTATAAATTCTGAATGGAAATACTGACTCTAGAATTCTGCAGCTCTGTCAGTGCTAGCTCTATTTCTGTTTCCTTCCCAAACTAACATGGAACAATCATTACAGAAGTCATTGAACAATGCTATTATGCACACTGATTGCTAACAAGTGCAACTACTATTGAATGCAGTGGTGATGGTCAGCTGTGTATACCATCAGAACTGTGTACACCATCACTATGGTCAGTAATTACTGTTCTGTAACCGAAGACTATCATAAAACAGTTCTTATTGCATATTTTGCTGTTAAAGTTAAGGATTATTATTGCAGTATGCCATATTGTAATTTTATTATATAGTGAAAATGGTGTATTGTTACTATTGTAAGGTGTTGCATTTAATGACTATTTAAAATACCTTAACCTTTTTTCATTGTTTGTTTGTTTAACCTACTTTCCAAAAATAGTGTACTCTGAGGTCTGTCTGTATTGTTCTCAAAATTACAGGATTGTTTTTATTTCAATCTGCCATCTTAGGCTTGGTCCATTTAATGCCTATGTTTGTAGTCTAATATGAATTAATTTTATGTGCATTGCAGAAATAGGGGGATTCCAAGGATATCGTGACAATTTTTTTTTTTTTTTTTTTTTTTTTTTTCAAATTTAAATCTGTCATTTTTATTCAAGGTTGAAATAGGCTCCTTTTTCATTAGTTTTACTTGGAACTTAATGTTTATTTTTTGCATTCAAAATTTACATTCCTTAGCAAAAATAGGCTTTATACTTCATGAAATGGATATAGTATAACAAATAAACAAAGCTGCTGTAAAAATTCTAAAAAAAAATTTAAATATAATCTGTACACGTTTATCATTAATGTTCCTTTTCTCTTAGACCTGTCTCCTTTGAACGTAATGTAGCTGCCTGTACAGCTTCCATAAGGGTAGCCCTCAGCCCTAATTTTTCTAAATGGTATATAGCTTGAATTGAAGAGCCTGCAGGAGAACAGACATCATCCTTTAAGGCACCAGGGTGACGTCCAGTATGCAAAACCATTTTGGCAGCCCCCTGTAATTACAATAATATAAATTTTAATTATGTCAGAAAATTCAATATATGATTTGAAATGCATATATGATATTGGTTATTAGATAAAATAATATTGTTCTTAGCATATTATAAAAATGGATTTTTTAATTAAGGGTAACATAGAATCACTTTCTCAATTTTTTTAACAAATTACACATCACATTTTCTATAACTTCATACAGAATTTTGCTCAAGTGTTATGAGAATGTCATTTTAACAAATAACTGCTCAAAGGAGCTTATGTATTAATTATTTTGGAGAAATTTTTCTACAAGTAGCATGAATGTAATTTGAATTTTTTTTATTTTTTTATTATGATTATTTTTGCTATATAATTCAAACAGAATTCTCCTGCATGTAGAAGTATACCTTCCGTTTTTATCATCTGGGGACACTATTGTCCCTCCACTGAATGACAGAGCTTGAGTTTGTGCTTGTTTTAGAAATAGCATCATGTCCTCCATGACAGTACAGTGGTTTCACCACATGTCACTCGTTAGAGAGGACTGGGTTCGAGTACCATCACAGACTGGAGGAATTTCTCAAGTCCTCTTCAGTTGAGGCTATGGTTACCTGATCTGAGGTGGAGATAGTAGGGATTTTCCCCATGTCGTATTTTGGGTTTTTAAGCCTACACAACATGCAAATTCAGACATAATGCACAGTATGGCCTAAGTTGCTGGTGCACCTAAAAATTGAAAACAAATGACATCATTATACATGAGTCCACCTAATGTTAATAATATTGTTTTTAATTTACTGTAATCGCCCAATGAAGAACCTGCCACTAAATTCCAACACACTACTCTTACAATTATTTCAAAGCTACTGGCTTCTCATCAGACAGTAAGTGATCTCAGTTAATATTAATGCTATATAACCTTGTACATATAGATATATATATGTATATATATATATATATATATATATATATATAATCAAATAAAGTTAATAGTTGTATCAAATCTATATAAGCAGTCAAACGGTGGGTGGACTTCCCATTAATATGTAACTTTCATTACATGTACAATTTAATCCCAATTATTAGGGTGCATTGGCCCAATGCAGCAAATTAGTGAAAAGTGAGGGACTATTTCAATGATGATGATATTGATAGGCAGTCAAAGGTATCTGCATCACAGTTTGAAATTATTATTATTATTAGCCACGTGGTGCAAGGAAGCTTGGTGCTTATGCTGCACCAGCCAAAAAAAAAAAAAAAATTCCCGAGTTACCCTGAGAGAGAGAGAGAGAGAGAGAGAGAGAGAGAGAGAGAGAGAGAGAGAGAGAGAGAGAGAGAGAGAGAGAGAGAGAGAGAGAGAGAGAGAAGTAGAAAGGAATCACCAAGAAAGAGAAGAATGATGATATCCAGCTCAGGACCCTGGGTTTGCCAAGCCCATACTCACAAGAGCACGAGTTCTGTAAGTCCACCAATGTGATATCCCACGGTTAACGAGATAATTTCCAGAGAGCAAGGGCTCCCCTGATCTCGAAAAGCTGTATCCTGGAACCTACCCCGAAACGCTATATAAGATCGACCAAGGATTATAACACAAACAGATGGCCAAGATCTGTCCCTAACTGAGAGCTTAGGCTTAAGTATAAGCCCAGGCTCTGTCACTGGAGAGACAATAACATTCCCCCGGCCAGTAAAGACAGAAAAACATAATGCAAAGTAACATTTCTTTTCTCAAACACTCTTGATACCTGGGCGCCTCCCTAGCCAGGTGGGAAGGAGCAGCAGTGCGTAGCACACGCTTCTTGATTAGACTGGGGTTCGAGCCCGTTACCACCAAATACGGAGGATGCGGAAAGGTCAGGGAATGACCACTGCATATTCCCGGAGCAATATGGCCTTAGTTGCTAATGCTCCTAAAAAAAAAATAAAAATCTTGATACCTGCATTGAAATAGTGCCTCGTTTCTTTACTAAGAGTAAGAATACTCTCTTCTGTAAGAGCAGAGATTTTCCATTAGTCACACAAGGCAGACATAACAAGAATATATCCATATTTCAATGTTCTTAATAGTGTGGAATTTGGTAAGTCCTAATTATTCAGAGAAGGCTAAAGTAAATTACAGGGGAAGGGCATCTAAAATATATATATATATATATATATATATTTTTTTTCCCCAGGCTAAATTTTAATAAACTGAACTGGGGAAGGAAAATTTGGTGGAAAGGATTAGAAATTAACCCAGAAATCATAGGTATCTGCATCCTGATTATACTATAGTAAGTCAGAAAGTAATAGTCCATATTTTTGATCCTTAGGTCATTCTAATATGCAAGTAATAGATTGCAGTAGCACGGAAATTCAACATCAATATTGCATAGATCTAAGAGATGACAGCATAGCAGCAGTAGATTAGAAAAAAGTAGGATTTCATCTGGGCGCCTCCGAAGCCAGGTGGGCAGGAGCAGCAGTGTGTAGCACATGCTTCTTGATTAGACCGGGGTTTGAGCCCGTGACCACCAAATATGGAGGATGCGGAAAGGGCAGGGAACGACCACCACATATCCCCGGAGCAATATAGCCTTAGTTGCTAATGCTCCTAAAAACCAAATAAAAAACAAACAAACAGACTTCATCTGCAGTTAAAACAGGAAATGGCAGAATTCTTAGATAATAAAGGTGTAAATATGATTTGTATATTATGTACGTAAATGAATGCAAGTACCATTAACACTGGGCAAAATGTGTTAAAGTGGAGACACAGACCGGCATCACCAACCACAGATTTGTCCCTACATTGCAATAATGTCAGACATTTGCTAAGATGAGGAGGATGTGATGAACCAAGAGCACTAAGTGGACACATTTAAAATAAAAAAAAAAAAAAAATGGCAGTGACAAGTGCCACATTGCCTTGCACACCAAGGTCTGCAAAATTTGGATGGGCTGTAATGCCTCATCCTCCTTATAGCCTATACCTAGACCAGTTTCCCAAACTTTTTTAGTCACAGAAAACTTTTCATCTCACAATATATTTACAGAACACAAATTTAGCGGAGCCAAAGAACTGTTTGTTAATATTCTATTACATACGACACACTGTGCATCAGGAGCATCTTTATTTCCAACACATGTAAAGCTGAAATTCAGATAACTGTCATACATTCGTATTAGTCTTTTATTAGTTGGTTCCTGTTTTTTTCACTTTGGATTTTTGGGGAACAAAAGGTGATTGTTCATTTGGGGAACAAAGGCTGTGATTGTTCATCCTCATTTTGAAGTGTGACAATATCGTGTTCGTTTTCATTGACCACAGTTGCACTACTAGAAGTACTTGCTTCTCATTTTAAAGTTCCTTTTTTCAACCACAAATCCATGGTCATTTATTTTAATAATAATATTTCAAAATACTGATAATTATTAAAAAAATATTTATACAAGGAAGTGAGTTTAGTTATGCTTACTAGTTTTCCACACTACTGCAGAACTAATCTCATAATTGTGAAGACAGTCTGCACTGCACCACCGGCACTGTGTAAACATGCAAGAACATGTCAGCCGGAGGCTACTTTGTTTCATCTACAGAGTAGTAACATACTCTGTGGTTTCATCCACCTGAACAATGCATGATATCAGTTCACTTTCCCCTCAACCTGTATACTCCAGGCTAAATTGCATACAAATGGCATATTAGATCACTACGTTGATACTTTTTCATAGATGTCATTACCTCTATGCGTACTTCTGTATGCAAAGCCTACCAAAATAAAGTATTCCGTGGTCTATTTAATTATTAGTCGATGCCATTACAGTATATTAATAACCGAAAAAAAAAAAATAATGTTAAAAATTAGAATGATACAAAAGTGGTGTACACTACAAATATGCAGAATTTATTTTATTTTATTTGTTTAATTATTAATTAGGATTTTGACCTACACTCTTATGCATGAGAATTTTTGTTGCGTCATCTACTCAAGTCATAGTGCAGAAATTCTTTTGGAACTCTCTAGTTTGTACAGTTTTGTTATGTATTATATCTATACAAATGTATGTTTCACAGGATGTTATACAGGCTTAAAAAATCAAATGTAACTCAAATAACTGCATCCCCAATTAAATGAGCCTTGAAACATTCCTACAATAACAGAAGGGATTCAAATTTATTCAATATGAATGACAAGTTGAAGTTGGCCCTCCAAAGAAAAAACTATGGGAACGTCATTATAAAGATAAAGAAACTCTTTTGATTAGGTATCCCAAGCTGTGAGGCAGAATTACCAGCCATACTGATTAAAAAGAAGACCTGCCATCATTAAGGTATGATGGTAAGATTGCATAATATGCAGGATGAAAAAAAAAAATTTTTTTCTTTTGTGAAGTAAATTCTGTCTGCATATAACAGCAATACCTAAGTTTACTGTTTCTCTTTTTTTTTAAATTCTTATATCATTTGACTTTTTCCTATTATTGTTATTATTGTTATTTGGTTTTTTTTAGGAGCATTAGCAACTAAGGCCATATTGCTCCGGGGATATGCGGTGGTCATTCCCTGACCTTTCCACATCCTCCATATTTGGTGGTCACGTGACTTTTTCCTATAGAAAAAATCTTTTAAAATAAGCCATCAGTATTTATATGATAAAAACTTACCAATAATGTCTGCGCTGCTAGTTTTATTGCAAGGTCCCGAGGAAGTCCCATCTTGACTCCACCATCAGCAAGAGCTTCGATAGCTATGTACATCTAGTAAAAAAATATATCATAAATAAATAAAATAAGAAATGTCACATAATGTATATCTTGCTTACTTGTTGCAAAGTTTACTGGCTACTTAATTTCTTTAACAAAGAAAACGAATTGAGACAAGTACATTACATGATGTGTGTGTACATTTAATTTCTCCATGTATAAGAGCCACTGTTATGCAAATTATTGCATTTGCACACTGATAAGCTTATCTGTCATTTACAGTGATACATTGGCTTGATTTGTTTAAACATTTGAAATGCAGATTTCAAATGTTTATCTTGTGGCCTTCTGATGCAATGGGACTCAATGGCCAACCTGTTTTAATTTACTTTTTGTTTCATATATTGGTAATTTTCTTGTGGTTAGTGTTTGATATGTTCAACACAGTGATATTTGGCTTTATCACTATACAAGGGACTGATCTTAATTTATTCACATTGGCTCCTGTAAACTTGCCATTTTTATGTCCCCTTTAAGCACTTTATTGTAAGTTGTGAGATGCATATTCTTTCTAAAGCACTCTGATTCTTAATTTAGTTTCTCATCCTTTTCTTGATTGTTTCCATTTGTATTGTACTGGTTTTTGTTGTATTTGCACCTTACTTACTTACTCTACTACGTGTTTTTAATTTAATTTACAATATATATACTGGGGGCGGGCAGACGAAATAATGGAAACACGTGATATGTTTGTAATGTCTGTGTGACATATTTATGAAAATACATTGATTTCTTTTTGTTTCTTGTAGCTAGTACTGTGAAGGAAAGACAATAAAAGCTGATGTTTATTTAGAGGTGATATAAAAGGATACATGAAAAAAATGACACATCTGCCTGAATTCCAAAGTCAAATTGTTGGTGCACATTCGGGGCCATCGGTGACTAAAACTGTTGATTTGTTTAAAATATCCAGAGAAACTGCATTGAAAGTGATGTCTGTATTTACCAAGTATGGAAAAATAAAATCTGATAGGACGAATTTTTTAGTCCTACAAATTCATCAGATATAGGTGTGCTACAAATATGGTACTTGAAAGTATCATATTTGTAGCACACCTAAAGAGCAAGTGCCAGTGATTCAAATGGAGCTCCTCCTAATCTTGTGGTCCCCAAGTTTCTCTAAAGTTATCTGTCTTATATGTATAAATGAAAGTGTGTTTCAGATGTATTACTCAATAAAAAAAATCAGACTGACACCAAATTTTAGGATGTTTTATTCATCCCTGGGAACAGTTTAGCTACAATTTTGATCCCATAGTCCCCACTTCCTCCAAAATTATAAGTTCGGAACTCAGATGCATTTTAAAAATTTTAGGATTTATTTAAAAAATTTTTCTGGTCATTAGGAACAAATTTCATGTCAACAGATTAACCTGGTTCTCCCATGTACCCATCTCTACTCAGAATTATGCTACACATATTCCTATCTTGTGGCTACTCTTTACTCACACATGTGAAGTTTTGGTAAATACTTCTTGAGTACAGTACAGAAGTTTTAAACTCCCAAATGTATGTTATTTGATAATAAGATAGCCTGAAATGTATTCAATGCATACATTACCTAACTTTTCATAATGGTGTGAAACATTTATGACTATGGAGAAGTTATTGGTTATAATTCCAACACTATTCCAAACTATAGTATAACCCAGGCACTAGGGAATTGGAAGATGAATCTGTGATAACCAAAGATGGAGAAAATATAACAGTGGAAGACCTACAGTTAATATTACAAAAATCAAAAAACCGAAAAAGCCCAGGCATAGACAATTTGAATGTAGAACTATTTAAATATGGAGGCACTTTACTAAAAAAATGCAAAAATGTACTAAAATTATTTAACATCATATGGCATAAGCAACAGATACCCAAAGATTGGGAAACAGGAATAGTAATTAATTTACACAAAAAAGGCTCCAGAAATAACCCTAACAACTACAGAGGGATAACACTGCTGTCAACTGCTGCAAAGCTATACTCTAATACTAAAGAATAAACTTAATAAATACAGTGAACAATTCTTAGAAGAACAACAATGTGGGTTCAGAAAAGGGAGAAGCACAATAAATGCCATTTTCTCACTACAACAAATTTTGGAGAAAAGAAGAGAATTCAATCTACCAACATTTCTGCTCTTTATTGATTATGGAAAATTCCCGGTTTACATTGTCATATGCTATGACAATGTAAGCCGGAAAAACTTTGGCAGATTCTACGTGAAGAAAATATCCCAACCCAACTCCGGAAAGCGATCCAAAGCTTATATAAAAACTCAAAAGTCTGTATAAAATATTCTAATGGCCAACTATCAGACCCAATTAACACCAATAAAGGAGTGAAACAAGGATGTGGACTATCACCAAATTTATTTAATATCTACATCAATAAAATTCTTAAAGAATGGAAACAAACAATTAACAACGGAATACAGTTGAACAACAGAAATAAAATCCAAACTATATTATATGCTGATGATCAAGTTATAATTGCAAAATCCGAAGATGAACTACAGATAGCAGCAAATGAACTTAATAAAATAGGTAAAATGTATGAGATGAAAATCTCCACCTCAAAAACAAAATGAATGGGATTATGTGGAAAAAACATACAAAGAGTCAAAATTGTTACTGATGATAAAATAATAGAACAAATATCTGACTTCACCTATTTGGGAAATTTAATATCAAATGAAGGGAAAGACATCCACACTAAACTACAGAAATATAATAAAATGAATGGATTAAACGCCACTTTGGAAAACAAATGACAACTGAAACAAAATTAAGACTACACAACATCACTTCAAAACCAGCCCTCTTCTACAGCTGTGAGACTTGGGTCATAAATAAGAAATATGCACACAAACTAGAAGCAGCACAAATGAGATTTTTAAACCATTATTAGACTTTACAAGACTAGACCACAAAAGAAATTTAGATATCCGCGAGAAATTAAAAGTAGATAACATAGTAAATGACATAAAACAGTATCAGGAAAAATGGATCAGCCACATAGAAAGAATGAACCCAGACCGGATCCCAAAATTAGCCTTTAACTACATCAAAACCTACAGGCAAGAGAGATTTTGGTCAACCAAGACAACGATGGCGAAATCAAAACTACCTCCAAGAGCTACAACGGAACAGGTCTTAAAAGACATAAGCCAGACCAAGTTCATGATGATGATTATAATTCCTTGACTTGATGTCTACAGTTAAAGTTTCATTCAGCTTCCAGCATAAAACATATTATTTTGAAGTGTTTTGCAGATATACTTCGTATAATACATTTTAATATCACTTACGTATGCAGGACCACTACCACTGAGACCTGTCACAGCATCAATTAATGTTTCTGGAATTTCTTCACACAGTCCGACACTTGAGAATAGTTTCTTTGCTATGTCTCCATCTCCTTCTTGGATTGCTGTTCCACAAGCAAAAACAGTTGCACCTTCACGTACTAGGGAGGGAGTGTTTGGCATCACTCGAATCACTCTACTTCGTGGAGGAAGCATCTGCAAAAAAACAATGGAAACAGAACTGGAAAATGAATCTACAAGATATTTGTGATAATGAAAAGGTTAGCACAATTGCACCATGTTTTTTCGTAAGTGAATTACCAATTGGTAAAAATGGCATCGTTTTTATCATATCTCACATTGTGAATACCTTCACAATGAGTTGCTTGATATTGCCCTACCTCGAATAAATAACGCTTCACCAATGGAGAAGGCTATTCTTACTTAATCTCAGTGGATACCCAGACAGCCATTTCAAGGCTATTTGGCCTATCATCGGTGGGTGAGTAGGTATCCTGGTGTTGCAATAGTGACAACCAGTTGTGAAGTATAACTCCTATATGAGAGACTCCAGATGGTGTATAACAGTTTAAACTGCAAGAGTTTGGTAAGGCTATAGCCTCAAACTATGTAAACTGTTATACTTAAAACTGTTATACACCATCTGGCATCTCTCATATTGTGGAATTATACTTCATAACTGGTTGTCACTATTGTACCTACCCACCTACAAATAATAGGCCAAATAACCTTGAAATGGCCATCTGGGTGGTGGTATCCATCGAGAATGAGTAACAAGTCTTCTCCATTGGTGAATCATTACTTATTCGAGGTAGTGAAATATTAGGCAACTCATTGTGAAGTTATTCACAATATGAGATATGACAAAAACAATGCTATTTTTACCAACTGGTAATTCACTTACGAAAAAACATGATACAATTGCACTAACCTTTTCTTTAAGTGAAATCTTTACATAGGTTGAGGCTATAGTCCTACCAAATTCTTTCAGATATTTGTGATATTAACTGCATATTAGTAGAGTTTTCATTCCCAGTGGGTTAAGGAGAATTTTATCTGTCCTTAGGGTCTGCTGTTTTATGGCATTTGTCCTAATGTTCCTTAACCCATTAATTCTGTACACCAAACCTAGTATGTTCTGTACACCAAATATAGAAAAACTTAAATAATTACACTTAGTTGGCTTTGCATTAACAACACTTACCTAATACCTTGTGTAGCCACCTTCTGCCCATATACAGCCTATACACATCTTGGCATGCACTCCATAAGGTGTTGCAAGATGTCCTATGGTAGGGTTACCCATGTGTTGCACAGTGTCCAGTGATGCATTGTCGGGTTGATGGTCATAGCATCAAATGTCCTTTTCCCAGTGCAGGTCCCAAACATGCTCAATTGGATTGAGATCAATACAATGATCATTTTCATATTCTGCAACTATCAATTATCATATTCCTGACACTAGTTAGCACCATGTCAGGCCTTGTGGCATGGTGCCTTGTCTTATTGATAGACTCTGGATACACTGTTATCATGAAGGGATGTATTTGGTTGGCAACAATAGAAAGGTAGATGTTTAGTGGTCCGGTGTATTTGATGCTGACATTCCCATGCAAGGTGCAGTTTGCAATGAGCATGAATACCCATGGTGTCTGTTGACTGCCAGAGCCTACATAAACTAATGTCCAGTGCATAGTCCATGTGGATAATGGTATTGCTATTCCTATGATGTACAGGATGAGCCACTGTTCTGATAGAAAAGAAAATCCAAAGAATGAGTTCATTGGTACAAGAAACTGGTAATTCATATTTTTCAAATTCTGCTTTTGAATGCTTTTATCTTTTCATCAATTTTCTTCTCTGGAAGTAAAATGAATTTGTATAACTTTTGCCTTGCTGTCATAAAAAAGCTTGTCTCATGAGGTTGGAGATGCCCTAATCTCTTACAGGTTGCTGTTGCTAGAAGAATACCAGACATTTTGCATACACTTGTGAAATTCCCTCTAAGTATGAAGACAAAATACTCCATTCTTGCCTTCAATCTGGCAAAAGGAAAGATACAATGTACTATTGTTAGAAGTGTTCGGAAAAGCCAGTGCTTTGTTTCAACTGCTATAGTGATTATCATAAAGAGCTACAGCAAAATAGAGTGAAATTAAATATGTAATATAAATATAATTGATCAACAATAAACCAGAAATATTTTTTTTTCAAAAACTATGGTGGTTTATTCAAAATATTTGTTTGTTTATTTTTTTTGCCAAAGCAATAAGACATCAATATGTTGTAATAGCATGCATTTTATGGTCACTTTTCCTATTTTGCTGGATGATGATTCTGCAGGGTAAAAACCATGTAACCCTTGCTTGTGGCTAAACCAACATCTCTGGTGTGAAAAAAGTCCATAAAACACGAACCCATCTTTCTGGGATTGAGTCCAGGCCATTTTAACATTCTGTAGAAGGAGATAAAATACTAATCTGCTACCCATGTTGGGTTATTAATGTGCATTCAACAAAGTTAATTTCCAGTGCCAGTGATGCAAAAATGCAACACTTTCATTCTGTGTGGGAAAAAAAATACTTGCTGAAGAATGATATATAATCAAAATCTAAAACAAATATTATAAATTATGCTAACAGCACATGGAATGCATTCTTCAAATGTAGGCAGCAGTGAACATGCTAAATTTCATCCCATGGCAAAGAAAGTCTTTGCCATGGGATGAAGTTCAGGGTATCCACAATTTAAGTTACTCTATATGGATGCTTCTACAAACTGAACCAATCACCAGATTGCATTTCAAAGAGGTTTGGGAATTAGCCATTAGAAATAAAATTAAAAAACTGCTATCGATAAGGTCCTGCCTTTATGACTAGCAAGATGGCTATGTCTGTTGTTCTTCCACACTGCGTGGAGGCGCCTCCGTAGCCAGGTGGGAAGGAGCGGCAGTGCGTAGAACACGCTTCTTGATTAGACCGGGGTTCGAGCCCGTCACCACCAAATACGGAGGATGCGGAAAGGTCAGGGAATGACCACCGCATATCCCGGAGCAATATGGCCTTAGTTGCTAATGCTCCTAAAAACCAAATAACAAACAACACTGCGTGGAAAACTTAAGTTCAGTTTTCTGGATGGGAGGAACTTTCATGGCTGTTTTTTCATACTACGGCTGAGTTAGCCACTCTCAATTGAGAATTTTTTTTATCTTCCAGGAACTTGGATTTTTCATCCTGCAAAACAAATACAATATAAAGACTTCTTATGGTCTTAGCTCCTTACAGCTTAGCTCCTTACACGTTAATATGTAAATTTTATGGTCAATAATGAGACAAACTAATTTTGTACAAAATGTCTACAACTGTATTTTATTTTCAAGTAAAAAATCAAAAAATCCTTACCTGTTCTAAGTACCTAATAGGAATTCCGAGTGCAACAGAGATTAATACATGGTTTGGGGTGATGAAAGGAGCAACATCAGTTAGAACTTTGGGAACTACTGGAGGCTTGACAGCAATTATTACTACTTGTGAATTTTGTATGACTTGAGAGTTTTCAAATGTTGTCCGACACCCTTCTGCCTAAAATTTGAAGATCACATATTATAAAAATTAGGACAGTAACATAAAACATTATAGTCAGTACATTAAATATTTGTATCAGTCATTGCATCTAGTAGTATATTAAGGAGGAGAGGTAGTCCCACCCCCACATGTGCAATTACCTCATTTACATAAAATAATCTACTTATTAGATATTGAGGTTTATAAGGTTTATAATTGGTTTATAACATCCTCCTTGATGAGGCAGGTCTGTATCTTAATCCCAATATATTTTGTAGGTTATAGATTATTTGCCTTTGGGGTTATCCAAAAGTGAAAATTTTAAATGCTAGTAATTGGTAATGAACTGAACCTTGCATACATATAATTACCTTCTTGTGTCCTGTACATTGGCAGAATATTAGCCAATAATTTCTGTGTATCACTAACAGCAATAATTTTTAATTATTCATTGTTCTATTTTTGCAGTAGAGCTCCTCCTTAGTTTACCTCCCCCTTTCACAGAGATAAAAAAAAATCACATGAGATGAGTGTTGCACTCTTCATATTTATACGGTTGTCTTTAAATTTCTTGAAAAAGTATCTTCAAACATTTGACTAGTAATAGTGTTATGTGTATTCCTTCTAATTAGGAGGAAGAGACATGACACAGAAACTGGCAAGACTCTACACAAAATAGATTAGGAAAGGCATGACACCTAAGGTGTGGAATAATGCAATCATAATTTTTCTGCATAAGAAAGGAGATAATAATGATTAACAACAGAAAAAGGATTAACAATGGATGAAATTGACTTCATCCTCACTAACAGAAGATATATCATGACCGATGTTACTGTCCTGAACAAGGTAAATGTTAGAAGTGATCACAGAATGCACACTTGATATAGATGTAAGAAAAGAAAGGAAAAAACTGACTCGAGTAAATAATATGAAGGTCTTTGAGATAACAGAAGAGGAGAAAAAGCAGTATGTACTGGAACTTAAGAACAAGTTTGAGCTTTCTGAAAGGGATAAAGCCCAAGAAACCTATAGGTAAAAAGAAATCCAAAGAAGAAAAAATTAGTCAAGAAACACTTGTCATGATGAACTGAAGATGACAAATGGAGAACAAGATAAACACTTACAAGGAGAAAACTGAGTATACTGAGTTATGCAAAGCCATTAGAAAGAGACTCAGAGAGGACATAAGAAAATTTAACACAAGAAAAGTAGAAGAAGCATTAAGGGAAAACAAAGGACTTAAATCAGCAGCCATGAGCAGTAATACAGAAAGACAAATGATACTGAAACTGAAGACTAGTGATGGTGTACTTATAAATAGCAGAGAAGGCATGATGCAAATAGCAAAAAGCTACTATAGAGAATTATACAAGGAGCGAGGGAATGATGCCAGCAGTGGGGAAGATGGATCGCAAATTAGTAACACATACGACATACCCGATATCCTTCCTAATGAGGTAGAACAAGCGTTAAAGAAAATGAAGAATCAGAAAGTCCCGGGGGAAGATGAAGTTACTGTAGAGTTGTTAAAATTGGGAGGAAGAGACATGGGACAAAAACTGGCAAGACTCTTCACAAAATGTAATAGAAAAGGTGGGATGCCTAAGGAGTGGAATAATGCAGTTATAGTTTTGCTGCATAAGAAAGGAGATAAATCAGAAATTGGAAGTTATAGACCAATTAGCTTGTTATCTCACATCTTCAAGTTGTTCACAAGGGTCATTACTAGCAGATTAGAAAGAATACTTGATGAGAATCAACCAAAAGAGCAAGCTGACTTTAGGACAGGATTCTCAACTATGGATCACCTTCACGTAATATCACAGCTAAATATGAATATAAAACACCATTATGCCTGGCATTTGTGGATTATGAAAAGGCATTTGACTCCATTCAGCATAAGACAATGTTTCAGGCACTGGAAAGACAAGGCATAGATACCCCATATATTATGATTTTGAAGAACATATATGAGAATGCTACCTCCTTTATTAGACTAGACAAAGACAGTAGCAAATTTAAAATTGAGAAAGGAGTTCGACAAGGAGACACAATATCTCCGAACTTGTTTACTGCTGCCCTTGAGGAAGCTTTCAGAAGATTAGACTGGTCGCAGAAAGGAGTCAATGTGAATGGAGAGTACCTAAACCATTTACGATTTGCAGATGACATTGTGGTCATAAGCCACGATCCCAAAGAATTAGAGGAAAATCTTAATCAGTTATGCAGAGTTAGTAAGGCTTTTGCACTAAAGATAATTTTGGTTAAAACAAAAGTAATGATGAACAAGTATGCCATAGAAAGGGATATAATGATTGAAGGAGCATTAACTGAAAAGGTGGAGTCATATACTTATCTGGGAAAAGTCATCAGCTGTAATAATGATAAATTGCTGGAAGTCAAGAGAAGAATAAATTTTGGATGGATAACATTCAGGAAATATAGTCACATACTGAGGAGCAATATCCCAATTTGTCTGAAACGTAAAATAATGAACCAGTGTATACTACCCACCATGACTTATGGAAGTGAAACTCACCAAAAGAATGGAAGAAAAGCTGAAAACTACACAGCGAAGAATGGAACGAATTATATTGGGAATCAGACTGTTAGATAAGAAGAGAAACACATGGATCAGGCAGCAAACTCAAGTAAAGAACATTCTTATCAAAACTAAAGAACTAAAATGGTCGTGGGCAGGACACATAGCTCGAAGACATGATGACAGATGGACTAAGAAAATAACAGAATGGTACCCAAGAGGAGCTAGAAGAAAATCTGGAAGACAACAACGGAGATGGATAGATGAAATTCATGGGTTTATGGGTAGTAAATGGATGGCCATTACACAAAACAGAAGGAACTGGAAAGTTGCTGGAGAGGCTTTCATCCTGCAATGGACTGAAAATGGCTGATGATGATGATGATGATGACCACAAGACACATTTAGAAATTTTGTAGCACCTATGCCTTGCAGAGTACAGGCTGTTTTGACTGCACATGGAGGACGAACATTATATTAGGTAGGTGGTCATAATGTTTTAGCTCATTGGTGTATATCAGTACAGTGTGTAAACATGGACTAAATTTTCATTTCATGTAGTCTAAAAAAAACTCATAATTTGCAGTGAAAAATCCTGCTCCTTCAACACGGGATCACCTAACTACAACACATAAAAAGGTCTTTGGTCTTGAAGAATTTCCAGTCTTCAGTAGGATTCAAATCCAGCTTTATCCACATGACTATGCTATTATAAATGACTGTTACTTGAGTGAGAAACAGTGAGGACAATGAAAAGCAAAAGTTGATTAAGTTGAGAGAGAGAGAGAGAGAGTGAGAATTAGAAACAAATTTTGCAGGACAAAGATTATGAAAAATTTTATATTTATAAAAAGATGCTTAGGACATAGGAGTAGGGGTCAGACCAGAACCCATTCTAAAATTGCTAGAGAGAAATAAAAAGTATAACTTACTGCAATCTGTTCTAAATAGGCTGCATCTTGTTTAGGACAACCAGCTGTTATATTTTCTGCTTTTGTGATACCTAAAGAAACAAATATGTTAACTGCAAGGAAAGATTAAATAATAACATAATAATAAAAAAAATAAAATGAAATATATGTTTGAACTCACAACCACTGATCTCTGTACAAATGAGTTTAGTTGTTACATTGGCTTGAACCATGATACCATAAAAATACCATATATTCCAGCATATAAGTTTACCTTTGAAGTACAAAAAATTTGTCTAAAATTTTAAGGTCTGCTTATAAGATACGTGTAAAATTCTAACTTGAATTAAAGGCACATCCTTAGCGTTAGACAGACATGAATTAATACACGATTTATTATATACACTAACCTCCCATTATTATCCGAACACCTGCATACTTACAAATAACCTTTATGACAGCCACTAGTCTCCCTGTGGAACATTTTACCAGCTTTTTTGTAAATGTGCTCTGATGTTTAAAGCAATGGCCAGTTCATGTGTTTTTTGGGCAGTGTCTTCACATACACCTGATGACCCACCTGATCTCAGAGGTCTAACTTTTCAGTGCTCATCCTCAAACCAGTCCACTTCATTATCAGGATGGTTCAGTGTGGCAGATAGCTTTCTCTGAGCATCTTCCACATGCAGGCACAACTGTCAGACTATGTACTGACAGTTGTGCCTGCATAACTGTCAGACTATGTACTGTGACTTGTCACTCTAAAATGGAGCTGTACACTGGTCTATGGTCTAAGAATGGCTTACAACAAACTAGATGGTGTCTGGCATTAGTCGGGGTGATCAGTGGCTTGTGGACAGCTACACAACCATAGTAACTCATATTACAGTGTCCTATACACTTTACTAGTGCTGACATGTCCCAATCATTTCACTGTGGGCCTGTGTGCACTGTGACAACATTGAAAGGATGATTCTTTGCAGGGCTTTCTTGTCATGTTCTATCAGCTTTGGAGGTTTTTTGGGTCGTTTCATGACAGTTTTGGCACGAGTCTGGTCGCTCTATTTGCAGACCATATCACCAATCATTCACCTAGGGATTTTCAGTGCTATTGAATATTGTGTACAGACTAGTTGATTATGTGGCACCCTGTTTTTATTCCCTACTGAAAGTCTGCTAATTCAGTCGGTTGTGGTCTTACATTCACAATCACACTACTGTCTCCTTGAAGGACAATGATCATATATGTGGCAATTGGGTAGAATGTGGCTAACTATCAACAGAAGGGTGTTGAAGGGTGGATTAATGGCAGGGCTGTGTATATACAGTAGTGCTAAAAAAAATCACCTAATTCTTAATTTTTTGTTTTTAATCTTTATACTGGTAGCTAATATTTTAGAAATAGCTGAAAGAACATAAGTAATAAAAATACACATATGAAACTATTAATTGCAGAAAATTCACTTTTTTGCCTTATGGATAAATATACAATGAAATAAGTATTTTTCTCCAAAATAACAGCATGTTACTTATGGTTCATATAATAACAAAAATTCTATGAAAGAAATGATTTTTTTTCATTACTTTGCTCATACTAGGATGATAGGCTATATAACCAAAGAACACAACAAAACGCAAGCTAACTGAGAAGATGTGTGTTGGCTTATCCCTTGCTTTCATGACTGCTTCACATCATGGCATTGACTGCAAAAGGCTTTGAATATTTGGTTTTTAGGAGCATTAGCAACTAAGGCCATATTGCTCTGGGGATATGCGGTGGTCATTCCCTGACCTTTCCACATCCTCCATATTTGGTGGTCATGGGCTCGAACCCCGGTCTAATCAAGAAGTGTGTGCTACGCACTGCCTCTCCTGCCCACCTGGCTACGGAGGCGCCCTGAATATGTTCAATGGCTCTATCTGTTTAATATCTCCTGCAGCTCTCTTAGTGTTTTTGGTTTCTTTTGCATTACTGAAACACCCATTTTGTTCCAACAGTTTTCAATTGGATTGAAGTCCGGACTGTTCCCAGGCCATGTTAATTGTGCAAATTGATTTATCCTTCAACTATTTTTGCACTGCAGACAGTAAAGACAGTGAAATAAATAATTACATTTACCTAAGCAAGAGTGATGTTTCATAAATTTAAAACTTTTGCTAATTTTTTGAAGTAGTATTTATGGTTTTGGCTCTACGAAGTGGGGCAGAGTCATCCTTAAAAATGCAATTAGAAACATTTAAAAATAAATATTAGCATAGTAAATAAATTTGATGAATTAAAAGTGCTGGTCAAGACATGAAATGCAGATATTGTGGGATATAGGAGACATGGTGTCTCTCAAACATAAGTGGATTCAGAATTTGAATATGGGGAGTACAAGGTGTACAGAAAGGATAGGAGAGGGGTTATACTCTCAGTTAAGAAGCACATAAAATCACAAATGCAGTGCATTCCTGACATAGGTGGCCAGTGCACATTTTTGAGTCAGTTTGGTGTGACATAAGCACTGGGAAAGCAAAAATGACAGAGGTGTGTGTTACAAGCCTAATGACTCTGATGAGTACAATGAACAGCTGTACAGGGAAAGAGAATGGACCAGTAAATCAGAATGGTTTATAATGGGGGATTTTAACTATCCAGATATTGACTGGAACTTGTGGGTTGGTCACGTGCCGACTAGCAAGACTTTTGTGATTTATTGGATGATTGTTTTCTACAGCAGCATGTTAGAGGCAACAAGAGGGAGTAATACTCTTAATCCAATTATCAGCAGTGATTATTTGTGTTTTATAACCAAAGATACACACCTGCAGATAAAATAACCACTAGGTGGCAATGAACACAGTGTAGTCATGTGGGATTTACTTAAAGATGTCACTACCATCAAGGGTAAAGGGAATGGTTTTTGCTTTCGTAAAGGTGACTACAGTGGTCTCAGACAGTTTTTAAATTCTATATAGTGGGACCAACTGATGACGTTACCATCAGCAAATTCTAAATGGAAAGCATTCAAGGAATTAATCATAGAAGCTACTAGGCTTTTCATACCAAATAAGAAACACTCTTCAAGGTATATATAAGAAATACTCTTCAGGGTCCTAAATGGATGTCAGACGAACTAATTAGACTCGTAGCAGAGGAGAAAAATGCATGGGATGCTTATAAATTATCAGGCAACACAGAAGCCTATGGTAGATATAAACATGTCTGTAATCATGTCACAAAGGCGGTTAGACAAGCGAAGGAAGGTTATGAGCAAAGGGTGCAAAGAAAAACAACAAGAACTTCTTTCTTATGTAAACACTAGAAGAAAGGGGATGAATCAAATTGGTCATCCACTGGATCATCAACAGTTGATGATCCTGCTCAGGTTGCTGACAAACTAAATGAGAATTTTGTATCTACATTTACCCATGAGGAATTCTTCACAAAAGTGTATTCCAGAAGTTTATCAAACTCTGATAGGGAACTAAATGATTTTATAATAACTGAGAAGAAAGTGGAAGAGAAATTGTTGAAGTTAAACATAAGAAAGGCAGCTAGGGGTGGATGAGATCTATCCAGTTATATTAAGGGAGACAGCAAAGGAAGTAAGTAAGTAAACCCTTAGCCATAATTATGAGAATATCTTTGGATTCAGGGAAGGTCCCCATGGACTGGAGATGTGCAAATGTCACATAAAAGAGTGACAATCAAAGGGTGACACTAGTAATTACAGTAATCACAAGTAATTATCCCCCATTATAAGACATTCTGAATTATTGGTGCACTATTTCTCTGTATACAATGAGTGGACAGAAATCATGGGATACCTATCTAGTAACGAGTAGGCCCACCTTTCGTCCAGTAAGGGCAGTCACATGGCAAGGCATTGAGTCCACTAGTTCACCAAAGCATTCCACAGGTATTTCCATCCATTCTTGCTGCACCGTTGTCTATAATTCGGTGAGGCCATTCCATGGTGATAAAATCTGCAGAATGCTCTTTGAACCATGTTTTAGTCACCATGGCTTTGTGGGGAGGTGCATTGTCCTGCTGGAAGAGTCTGTTGCCCTGTAGGTGCACAATGACCACGAAGGGATGCAGATGGTCTGTAAGGGTGGACATGTAACCTAGACCCTTCTGAGATACATCTAGACATACCAGAGGTCACAACGTGTGCCAGTTGAACACACCCCAGACGTTACTGTCCGTCCACCTGCCCAAACAGTTCTTTGTTGATATGATTGGTGCATAGCTTCGTGTGGTTTCTGCCAGATACACACCCTCCCAGTCTGCTTGAAATAACTGAAAGCGGGACTCATCGGACCAGGAGACCCGTCTCCAATCATCCAAGGTCCAGTGCCAATGTCCTTTCGCCCATTTGAGGCATAGAGTCCTGTGTCATGGTGTTAGCAATGGTACTCTGGTAGGTCAGTGGCTCCTATTGCAGCTAATGATCACCTGATGATCTTTGTGGTGAGACGTTTCTGGCACCTCCCTCATTGAAGTTTGTGCCGCTGTTGCTCTCCAGTTGACTGAAACAATGTGAGACTGATGTCGATGGCCACGTTCATCCACCACCTTTCTCTGCCCATAGTGCTGTCTACGATGAGATGTTATTACGGAAATGGCGTATTTGCAATATACTCTTGAGACTGTCAAACGGGGATAGTGCAATTTCTGTACTACCTCCACGATAGAGTGACCCATGCATCGGGCACCCACTATCATCTCTCTTTCAAAGTCAGTTAACTCACGACATTTATCCATACTGATATCAAATTACCGTCTACATGAATGCAGTGATGGGAGTGTACCTATATACTTGCCAAGTGGTGGATTCACCTACTAGCCAGAGGGGTGACAACGTTGTATTGTCCAGGAACCAGGTGTCCCATGAATTCTGTCCTTTCAGTGTAGTTGTTTGTTCTACTCATCAGAGTCATTAGGCCTAAACCACACTCCTAATCTCAGTTTTGCTTTCCCAGTGCTTATGCCACACCAAACTGACTCAACATTGCTGTCCATTGTTGACTCAGCATTGCTGTCAACTGGATGTACTGCCACAGATTTTATAGGTTTCTTAATTAACACTGTAACTCATCTCCTTTTTATCCTGTCTGTATATATGTTGCTCCCTAAATTCCAATTCTGCATTCCTTATATCAGTGTAATACCACATCTCTGATATCCCAACAATATCCGCCTTTGATGTCCTGACCAGCACTTCAAATTCATCAAATTTATTTACTATACTAATAGCATTGATGTATACATGCACCAATTACTCTTACCATTCTTACTCTTAGTTACCCTAACACAGCCAAGGTATTTACTTGTTCCATGATGACTCCCAGCACCTTGCTTTCCAGGCTGCTTCTCATTCCAATAGAACACTGCAAGAATCACTTTCATATCTGCCTGTGGCTACTGTTAATCTTAATGTCTGTGAATCCCCCCACAAGCTGGCAGTTTTCTGACCCACACATGAGCACAATCTCTTCAGGGCTGAATTGATTGACAAGGCTCTCATCATATACTCCCTCCTATCATGTCTGAGCAGAATTGCAGACACTTTCAAATTTAATCCTAACTCGCAACTTTTTTTCAACATTGACCTGTACTTGTTAAGTCCGCAGATCTACTCTTAACGTCATTAGCCCCAATGTACACAACAATCACTTTTTGTGCCCTTAAAAGATGATATCTTTTACTCCAGCAGACATAATCTGGTCCTATTCCACTTGTCCTTTTGCACAATATATATTCCGTTTCCCTGACAATAGAGTCATTGACAATAACTAGCTCCTGCGGCTTTGTTGCCTGATGCACAAGAGTGAGCTCTGGCATTCAGTTGGGAAACTCAGAGCTTGATGGGTTCCCCCATTTTAATTCCTTCAAGGGCATCTATTCTACTCTTCAAACTCTCATAGACGCCCATCAAAATGCTGAGTTGTTGCCTAATTTCTTCACACTCTGCCAGGGCTGGCACCAAAATTTGTAGGACCCTGTTCAACAATTACTTGCGAGGCATTAGCATTAGCATTAGTAGAGGCATTTGATGCAAGAAAGCAAGCTTATGCAGCATCAGCCAAAAAAAAAAAAATAAATAAATAAATAAATAAAAAATAACCACTTCCACTTCACCCCTCTGTTCGTTCAAAATACCTGTCCAGCTGAGCCTTAAACTTATTTAGACTATCAACTTCCACGACAAGGGATGGAAGTCTGTTCCACCAACCAACCACCCGCTGGCTAAAGGCAAATTTCCTCACGTCTATCCTACATCCGTCTTTCCTCAATTTGAATTTATGCCCTCTCAGGTGATTATTCTGAGCAAGAGGAAGAATCCCATCAGCATTGAGCATGCTCAAACCATTCAAGGCTTTATACACCTCTATCAGATCACCTCGCTGGTGCCTAGTCTCCAGACACTGTAATTTGCAAAACTTAAGCCTTTCTTCGTAAGAGCACCCCTTTGTTCCATTCACTAATCTTGTTGCCCTTCTCTGTACTCATTCCAGCATCTCTACATCCTTCTTGAAATGAGGCCTCCAGACCTGTATACAGTACTCTAGGTGTGGCCTGACCATTGCCTTATACAAGGGAATAATCACCTCCTTATCCCTGCTAGAAAAATTCCTATATATCATCGACAATACACCATGAGCTACTCTTGCAGCCCGTCTGCACTGCTCAGAATACTTCATATCTGCCTGCACAACCACCCCCAGGTCCCTTTCATTCTCTACCACTGTCAGTGTAGTACCACAGAGTTGATACGTTGCTCTGGGGTTGCTGTTTCCCATATGTAGTACTTTACATTTGTCAATGTTAAACTTCATTTGCCACCTCTTAGCCCATCTGCTCAACCTTTCCAGATCCTGTTGCAGTAGCATAGTGTCAGTAGTGTCCTTGACAAACCTGCCAACCTTCGTATCGTCTGCAAACTTGGACATTAAGCTTGATATACCATCATCAATATCATTTATAAATACAGAAAACAATAATGGACCCAATACTGAACCCTGAGGGACTCCACTAATAACATTAGTCCACGATGAGCAGTGTCCATTGATTACCACTCTGTCTTCTCCCCCTCAACCACCCCTTTATCCATAGCAGCAATTTGCCTCCAATGCCACACTGCTCCAATTTGTGCAGCAGTCTTCCATGTGCAACAGTATCAAAAGCCTTTCTAAGATCCAAGTATATAATATCAAAGTTATTCCCTGCATCCAGTTCTTTTGTGACTGCATCATAGTATCCAATCAAATTGGTCAGGCAAGACTTCCCCTTAACAAAACCATGCTGTGTCTGAGATATAACTGAAGTCTTGTCTAGATGATCCTGCAGTGTTTCTTTAACCAGTGCCTCCATTAATTTTCTGGGAACAGAAGTTAAACTAACAGGTCTATAATTAACAGATATTTATTTAAAGTATACCCAGTATAAAATAAAATAAAATAAAATATTTCCAGAAGCTTTCGGAACTCGTGTCCCTTTCTCAACTGACAGAATTTTTAAATACATTACAAGCAAACTGTGGCACGTTACTCATTCGTCATTGTTGTAGCACGGACGTGTGCTGCCTTGCGCCAGTGATCATCCATCAATAAAACGGTTGTCTCCAGGATTGGATGTATACGCATGCCTTTCTGGTGATTTAATGCCTTAGGGTTGTTCATTATGTTTAGTGACTCTAGCCATAGGCGGTGGCGAAAGTGTCGCGCGTGGTCCACTATCTCAAAGTCGCGCTTGGGGTCAAGATCGTGGTTGGTAGCCCAAAAATGTTCTGCAAGCGCGGACTGGTCAGTTTCGGCAAGCCGGATTGCTCTGTCGTGTTCCGTGAGGCGATCCTGGAGACGTCTCGATGTCTCACCTACGTAGCAACTGTTACAGGCCCTACAGGTGATACGGTACACTACATTGCTGCGTAAGACAGGTGTGACAGGGGTCTTCACACTGGAGACAAGTGAACGTAGGTTCCTACCTGGTAATTGTACACATTTTATGTTGTAACTTCTCAGGATCTTCGAGATACGTCCTGACACTCCTGGATAGTACGGAATGTAGGCGGATGATATGCCGACTTGCTTCGGAGGTCTTGGGTTGGAAGTAAGCTCTTGTGCCTGTAACAAGCATCTGTTTAGTACATGGGATGGATAACCGCATCTGGTTAAGTCCGCCTTCACACGGGAGATCTCGTTACGTCTAATTGTGTCGGTGCTGGAATGGCTCCAGGCCCTGGAGAACAGGGTGCGGGCAGTGCTATTGAGATGGCTTGGAGCGTGGCCGGACCCGTAGTTGGTGAATTGACCGCACCACATGGGTTTGCGGTATACTGAGGTCTCTAGATGTGGGCCTACGCGATGCACTAGCACGTCCAGAAACGGGAGCGAACCGTCCACCTCTGATTCTACGGTAAACTTGATGAAATTGGATAGAGAGTTGAGGTATTCTAGTAGTACCGTTTCAGAACCACGTGGTATTATGGTAAAAATATCGTCGACATATCTACACCACGTTGTAATAGGTGTAGGTGGGTTCTGGTGTATCTGCTTCTCCAGATCTTCCATGGCGATGTTAGCTACTACGGAACTGACAGGGGCACCCATAGCAGTGCCATGTACTTGTTTGTAGAGTGAGTCTTCAAAGGTGAAGATGCTGCTAGAGAGGCATAGGTTGAGGGCGGTACAGATGTCATCAGTGGATAGTGACGTCCTGGATTGGAGGCTTAAGTCGCTCTCAAGGAGCCTTCTGGCGCAGTGCACGGCCTGTTGGACGGGAATCGAGGTGAATAAAGAAACCACGTCAAATGATGCCATGACAGAGTTATCAGGGATTGAAATGTCCTTAATGGTGTTAATGAATTCACTGCTGTTTTTAACGGTGTGAGATGTATTACCTATAAGAGGCGAGAGGAGGCTCGCGATGTGTTTGGACAGTTCATACGTTGGGGCACTGCAGCAAGACACTATAGGTCTGAGAGGAATACCCGGTTTATGGATCTTTGGTAATCCGTAGAATTGTGGTAGTTGACAGCCAGTACCACGCAGAAGATGGTGAGTCGCGGTCGGGATCTTCTTATCTTTAAGCCATGCGTGGACAAGTTTATTAACATTTGCTTCCAGACGTTTCAAGACTTTAACGGGAGGATCAGGTAGAGGTTCATATACGTTAGGATCGAGTAATAGGGCCAAGGCTTTCTCTCGGTAGGCTGATCGGTCCAGCACAACAGTCCGGCGCCCTTTATCCGCAGGAAGTACAACGATGGAGTTGTCTTTTCTTATAGATGACAGGGCGGCACGTTGGCGGTGGTTGAGGTTTGAGCACGTTTTTCGAGTGTTGCGGAGGACTGCGGCAGTCTTGAATCGGATCTCGTTGGCAGTTTCTTCGGGAAGGTTGGTAATACTGGCTTCTATGCCCATAGCGAGCTGTGTGATGGGAGGTTTCGATGGTATAACGGCGAATTTCATACCGTTTGATAAAACACTCAGCTGCTCGTTGGACAGTTGTTTGTTACTTAGATTCAAGACGAAAGAAGTCGTGTCGTCTGAACGAGTGTTCGTCTTTAAGGAGTTAGTTTCTATGCTCAAGTTTATGAACTTGCGCTGTTGGCGTAAACGGTAGGTATCCGAGGTCTGACTAGCCCGATGGCAGATGGTATGTATAAGGTTTGTAAATACAATAGGCGAGACCTTACCTTGTATATGTTGTAACAGTCTGGACTTGTTGTAGTCAGCGTTCCTGATTTCATGGTGGAGATGGGATATCCATAAATTTAACGTGCGCAGGCTGAAGTTAAAGCAGGCACGATCCATATGAGAGTTGTGGAACGGGGCTTTGTATCGGAACCCTTTAGGTATAATTCGATTGCTTTTGCATCTGTGGGCGAGGCGTAAATGTTGCCTGTAGCGAGCTATTGAGAGGAAGCATTTTTGCAACTGTGCACAATCGTTGTAGGTATTATGGCCATAAAGTGATCGAATAGTGACAAATGGGCCTGGAGTACTGGGGTCCATAGTTTAACAGATATTTATTTAAAGTATACCCAGTATAAAATAAAATAAAATAAAATATTTCCAGAAGCTTTCGGAACTCGTGTCCCTTTCTCAACTGACAGAATTTTTAAATACATTACAAGCAAACTGTGGCACGTTACTCATTCGTCATTGTTGTAGCACGGACGTGTGCTGCCTTGCGCCAGTGATCATCCATCAATAAAACGGTTGTCTCCAGGATTGGATGTATACGCATGCCTTTCTGGCGATTTAATGCCTTAGGGTTGTTCATTATGTTTAGTGACTCTAGCCATAGGCGGTGGCGAAAGTGTCGCGCGTGGTCCACTATCTCAAAGTCGCGCTTGGGGTCAAGATCGTGGTTGGTAGCCCAAAAATGTTCTGCAAGCGCGGACTGGTCAGTTTCGGCAAGCCGGATTGCTCTGTCGTGTTCCGTGAGGCGATCCTGGAGACGTCTCGATGTCTCACCTACGTAGCAACTGTTACAGGCCCTACAGGTGATACGGTACACTACATTGCTGCGTAAGACAGGTGTGACAGGGGTCTTCACACTGGAGACAAGTGAACGTAGGTTCCTACCTGGTAATTGTACACATTTTATGTTGTAACTTCTCAGGATCTTCGAGATACGTCCTGACACTCCTGGATAGTACGGAATGTAGGCGGATGATATGCCGACTTGCTTCGGAGGTCTTGGGTTGGAAGTAAGCTCTTGTGCCTGTAACAAGCATCTGTTTAGTACATGGGATGGATAACCGCATCTGGTTAAGTCCGCCTTCACACGGGAGATCTCGTTACGTCTAATTGTGTCGGTGCTGGAATGGCTCCAGGCCCTGGAGAACAGGGTGCGGGCAGTGCTATTGAGATGGCTTGGAGCGTGGCCGGACCCGTAGTTGGTGAATTGACCGCACCACATGGGTTTGCGGTATACTGAGGTCTCTAGATGTGGGCCTACGCGATGCACTAGCACGTCCAGAAACGGGAGCGAACCGTCCACCTCTGATTCTACGGTAAACTTGATGAAATTGGATAGAGAGTTGAGGTATTCTAGTAGTACCGTTTCAGAACCACGTGGTATTATGGTAAAAATATCGTCGACATATCTACACCACGTTGTAATAGGTGTAGGTGGGTTCTGGTGTATCTGCTTCTCCAGATCTTCCATGGCGATGTTAGCTACTACGGAACTGACAGGGGCACCCATAGCAGTGCCATGTACTTGTTTGTAGAGTGAGTCTTCAAAGGTGAAGATGCTGCTAGAGAGGCATAGGTTGAGGGCGGTACAGATGTCATCAGTGGATAGTGACGTCCTGGATTGGAGGCTTAAGTCGCTCTCAAGGAGCCTTCTGGCGCAGTGCACGGCCTGTTGGACGGGAATCGAGGTGAATAAAGAAACCACGTCAAATGATGCCATGACAGAGTTATCAGGGATTGAAATGTCCTTAATGGTGTTAATGAATTCACTGCTGTTTTTAACGGTGTGAGATGTATTACCTATAAGAGGCGAGAGGAGGCTCGCGATGTGTTTGGACAGTTCATACGTTGGGGCACTGCAGCAAGACACTATAGGTCTGAGAGGAATACCCGGTTTATGGATCTTTGGTAATCCGTAGAATTGTGGTAGTTGACAGCCAGTACCACGCAGAAGATGGTGAGTCGCGGTCGGGATCTTCTTATCTTTAAGCCATGCGTGGACAAGTTTATTAACATTTGCTTCCAGACGTTTCAAGACTTTAACGGGAGGATCAGGTAGAGGTTCATATACGTTAGGATCGAGTAATAGGGCCAAGGCTTTCTCTCGGTAGGCTGATCGGTCCAGCACAACAGTCCGGCGCCCTTTATCCGCAGGAAGTACAACGATGGAGTTGTCTTTTCTTATAGATGACAGGGCGGCACGTTGGCGGTGGTTGAGGTTTGAGCACGTTTTTCGAGTGTTGCGGAGGACTGCGGCAGTCTTGAATCGGATCTCGTTGGCAGTTTCTTCGGGAAGGTTGGTAATACTGGCTTCTATGCCCATAGCGAGCTGTGTGATGGGAGGTTTCGATGGTATAACGGCGAATTTCATACCGTTTGATAAAACACTCAGCTGCTCGTTGGACAGTTGTTTGTTACTTAGATTCAAGACGAAAGAAGTCGTGTCGTCTGAACGAGTGTTCGTCTTTAAGGAGTTAGTTTCTATGCTCAAGTTTATGAACTTGCGCTGTTGGCGTAAACGGTAGGTATCCGAGGTCTGACTAGCCCGATGGCAGATGGTATGTATAAGGTTTGTAAATACAATAGGCGAGACCTTACCTTGTATATGTTGTAACAGTCTGGACTTGTTGTAGTCAGCGTTCCTGATTTCATGGTGGAGATGGGATATCCATAAATTTAACGTGCGCAGGCTGAAGTTAAAGCAGGCACGATCCATATGAGAGTTGTGGAACGGGGCTTTGTATCGGAACCCTTTAGGTATAATTCGATTGCTTTTGCATCTGTGGGCGAAGCGTAAATGTTGCCTGTAGCGAGCTATTGAGAGGAAGCATTTTTGCAACTGTGCACAATCGTTGTAGGTATTATGGCCATAAAGTGATCGAATAGTGACAAATGGGCCTGGAGTACTGGGGTCCATAGTTTAACAGATATTTATTTAAAGTATACCCAGTATAAAATAAAATAAAATAAAATATTTCCAGAAGCTTTCGGAACTCGTGTCCCTTTCTCAACTGACAGAATTTTTAAATACATTACAAGCAAACTGTGGCACGTTACTCATTCGTCATTGTTGTAGCACGGACGTGTGCTGCCTTGCGCCAGTGATCATCCATCAATAAAACGGTTGTCTCCAGGATTGGATGTATACGCATGCCTTTCTGGCGATTTAATGCCTTAGGGTTGTTCATTATGTTTAGTGACTCTAGCCATAGGCGGTGGCGAAAGTGTCGCGCGTGGTCCACTATCTCAAAGTCGCGCTTGGGGTCAAGATCGTGGTTGGTAGCCCAAAAATGTTCTGCAAGCGCGGACTGGTCAGTTTCGGCAAGCCGGATTGCTCTGTCGTGTTCCGTGAGGCGATCCTGGAGACGTCTCGATGTCTCACCTACGTAGCAACTGTTACAGGCCCTACAGGTGATACGGTACACTACATTGCTGCGTAAGACAGGTGTGACAGGGGTCTTCACACTGGAGACAAGTGAACGTAGGTTCCTACCTGGTAATTGTACACATTTTATGTTGTAACTTCTCAGGATCTTCGAGATACGTCCTGACACTCCTGGATAGTACGGAATGTAGGCGGATGATATGCCGACTTGCTTCGGAGGTCTTGGGTTGGAAGTAAGCTCTTGTGCCTGTAACAAGCATCTGTTTAGTACATGGGATGGATAACCGCATCTGGTTAAGTGGAGCAGCTGAGTGTTTTATCAAACGGTATGAAATTCGCCGTTATACCATCGAAACCTCCCATCACACAGCTCGCTATGGGCATAGAAGCCAGTATTACCAACCTTCCCGAAGAAACTGCCAACGAGATCCGATTCAAGACTGCCGCAGTCCTCCGCAACACTCGAAAAACGTGCTCAAACCTCAACCACCGCCAACGTGCCGCCCTGTCATCTATAAGAAAAGACAACTCCATCGTTGTACTTCCTGCGGATAAAGGGCGCCGGACTGTTGTGCTGGACCGATCAGCCTACCGAGAGAAAGCCTTGGCCCTATTACTCGATCCTAACGTATATGAACCTCTACCTGATCCTCCCGTTAAAGTCTTGAAACGTCTGGAAGCAAATGTTAATAAACTTGTCCACGCATGGCTTAAAGATAAGAAGATCCCGACCGCGACTCACCATCTTCTGCGTGGTACTGGCTGTCAACTACCACAATTCTACGGATTACCAAAGATCCATAAACCGGGTATTCCTCTCAGACCTATAGTGTCTTGCTGCAGTGCCCCAACGTATGAACTGTCCAAACACATCGCGAGCCTCCTCTCGCCTCTTATAGGTAATACATCTCACACCGTTAAAAACAGCAGTGAATTCATTAACACCATTAAGGACATTTCAATCCCTGATAACTCTGTCATGGCATCATTTGACGTGGTTTCTTTATTCACCTCGATTCCCGTCCAACAGGCCGTGCACTGCGCCAGAAGGCTCCTTGAGAGCGACTTAAGCCTCCAATCCAGGACGTCACTATCCACTGATGACATCTGTACCGCCCTCAACCTATGCCTCTCTAGCAGCATCTTCACCTTTGAAGACTCACTCTACAAACAAGTACATGGCACTGCTATGGGTGCCCCTGTCAGTTCCGTAGTAGCTAACATCGCCATGGAAGATCTGGAGAAGCAGATACACCAGAACCCACCTACACCTATTACAACGTGGTGTAGATATGTCGACGATATTTTTACCATAATACCACGTGGTTCTGAAACGGTACTACTAGAATACCTCAACTCTCTATCCAATTTCATCAAGTTTACCGTAGAATCAGAGGTGGACGGTTCGCTCCCGTTTCTGGACGTGCTAGTGCATCGCGTAGGCCCACATCTAGAGACCTCAGTATACCGCAAACCCATGTGGTGCGGTCAATTCACCAACTACGGGTCCGGCCACGCTCCAAGCCATCTCAATAGCACTGCCCGCACCCTGTTCTCCAGGGCCTGGAGCCATTCCAGCACCGACACAATTAGACGTAACGAGATCTCCCGTGTGAAGGCGGACTTAACCAGATGCGGTTATCCATCCCATGTACTAAACAGATGCTTGTTACAGGCACAAGAGCTTACTTCCAACCCAAGACCTCCGAAGCAAGTCGGCATATCATCCGCCTACATTCCGTACTATCCAGGAGTGTCAGGACGTATCTCGAAGATCCTGAGAAGTTACAACATAAAATGTGTACAATTACCAGGTAGGAACCTACGTTCACTTGTCTCCAGTGTGAAGACCCCTGTCACACCTGTCTTACGCAGCAATGTAGTGTACCGTATCACCTGTAGGGCCTGTAACAGTTGCTACGTAGGTGAGACATCGAGACGTCTCCAGGATCGCCTCACGGAACACGACAGAGCAATCCGGCTTGCCGAAACTGACCAGTCCGCGCTTGCAGAACATTTTTGGGCTACCAACCACGATCTTGACCCCAAGCGCGACTTTGAGATAGTGGACCACGCGCGACACTTTCGCCACCGCCTATGGCTAGAGTCACTAAACATAATGAACAACCCTAAGGCATTAAATCGCCAGAAAGGCATGCGTATACATCCAATCCTGGAGACAACCGTTTTATTGATGGATGATCACTGGCGCAAGGCAGCACACGTCCGTGCTACAACAATGACGAATGAGTAACGTGCCACAGTTTGCTTGTAATGTATTTAAAAATTCTGTCAGTTGAGAAAGGGACACGAGTTCCGAAAGCTTCTGGAAATATTTTATTTTATTTTATTTTATACTGGGTATACTTTAAATAAATATCTGTTAAACTATGGACCCCAGTACTCCAGGCCCATTTGTCACTATTCGATCACTTTATGGCCATAATACCTACAACGATTGTGCACAGTTGCAAAAATGCTTCCTCTCAATAGCTCGCTACAGGCAACATTTACGCTTCGCCCACAGATGCAAAAGCAATCGAATTATACCTAAAGGGTTCCGATACAAAGCCCCGTTCCACAACTCTCATATGGATCGTGCCTGCTTTAACTTCAGCCTGCGCACGTTAAATTTATGGATATCCCATCTCCACCATGAAATCAGGAACGCTGACTACAACAAGTCCAGACTGTTACAACATATACAAGGTAAGGTCTCGCCTATTGTATTTACAAACCTTATACATACCATCTGCCATCGGGCTAGTCAGACCTCGGATACCTACCGTTTACGCCAACAGCGCAAGTTCATAAACTTGAGCATAGAAACTAACTCCTTAAAGACGAACACTCGTTCAGACGACACGACTTCTTTCGTCTTGAATCTAAGTAACAAACAACTGTCCAACGAGCAGCTGAGTGTTTTATCAAACGGTATGAAATTCGCCGTTATACCATCGAAACCTCCCATCACACAGCTCGCTATGGGCATAGAAGCCAGTATTACCAACCTTCCCGAAGAAACTGCCAACGAGATCCGATTCAAGACTGCCGCAGTCCTCCGCAACACTCGAAAAACGTGCTCAAACCTCAACCACCGCCAACGTGCCGCCCTGTCATCTATAAGAAAAGACAACTCCATCGTTGTACTTCCTGCGGATAAAGGGCGCCGGACTGTTGTGCTGGACCGATCAGCCTACCGAGAGAAAGCCTTGGCCCTATTACTCGATCCTAACGTATATGAACCTCTACCTGATCCTCCCGTTAAAGTCTTGAAACGTCTGGAAGCAAATGTTAATAAACTTGTCCACGCATGGCTTAAAGATAAGAAGATCCCGACCGCGACTCACCATCTTCTGCGTGGTACTGGCTGTCAACTACCACAATTCTACGGATTACCAAAGATCCATAAACCGGGTATTCCTCTCAGACCTATAGTGTCTTGCTGCAGTGCCCCAACGTATGAACTGTCCAAACACATCGCGAGCCTCCTCTCGCCTCTTATAGGTAATACATCTCACACCGTTAAAAACAGCAGTGAATTCATTAACACCATTAAGGACATTTCAATCCCTGATAACTCTGTCATGGCATCATTTGACGTGGTTTCTTTATTCACCTCGATTCCCGTCCAACAGGCCGTGCACTGCGCCAGAAGGCTCCTTGAGAGCGACTTAAGCCTCCAATCCAGGACGTCACTATCCACTGATGACATCTGTACCGCCCTCAACCTATGCCTCTCTAGCAGCATCTTCACCTTTGAAGACTCACTCTACAAACAAGTACATGGCACTGCTATGGGTGCCCCTGTCAGTTCCGTAGTAGCTAACATCGCCATGGAAGATCTGGAGAAGCAGATACACCAGAACCCACCTACACCTATTACAACGTGGTGTAGATATGTCGACGATATTTTTACCATAATACCACGTGGTTCTGAAACGGTACTACTAGAATACCTCAACTCTCTATCCAATTTCATCAAGTTTACCGTAGAATCAGAGGTGGACGGTTCGCTCCCGTTTCTGGACGTGCTAGTGCATCGCGTAGGCCCACATCTAGAGACCTCAGTATACCGCAAACCCATGTGGTGCGGTCAATTCACCAACTACGGGTCCGGCCACGCTCCAAGCCATCTCAATAGCACTGCCCGCACCCTGTTCTCCAGGGCCTGGAGCCATTCCAGCACCGACACAATTAGACGTAACGAGATCTCCCGTGTGAAGGCGGACTTAACCAGATGCGGTTATCCATCCCATGTACTAAACAGATGCTTGTTACAGGCACAAGAGCTTACTTCCAACCCAAGACCTCCGAAGCAAGTCGGCATATCATCCGCCTACATTCCGTACTATCCAGGAGTGTCAGGACGTATCTCGAAGATCCTGAGAAGTTACAACATAAAATGTGTACAATTACCAGGTAGGAACCTACGTTCACTTGTCTCCAGTGTGAAGACCCCTGTCACACCTGTCTTACGCAGCAATGTAGTGTACCGTATCACCTGTAGGGCCTGTAACAGTTGCTACGTAGGTGAGACATCGAGACGTCTCCAGGATCGCCTCACGGAACACGACAGAGCAATCCGGCTTGCCGAAACTGACCAGTCCGCGCTTGCAGAACATTTTTGGGCTACCAACCACGATCTTGACCCCAAGCGCGACTTTGAGATAGTGGACCACGCGCGACACTTTCGCCACCGCCTATGGCTAGAGTCACTAAACATAATGAACAACCCTAAGGCATTAAATCGCCAGAAAGGCATGCGTATACATCCAATCCTGGAGACAACCGTTTTATTGATGGATGATCACTGGCGCAAGGCAGCACACGTCCGTGCTACAACAATGACGAATGAGTAACGTGCCACAGTTTGCTTGTAATGTATTTAAAAATTCTGTCAGTTGAGAAAGGGACACGAGTTCCGAAAGCTTCTGGAAATATTTTATTTTATTTTATTTTATACTGGGTATACTTTAAATAAATATCTGTTAAACTATGGACCCCAGTACTCCAGGCCCATTTGTCACTATAGGTCTATAATTACTTGTGTCGCCCTTTGATCCTCCTTTGTGAATTGGGGTCACATTTGCACATCTCCAGTCCATGGGTACTTCCCCTGAGTCCAAGGAAGCTCTCATAATTATGGCTAAGGGTTTGCTTACTTCCTTTGCTGCCTCCTTTAATATAACTGGATAGATCCCATCCACCCCAGGTGCCTTTCTTGTATTTATCTTCAACAATTTCTCCTCCACTTTACTCTCAGTTATTACAAGATTCTCTAGCTTACTGTCAGAGTTGAATACACCTCTGGCATTCCCCTCGCTGAATAACTCCTCATGTGTGAATGTCGATGCAAAATATTCATTTAGTTTGTTAGCTACCTGAGCAGGATCATCAACAGTTGACCCATTGATATCAAGTAGTAGCCTGTGCGGACGTACATTTTTGACGCTCCTGGAACAGAAATTTTTTCTGATTTATTTTCTGTTTTATTAGCTTAAATTGGCATATTGAGGCCCTGGAGTCCTGTGCATAACTTATATGAGGTATTTTTGTAATTGTGATTTTCTAATTTATTATTTTTTTCTAAATTTACAGTATCCAAATTTTCAAACTCTTGGGAGTGACAATAATGTTGGTAACTAGACATTAAGATGGCTGTAGGCCCGTCGATAGAAATTCGGAAAGGACAAGTATGATATTATTATTGAGTGCATGGCCCTGTTCGACAGAACCGGTTGAACGTGCTTGTGGCCGGCACTGCTCTCTGCACCTAGTAAAACAAAGAGCCCCCTATGCTAGATCATGTCCTGTTCCAGAAAGCTGCAAACATTTCACAAGTTGCACATTTTTTTTAGGCTGTGATGCATTGGAGACGCCCCGAGCCACAGCACTCCCGCTACTTTGTGTTTGTAGGTTTCCTGTTCTAGTCCAGGGCATGATTTCCGTTTAAATATAATTTAATTGATTAGTTGACAATACTACGCTAAGTACGAGTAGTGAGTTGGTCGTAACTCACTACTCGTACTAAATTTAAAAAAATAAGCTAACCAAACGTGACCAAGACTATTCGTAAAACAATTTATTTGTATTTGTAAAACACAATTTAATATGTTAAATTCAAGGCGGTAAAAATTTCCCGAAAACATCGTTTCATGAGTTTAAAAATCTGCGTCCTGGTACTTATAATCTCGATATATTCATGAAATAAATAATAATAATCATGAAAAAAGAACTGTAAACTTTCTCTGAAGTCAAGGCACACACTGACTTTTGGGCATGAACATGTTCAAGTAAAGCATTCATCTGGTTTATATGTGTCCCAAATACGTATAGTGTTTTGTCGATATAGCCACTACGTGAAATGGTAACCCCGCCAGCTGTATATAAAAAAATTACCAAAAGATCTTCAGGTTCGGTGACAAGTTGGAACTGCCGTCAGGATACAATTCACGACACGTTGGAGCTCGCGGTGACTTGCGAGCTGACCGTGATGCGCGACACAATCCTTCATCCAACTCCTGTAGAAATTAAGGTTTAGTCTAAGAGCCTCCGAAAACTGCTTGTAAATCTTAGAACTGGTATTACTCACCCTGCACAGTACATATATGCAGCTTGCTCTTTGATGAAATTTTTATGCCACTGACTACTCTAGTCATAGTGCCTCATTTTTGAAAAGATGCAGACACAAGTAGCTGATGAGATAAACCGATTTCAGAGTGGAAAATCTAAGAGACAGATTTCATATTCAATGCTTCTATCGCATCTTGGATCAACTTTTTGTGGTGATAGAAAAAGGGCTATATGTATATGGCAAACTGAATGAACAATTCAGTTTCCTTGAAGACAAATCACAGTCCACAGAGAAAACTTTTGCAAGCCAATGCATCGGTCTCTGCATATTCAGCGGATTGTTTCTAAAGCATTCACTGCTGTTCGCAATATCTGACAGGCTGTTCGACAATTTACAAATGTTTACATTGCTCTACAGATGTGGCTTCCATCCAGTCTGCGTGACTGCACAGTGGTATCGTCACCGTCCTCCCCACACCGGGTGGAAAAGGTTTCCCCCCCCCAGAAACTAGAGGTTTTCTTCAGCAAAACAAACAAATCGACCATAAAACACAGGCAATTAACAGACATAAGACACACAGCACGACAGATTAATTTGATTATTCGGGTGGCTTAAAAATAATAGTTTGATTTGGTTGTGCCTTCCATCTCGTGAACGAATTGTGAAGAGCAGAGTTCCTTTTCGAAGTTAAACCTGATTTTAAAAAAAACTATCTCCTCCAGTCAACCATAGAACAAAAACACTTCACTTCCCTAATACGCCGTCCTAGTAGCACAGCACATATAAGCACCATCTTTTGCATATAGGGTGGAAAAGGTTCGTGTTCGAATCCTGTTAATAACACGATTAATTTTTATGTTGGTTTTTTTTTTTTTTTTTTTTCCCAAAACGTGACTGAAGTAGCAATCTGGTGAACTGTGCAATTTTTTTTTTCTCTCCCAGATACTCGGATTTTTCACCGAGCAAATCGACAAAAAAATACAATTTAAATACATAATATATACGCCGCAAAATAGTGTAAGTCACTAATGTGCTTAATATCAGTATTAATGCCGGCAAATGATGCAAGAAAGCAAGCTTATATAACATCAGTAAAAAAAAAAATAATAATTCCATTTCACCTATCGATCCCCCTCCAATAGTTTGTCTAGTTTTAACTTCAATTTATTCAAACTATCCACTTTCGCAAGAACTGATGGAAGCTTGTTCCAGCAATCAACCATCCTTTGACTGAAGGAAAACTTAGCACATCTATTCTGCAACCATCCTTCCTCAATTTGAATTTATACCCCCTGATGTGCAAATTGGTTTGAGCAGGCTAAGTGCTGATGGGATACTTTTGCTTGCTCAGATTAAAAACCTGAGTGGGTATAGATTCAAATTGAGGAAAGACAGTTGTAGAATAGATGTGCGGAAGTTGTTTAATCTTTTCCTTTTGCTGTTCAATTTTTTTTTTTTTTTTATTTTGCTATAAAAAAATCTGGCTCACAAGACTGAACCGAACTGAACCATGCTTGGTTGTACAATTGCTGGAACAGACTTCCATCTGATGTTGTGGAAGTTGATAGCTTAAATAAATTTAAGGAACTGAACTAGACAAAACAAACATTTGGAGTGACCGGATGGGCGAAATGGAGAGGTTTTTTTTTTTTTTTTGGCTGATGCTGTATAAGCTTACTTTCTTGCATCATATGCCTCAACTAATGCTAATGCTAAAAGTATAGGTTCTGTTTTATCTGTAACGATATTAATGTTTTTTTTTTACTTCCTTTTAAGGGCTTCTTGGTTAAAACTGTAAGTTACTAAGTAGCATCTTCATTTCATTCATATGTACCCAATAAGCCGTGAAAATGAAAATTCACCAGTTATTATATCAGCAGAAGAATGAAAGGGATCGTAGGTAATTAAATTTTTTGTCCCATGTAAATAAATAAAGAGAAACCAATTAAATATTTAGTATGTTAGGACAAATAAAGATTATTTATTTAGCGTTGTGTTTCCAGTTCCTAATGTGTAATGATATCTTATACTAATTTAATTTTTATTTAAATTTCAAACAATAGAATTATTCTTCTCTTCCTAGCAATGAGTGATGATCGAAATGGAGCGCCACTCCAATATACGTACAAAGCAATTATTCAGTTATTATTATTGTTATTTTCTTTTCTCCCTTTTTTTTTTTTTTTTTTTTTTTTTGTTCCTTGAAACATTGCTTAGTTACAAAATAGTCTTGAACTGAACTGCGTATTTAATGATTAAGATTAGCAAAAGACTTGCCTTGGGTATAATAGGGTTAACCTTAATCTTTTACTTAGGAAAGCTAAAATCTACGGATAAATACAAATCTGATATTTTGCGAAGGATATTAAGCAAGAATCACCCTGACCCAAAATCTACCGTTGATATACTTTTTTCATTTGTGTTTATTTTTTCTTCGAAGTCATGTTTGTGACCCCATAAAGAAAAATCCGTTCCAATCGAAAGATGATTTGTGATTAACTCCAAAGCTATTAAACTTATCTGGATCACTTTCCCTCTTTATTGACATCTGCTCATAATTCAGGATCTCGTTCTTAAGCGCTTTCTAGAAAAGACTTTATCACCGTCTTAAATGAAGTGTCCCAGTGGTGTTACTTTAGACTGATAATTTTGACATAACTTTAACAATCTGACAATGTTGCTCCCAGCATATTTGATTTTGTAGAAAGGACGATTTCCTACCTATGATCAAGAGAACATTTTTGTATAATTCACAGAATGTTTTTTACAGTTTTATTGTAATGTTTAATATAATTTCCTATAATGACACTCTGATGGCATGATATGAATGCGATAGTTCGCGATATATTTATCTGTTTTTGATGTTAAAATTAGCCACAGAAGGAAGAATTTTAAAATATTACAAAACTTCTGGCACGTTTTATATTAATTTAATAATTGTTTTTGGAATTTCAGATCATGGTGCATTAGCATTTTATATATTTTATCAGATCGGAAAAGAGCATCATTTTTTAATTGTAAATTTTAAACGTCGAAATCGTATTGTCTTAATGTTCCTTAGCCCAGACGAGCATTTTAAGAAGCGCCTACTATTGCCGATACCTTGATTTCGTGCCGCGGCCTGTACTCTAGTACTCATCACAGAACAGAACTGTACCCTATTTGCCAAGGTTCCAAATCACATGTTCATGGCACCAGTTTTGACGAGCTCTGCGGTGATTAAGGGTTAATAGGATACAAACCACTGGCTTCCTTGTGTAGAGTCCACTTGAATTGAGCCTTCTTAACACAGTCCAGTTGGAAATGTTTTCACCTGTAGACGCAGCAACCTCAAAGAGACAGTTGATGACAGGACATTTTAGGGTTCCGTTTTGCTGTTAGAGCCAGACAGCGGTCTGTTCTAGATGATATAGCACTCGGGCGAACTTGGCCAGCTCTTCTTGTAATGGTTCCTGTTTCCTGAACTGCTTTCATAGTTCCGAGAGGGTACTGTTTGGCACAAGTCAACGTGTCAGCTATCCTGAGTACTCAAGACTGCAATCAAGACAGAATGGACGGGACCTGAATCTCATGAACGACAACTACCTGATCAGACCTCTGTGGAGGCTAGACAGATACCACTGGACTTGACAGTGCAGCTCTGCTGCAAAGCGCCTTATTGGCGATTTAAATCGAGCTCCCTCTCTCGATTTACTTTATACCCTCCTCCCGGCGGGGGATGACGGTTCTCCGTCTCCTCCCCTTCCTCCCCTCCATTCCACCCCTCCTTTCCTCTGGTCGGGCCTGGACAGGCCCCACTGACCACTGGGGTCGTCTTCTCTATCGTCCCCATTCTTCTGTCTTTTCCCCCCAGTCTTCAGTCTCTCTCCCCCACTCTACCTATACACCATAGTACACCCTAAACATCAATATTGAACCTCGCACGACTTTTGGCTACCGATTCTAGCGTTTTTCCCCTTTTTATTTTTTTATTTTATTTTGAATTTTTTTTTATTTTATTTTATTATTATTTTTTTTAAGGTCCTAGCCACTGAAATCTCAGGAAACTAAGTGGCAGGACCTGCCAGAATATTTAAACTACTGGGTACCTGGTCTGCCTCCACGGGGCAGAGTGTGGACAACGTTGGGTCCCATTAGGGGCCCAGCGGCTAAATGACCAGAGGAACAACGATACACGACACTACACATATACATAATCCATACACTTTTAAACCTCTGGCATTGAGAGTGTTCTGTTTCACACCCACAATGTATACTATGCGGAGATGGGGGGAACCCCCGGTGCCGTTTGACACTAAACACACTCTACACTATCCTGAGTACCGGAGATGCGGCTATCCCACTGAGCAAGCTAAAAAACGTGAAGTTATGTGTCGCAACCGTGGTTTTATAGGCATTAATATTATTATCTGTTTATTAACCTAAGGTTCAACCCCTGAACAGCCAGTGGGCTAGGAGGGTGTACAAATATATATATTTTAAATACAGCGTACAATTTCATACAAATTTTTGATATTTAAAATAATGACATTGTTTAGAAAATTATATTTACTTAATAGCAGTAACTTCAAAATAAAATTGATATTAAATTAATATTGTAATTACAAATACAGGTTGTCCTACATATTTTTTCCGTCATTACAATTTGCTTTGCTTTATATTTTTGCATTAAATTATTTACATTTCTCATTTAAATAAAGCTAACACTTTATAGTAATTCCGGTGATTTGGTCAAGATTTTATCGATAATTTGGCTTCTGTATCTTCTATTTCTCGAAACTTATTTGGATCTATGGAGAAGGTGTTGAAGTGTTGAATCATGTTACACGGGAACATTCCTTTCAGGAATATTCATAATAATTTGCATAATGTGCGGCCCCTGTAAGGAGTCGATTTATATTGGATACTCGGAATTTGCATGCCAGATGCCTATTATATCAATTAACCCCAGGGGCTCACATCTGGTGAGTATGGGCTTGGCACACCCAGGATTCTGAGCTGGATATCATCATTCTTCTCTTTCTTGGTAATTCCCTTCCCTTCTTTCTTTCTCTCTCTCTCTCTCTCTCTCTCTCTCAGGGTGGCTCGGGAATTTTTTTTGGCTGGTGCAGCATAAGCCTCAGGCTTCCTTGCACCATATGGCTAATAATAATAATAAATATTCGCCTTCGGCGACACTGTTCACGATACATGAAAAACTGTTCACGATTCATGAAAAACATTTTGTTCTGTTAATTTTGCCAAGCAATATAATAAATCACCAATGCAACAATGCTAATACTAATAATAACACAGAAAAGTATAATTTTTCTAAAAAAATCTGTAATACTTACATATAAATACAGTGGCGGACAAAAAAAACTGCATCACTGTGAATTTTGCAAATAATGTGTTTTGCGCTGCATTGTGGGTTGCAGAAATGTTCGAAATGCATTCGAACATTTCTGCAACCAGTTCGAAATCAATGTTAGATGGGATATATAGCTCTGCGAATGAAATCCAATAAAAATACCACCTGACCTGATATACTTAATTGCCATAAATATCTTCCCAAAGGGTAAAATGCGTAATTAATGGAAATATGAGAAATCATGCAAATTGCAATCATGACAACCAAACATACATTTTATTGCATTTACGTGTACAAACTGAAATGACAAGTTAACTTAATAGTATTACGTACTGTAAATCAGCAAAATAAGTCCTCAATATTTTGTTGTTACTCCTCGAGCTGCAATTACCGCCTTGCAATGATCTGGCATAGAGTTAATCAACTTCTGGATATACGGTTGCCTAATTTCGTGGTACCACACCGTTACAATGCTCTCCTGCAGCTGAATCTTACTTGTTGGCTTCTTCTGAGCAATTGTAGACGACATTATGTACCAACAATTTTCAATAGGGTTCAAATGTAGACTGTTGCCGGGCCAGTCCAACACTCTAATGAAAACATTTCTGAGTTATGACTGCACCTTAAGGGAGAAAAACGAGGCAAAACATTGGTGTATGTTTTAAGCCTTGTGAGACAAGAAGATAGACTCATCGTTAAATCTAAATAGCATAAAACTGACCAATTTTACTGTGTGGCAAGGTGCTGAGACCTGTTGAAAAATGCAGTTTTGGACGTCTGTGTGGTGATCCCTAATAACGGGTTTCAGGCACTCCTCCTAGATAGCAGTGTAGGTTTCTGCATTCACCGTTCCGTTAATAAACTTAATGCTTGTTATGCATCCCCAGACCATCTGACCGGCGAGGAACTTACAGTCGGTGTTATGCAGTCAGGATGGTATGCCTTCGAATTTCGTCTTCTGACATATCGGTTACCATCCGAGCCATGCAGGTTGAATTTCGATTCGGCAAAAAATATGGCGGTTCCCCATTGCATGAAACATGCGTTTTAGCCCAAGCAAGTCGCTTCTTCCTCATTTGTTGGGTCAACAAAGGCTTCTTCTTGGGGCGATAGGCATGCAGACTACATTCCGAAAGCCGTCTCTGGATAAAAATTCAAATGATTGTATTAGGGCTATCCGTAATTTCTTACATATACCCGTGTATGTATTATGTCTGTAAATTGTGTGTGTTCTCTGGTCGATTTGCCTATTTTGCTGGATGAAAAAAAAAAAACAGTCTTTGGATAGTTCGTGCACTTGTTTCAACACGAGAGGCCATCTCAAAGTCCAGTTTTAGATCAGGAATATTAGCATGGCGATTACGAGGGCATAGCCGTTTCAAATATCGATCTTAGGAAGGCACAGTCACTCTCTTACGGCCTGATCCAGGTCTTCTCTTCACATCACTGGTTTCACGCTTTAATTTCAACACCTTGGATTCTGATAACTGGTGGCAGCATATTTTATCAGGGATAGCACGCGCAGAAAGCCCTTCCTGGGACAGAGCAACAGCTACACTTTTTTTTCTTGGTGTCAACTGAACATATGGAGCTATGCTTACACCTCCGCAAAACAGGATACTAATGAACGGCTGACGCAATACCCTGCAATTACTGTCTGATGCAACAGAAGCGTTATCTGACGCAATACCTTTGCTTTGCGACAAACAAATTACTGTAATTAAACAAAAGCGTATACGTTTCACTACAAACGTTACTTTTTTTAAGGTGATGCAGTTTTTTTTTCTGCCACTGTAGATATTGGTATATGAACACTGCCCAGCCACTTTATTAGGACTTTCAGTTCGAAGCATATTCAATGCATATAAGCACTGACCTCCTCAAACTATGAAGTAAAACTATAGGTTTCAATCCCATCAGTGACGCCAGGAATTTTTTTGGGTTTTGTTCGCAACGTGACTGAGTTAGTCGGTCTCAAGCGAGGGTTGCATGGCTTTCTATCCCAGAAACTCGGTTTTTAATCCAGAAAACAAGCAAACCAACCACAGAACCCATGCAATATACAGACTTAATATATAAGGCGAAATATGGTCTAACTCGCTGATGCTCCTAAAACTCTTAAACAACACCAATAAACAACCATAGCACTCAGGCTGCCACCATTGCCCCAAAATTACTAGGCCAACAGGACATGGCATTAGGAGAGAGTAATATTGTTGGTTGTTTTCGATTTGCGACGAGGAAACTAAGGCCACGAGGTGTCATTATATTAAAGAAGTATAATGTATAATCTATAATCGGCTTACCTCTTTTTCTGGATGACAAACCCCGGTTCCGGGACCGTGCAGGCCCATCCTCGAGAAAATAACTAGACCCGGTGTGAAAAAAAAGTATATAAATAAAATGATATTTCTCCAGTCGAAACTGGATTCGAACTTTGCCTTTTCCATGCGGTATGTAAAAACAGTGAAATAACTGTTGGTGGTCTGTCAGCAAGAGAATATACAGTTGTAGAAGCTACAACTTTATATTTCCCTCACCTCAATAACTCTTGCAATTAAAAGGATCTACATTTGCCTATAAAAAGGTTCTACATTTGCCTGGAAGAGCTACTGCCATTGATCCTAATAGAGTTTTTCTGTTATCTCTTCCCTCTCTTCTTTTAAAAAATGCTAGTATCCCAAAGTGAAATGGCTTCGTGGGTATAAATCACCGTCGTTCCAATACTGGGTGATACAGATCTGAGTTCGAATCCTGTCAATGACGAGAGGAATTTTCATGGGCCTATTTCATGTAGCTGAGTTAGTCAGTCTCACGTAAGGGTAGCATGTTTTTTTCTCCAGGAAATTCAGGTTTTTCGTCCCGCAAACAACAAATCGACCACAGAATACAAGCAATTTACAAGCATATATGGAGCAATATGGTCTAAGTCGGTAATGCGCTTAAAACCTTACAACAACAAAGTGAAATAAAGATCCCGATCCCGAATTCGGAACGAAACGGTATACCATAAGAAATTAAAGAAAACACTACTGTAGTAAAAATGACATTTTGGTGAAAACGTAATCGTTAACCCTTTTGTTACAGAAAAAATTTTGTTAGCATCAAACCTTATCTGAAAGTCTGAAGATTCCTAATAATAAGAAATTAAAAGTTCAATTTATGGCTGCCACAGATTAGACAGCAATGTGTGAAGCTTATGAATCCCCCCCCCCCCTTGGCGCCTCCGTAGCCAGGTGGGAAGGAGCTGCAGTGCGTAGCACACGCTTCTTGATTAGACCGGGGTTCGAGCCCGTCACCACCAAATACGGATGATGCGGAAAGGTCAGGGAATGACCACCGCACATCCCGGAGCAATATGGCCTTAGTTGCTAATGCTCCTAAAAACCAAACAACAACAACAACCCCCCCGCAAAAAAAAAAAAAACATTAGTTACAGATATTTTCTAGAAAAGCCTACTTATAATATGCAGTGGTTCAACAATTTTTCCGAGATGCCACTTTACAGGGAAATATCTGATACAATAATTTTCTTGTTTGGGACTGATTATTAATGGACGTTGTTGTAGGGTTTAAGCGCATCAGCAAGGTTACTGCACCGTATATAATATGTCTATAATTTGCTTATATTCTGTGATTGGTTTGCTGGACAAAAAAAAAACCCAAATTTCTGGGATAAAAAACCATGCAATCCTCGCCTGAGACCGATTAACCTCAGTCATGTTATGAAAAAGACTCATAAAAATTCCTCACGTAATTGACGGTATACGAACTCAGGTATTTTTCACCCAGTGTGAGGAGGACAGCGATTCTACACCTCTGTGCTACCCTTGAGGGCTATTGATGGATGGATGGATGGCACTTATTTATCATCAAGGCTGGTCCTAGAAAGATTTGCGAGTCTCATTTACTTTGTAAATATGCTGTTTGTCGTATTCTGTCTATCTTGTGATTTCTCTGACCGTTTGGTCGTCCCGGAGTATAAACAAAAAAATTATTTTATTTATAATTGATAAATATTTCAGCAGGCGGACATATATTGCAACGTAACTCCAAGTGTATGTGGTAACTCACAACTAATATATAGCTAACATCCTCCTAGCCTACAGCTGTCCACGGGTGATGTTGTTGTTGTAGGGTTAAGGAGCAATATTAATCCGTGTATATTGTCTGTAAATTTCATGTATTCTGAGGTTGATTTTCTGTTTGCTGGAAGAAAAACCCTAGTTTCCGAGAGAAAAAACCAAGCTATCTTCGTCTGAGACCGAATAGCTCAGCCACGTTGCGAAAAAGCCCCACAGGTCCTTGAGGTTGTCACAGACATTCTCTCAGATATGCCAGACAAGCTGTTCTTGCTACCTGGGAGTCTAAAACGCTGATGGAACTGATATTCGGGTGACACTCAAGTCAAAGTGGACCCAATTTCGGCAAAGTCCGGATGGTCTATGACAGCCAAATCCTCTGCTTGCACCTTCACGATGGTGGGACTGTTAGTAATCCTGGGTATAACCTTCATGCACAAGTACATGGTGGGTGACCACCCAGGTGTGAACCAACGTAAGCAGGGGTCGAGGTGTGGCGCCCACACCACATGGAGGAACGCCGCCCCTCTATGTTACCAGGCAGTACTAGGTGGTAGATGACTCTCATCAACCGGTGAAATACCAACACTTTGCTTATTGGAGGCTTGAAGTGGTGGAACCCATGTTTAGTCTCTAGAGCTAAGTTCCGGCCAACCCTTCCCTATCTCTTCCATCATGCAGTATGATTGATGATTTTTGAGGTTATGATGAATGTCGTGGCGAGATCCAATATTCCTTACATTTCGAGGGTACAGCTCTAAAACGGTGTTCGCAGGCCGGCCGCTAGTTAGTACACCGGACTGAACCTATTGGTAACTCTCTAGGAAGCTTCCGGATCAGCTAGTGTATAATCTTGCTACCTCTACTCTGCCAGATAGTGACTGGAGGGAGTCCGAGTAGTGTGTATGCGGGGAGCATTGTCGAGGCCACGTTATGTCAAGGATCTGGGTATATTCTTACCACATGTACGCCATATCCAAAAATTTCATTACTTCATACAGCATGTCCCACCCACTTTTTCTTACTATTGAATACACCATGAATTGTCAAAATAATAGAGCAAGCTTATCTGCGAAAAGATCTAAACCTCCCAAGGACTTCCTAATTCATTTCACAAATATACGTGGTCTCAATTCTAATCTCAACGATGTCCATTTCCACTTGCAGTCTTCCAAACCCCATGTACTTTTTCTGACTGAATCTCAGTTATCAGTTGATTCAACTACTGCTCATCTCAGATGTCCAAATTATTTGCTGTATGATTCCTTTCGCCTCAAAGGTGGTACTTGTGCATATGTCCGTTCTGATATTCCCTGTCAGAGACTTGGCAATTTGGAATCTCCTCTCTTTGATCTTCTCTGGCTTAAAATCTCTCTACCTCATTGTGTAAAATTCATCTGTTGTCTCTACCGTTCTCCCAACTCCACTAATCACTTGGAGCTCTTTGACTTCCTCTCTTTGCAACTTGACTTTCTCCAGTCCAACTTTCCTAACAGTGAGGTAATTTTCCTTGGTGATTTTAACGTTCACAACTCCAGCTGGCTTCCATTTTCTAGTCACACCGACCCAGCAGGTCGAGATGCTGAGGCTTTTGCAATTACTAATGACCTAGCACAGATTGTTCATTTACCTACAAGAATACCGGACAATCCTAATCATACAGCCAATACGCTTGATCTTTTTCTCACAAACAACCCTTCTAAGTACAAGGTTGAAGTGAGAGGTCCTTTAGGCACTTCAGATCACAACTTGGTGATTGTCTCTTCTCCAATGGAACCTTTATCTCATGGCTATTCCCAACCTCGTATTGTTTGGCATTACAAGAATGCAAAATGGGATGACCTGCGAGACTTCTTTTCTTCTTTTCCTTGGTCTGATTACTGTTTCAAAACTTCTGATGTCAACGTTTGCTCAAATCGTGTCAGTGAAATTATTCTTGCAGGAATGGAATCCTTTATACCACACTCCACTTTAAAATCTCGTCCTTTATCTAAACCTTGGTTTTCCAATAAATGTGCTAAGGCTGTCCAAGAGAAGAACGTTGCATATCGTAATTGGCTTGTTTCTAATTCTTCAGTTTCATTTTCTGCCTACACCAAAGCTCGCAACAATTGTAAAGCAGTTATTAATCAGTCCAAACTAGAGTTTGAACAGGCTAAGAGTAGAAAACTTGCTTCTTGCCCTAATGGTAGCCGAGCATTCTGGTCTCTTGCCAAAGCTATTGGCCGCAACTTTTGCCCATCTCTGCTGCCACCTCTGTCCAAACCAGATGGTTCTGTTGTCACTTTAGCGAAGGATAAAGCTGACCTGCTAGCATCCCATTTTTCTTCGAGCTCATGTATTAATGATCTTGGTAAAACACCTCCCACCATTCCTAATACGCTCCATTCAATGCCTTCTGTGGTCTTCCGTCAAAAGGATATCAGAAGGATTTTGATGAATCTTGATGCTAAGAAATCTCCAGGTCCTGATGGTATTTCTCCACTTGTTCTCAAAACCTGTGCTCCTGAACTTACTCCTATTCTTTGCCGCCTTTTTTCACTTTCTTATTCCAAAGGTGTTTTTCCTTCTGCTTGGAAATTTGCTCATATCCAGCCAGTTCCTAAAAAGGGTGACAAATCCCTCCCATCCAATTATCGTCCCATTGCAATTACTTCTACTCTTTCTAAAGTAATGGAGAAATCAATTAACCGCCAACTCTTAAACTACCTAGAAACCTTCCGTCTGATCAACGATCGCCAGTATGGATTCCGTCAGTGTCGATCCACTGGTGATATTCTGGCTTATGTTACCCATTTATGGACTAATTCAATGGAAAGGTTCGGTGAAACACAAGTAGTTGCTCTTGACATCTCAAAGGCTTTTGATCGTGTTTGGCATAAAGGTCTTCTAAACAAGCTTCCATCTTATGGTTTGCCAACTGTTTTTAGTAATTGGTTATCCAGTTTTCTCTCTGATCGCTCACTGAGGGTGATGGTAGATGGCTCTCTGTCTTCTTACTTCTCCACTAATGCCGGTGTCCCCCAAGGTTCAGTTCTTTCCCCCACTCTTTTCCTCTTGTATATCAATGACCTTCTTCCATTGACTGGAAATCCTATCCATAGTTTTGCTGATGATAGCACATTGCATTCAACTTTCCATTTTGAGAAACCTTGTCCAGCTCAATCAGCTTCAAGTTCTCGAAAATCTGCTGCCAATTCCTTAAATGCCGATCTTCAGGTAATTCTCCAGTGGGGCAAAGACAACTTAGTTGATTTCAACCCTTCTAAAACTCAGTCTTGTCTTATATCTCGCAAAAAGGATTCTTCTGCTCCTATGCTTATCTTTAGTGACACTCCGATTTCTAGGCAAAATGATATATCTCTTTTGGGGATTACCCTGACTTCTAATCTCTCTTGGCACAAGCACATTACAAATATTGCTTCCTCTGCATCTAAAAAACTTGGTTTCCTCTTTCGCTCTCGGCGTTACTTTTCTCCCAAACAGCTGCTCACTCTGTATAAATCGCAAATCCGCCCTGCCATGGAATATTGTTCCCACATCTGGGGTGGTGCCCCCAAAACCTCTCTCAGGCTTCTTGATTCCATTCAGAAGAGGGCAGTTAGGTTAATTAATGATTCATCTCTAACAGAGTCTCTCCACTCGCTTTCTCATAGACGCACTGTTTCTGCTGCATGCCTCTTCTACAGATACTTCCATGGGCACTGTTCTTCTGAATTGGCTTCTATAATTCCCGCTCTCTCTTTCAAAACAGTCCGAACACGTGCCGTCACCAGCCAACATCCATTTACTGTCCAACTTCAAACCCACAGAACCAACTTTTCATCTTCCTCATTTATTCATTCAACTGCCGTTTTCTGGAACAACCTTCCTTCATACGTATTTCCTGAAAATTACAATCTACAGAAGTTCAAGTCCAATATCAACAAATATCTTCTTTCGTCTTCTCAACCTCCAACCCAAGCACGGTACTAAGTGCTATAGGTTATAACACCTCTCGTGTTTGGGGTTCTCATAAAAAAAAAAAAAAAAAAAAAAAAAATTCCGCTTGTCATCGACGGGACTCGAATGGTACCCACGAGAGCACCCGGTGTAGGGTGCCCTCGTGGGTAGCACAGTTGCTACCCACGTGGGCACTCCAGAGGTATTGGATTAATAAATTGATTATGATAATAATAGAGTACAAAACTATTATATTAGGCAACGCGAATATTTAAATTGATATGCCATACTGTCAGTGGCGGATTTAACACTTGAGAGGCCCCAGGCGCAATTCAATTTTGAGCCCCCCCCCCTCTAAATATTTTCGGTACCACTACAGTGTGCATTCTACGCGCACGTTTTTACTATAGCACTCGCTCTAGATTTGGTGTTGCGGTTTTAATCATTTTGGTTGCGCAATTCTTTCATACATATTTTAACTAATGTTTAAATGAAAAAAATGACACAACTACCATCCCTCCCAAATCTAACATTAATACATAAAATCTAGCATTAATGATAATATGTATTCTACTTCAGATTCACTTAGTTCGTATAGATATTTCATATATGTGGGGATATTCGCATAAGAGTTTACTAATTTCTCATGTTAAATTATAATTTTATTCAGTAACGGTAATAAGGATGAGTGTAAAAATTTAAAATGAAACAATTTTATATATTTTTTGAGACCTGAGATTTGAGGCCCCTACGATTTAAGAGGCCCCAGGCGCGCGCCTCGTGCACCTGTGCGGAAATCCGCCACTGCATACTGTGTGTCTTATGTCTGTTAATAGAGTGTGTGTGTGTTCTGTAGTCGATCTATCTGTTTTGCTGGAAAAAACCTTGCTGTTTACGCCTGAGACCGGTTAACTCGACTAACCGAAAAATGTGTAATTAATGATAATTGAAATTTCGCAAGATTATTTAATTAAAAAACTTTCGAGCCTACAGGCCAATAAGGCTCCTGGAGTTGATGGAATATACCCTATAATCTTAGGGGAGGCGGCAGGTGAGTGCATTGAACCATGAGGCTAATTATGCGAGCATCACTAGACTCTGGGGAGATTTCCTTGGATTGGAAAAGTGCCAATGTATCTCCCACACATAATGGTGGCTCTAAGAGTGAAGTGGGAAATTATCGACCTGTCAGTCTGACTTCAGTGGTAGGGAAAATCACGGAGGCAATGATCAAGGGTGGAATTCAGGATCATTTGGATACAATTGAAATTCTCAAAGATACTCAGCATGATTTGTAAAGGGAAAATCATGTTTAATAAATCTGGTTCGCTATTTTGAAAGGGTCACTCAAGAGCTGGATTTAGGGAATAATTTCGACATTGTTTATTTAGATTTCAGCAAAGCTTTTGACTCAGTCCCACATGAGCGGTTGCTTTATAAGCTGGAACAGGTTGGAATCACTGGGAAAATCCTTAGATGGATAGCAAGATGGCTTCAGGGCAGGAGGCAAAGGGTTGTGATAAATGGCTATTTCTCAGATTGGGTCGATGTAAGAAGTGGGATTCCCCAAGGATCAGTATTAGGACCACTGTTGTTTTTAATTTTCATAAACGACATCGATGAAGGGATAGAGGGCGTGATGTCTAAATTTGCAGATGATGTTAAAATTGGTAGAGTAGTTAATGATCACTGTCAAGCTGAGCTTCTTCAGAGAGACCTAGATAGACTTCAGGAATGGTCAGAAAAATGGCAGCTGTGCTTTAATCCAACAAAGTATAAGGTATTACACCTGGGAAACAGTAATCCCAAAAAAACTTATTCACTTGGTGGAGTTCAACTAAACCCAGCACTGGAGGAAAGGGACTTGGGTGTTACGATACGGTCAGACACGAAATTCTCTGATGATTGTAAACATGTTGCAAGGAAGGCCCATGGTGTCCTATCGATGATCTATCGAACTTTTGCAAGTAGAGATAGGGACGTGATAATCCCATTATACAAACCATAGCTTGTAGCAAAGCGTGGAGACTAATTTCACCCGAAGAGATATTTTGAAACTTGCATCTCTGGCAGCGTTGTGTAGATCGTTCTTGTGCTTTTGTGGAAAAATAATATACGACTATGTGTGAATCGCCATTTCTTTTCTGTTTCACGTAACATACTTTGTATAAGGCTTTTGTTAAACCACACTTGGAATACTGTGTTCAAGTATGGAGACCGTACCTAAAGAAAGACGGGTAACTCGCCTGGTGAGATTGGCAAAAGGGCGTCCTTATGAAGAAAGACTTCGAATATGTGGGTTGCAGAGTTTGGAAACTAGACACCTTAGAGGAGATTTGATTGAGGTGTTTAAGGCTCTGAGAGGCATCAGTAAAATGAATGAGGAAATTTTCAAGATTATAAATGATGCTAGAACTAGGGGACAAAATTCAAGTTACGTGGGGAAATATTTAGATTGGACTGCAGGAAGTTTTATTTTAGCCAGCGAGTTATAAATTACTGGAATAAGTTGCCTACATGGGTGGTAGAGGCTGACAGTTTGGGGAAATTCAAAGATCATCTGGATAGTACTTTCGGGTGAGGGAAGCGCATAGGATCATAGGTTTAATTTCCTTCCTTTTCTTTTATTAATTATTATTATTTATTTTTATTTTTTATCATTGTTTTATTCGGTTTTTTTTTTTTTTTTTGGCTGGTGCAGCATAAGCCATAGGCTTTCTTACACCATGCGGCCATTACTAATACTAATACTAACTCGGTCACGGAATTAAAAAAGCCCATTAATGTTACTCGCGTCATCGACGGAATTCGACCCCGGGCCTTTTCCACGCGGTGTGGGAAGGATGGTGATGATACCACTGTGCTACCGCGCAGACAATAATAGAGTACAGAGGGAACTGATTATTAGAATTTATTATTATTTATATATAAGCATTTAAATTTAAATTAAGCATTGCTATTAAATTTGAGTTATTATTTATACTATTATTACGCCGGTCTCCCAGCGTTCTGGACACGCGTTCGCTCCCACCATGGCGGGACTTGAATCCAGGTCCATCAGGCTGGTAGTCTAGCGTCGTAATCACTGAAATACCAGCACCCCTCATAATAATAGAGTACATCGGGCCCAGATGAGAGAATTAACGTTGGATAAAACACAGCGAGGTGCAGTTTTGCTTTCCTGATTGGATCCTCTCCTTTTATTGGGATTTGGAGCTCTTTCTAGTCCGAGGTATGTGTGCATTGCGTTAGCTGTGTCCACTCCCCACCCCCCTTACTCTCAGTAAGGACCAATCCTGATTATCATAGACCCCTGCTCTTACATGCATGCCAGGATGCCTATTACATCAAATATTTGTCTTTGGCGACACTGTTCACAATAAAATATTCATGAAAAACATTTTTTCTGTTAATTTTGTGAAGCAGTATATCTACTTTGCAAATAACGCAGGTGATTGCGATCACTGTTTTTCCCAAAGTATGAAAACGATCCAAATTTTCAATCCCTTCTCGACAAAAAGAAGTTTTTCGGGACTTTTTTTTTTTTTCCCAGTAACTTGTAGAGTTAAGCTCAGAATGAATTGTGTTTAGTTTTTCATCCCGGAAAACAAGTAGATGGACTGCGCATGCATAAAAGCTATAGAAGAGATATCTAAAGCACCCCAAGGCCTTCATTTCCTCCACACTTATTCTAAACAATTCAATCAAAAACAAGTTTTCCTGCATGAATAGATAAACAAATACTTGAAAACACTTGTGTTATCAGCATTTTCACAAACGAATTATCAGAATTCACACAAGCTAATCTGATGATATTTAGAACCACCCACTATGTATGAAAAAATAAGCATTGTGCCCTGACCTTGATGAAGGCACGAGCACACTTCTTCGCTGCTTCATTCCTAAATATATTATTTCCTCATATCAATAGTTCTGTAAACATTCAGACTGAATGAGTCAGAGTTAGTGGAAGCCCACGGATCGAAATGGAAAATTTTACGAAACGGAACGCTCGTTAATAAAATATTTTCTTTTATTTGGTGGCCTGTTGATGTGACATGTTGTATAGCTCCCTATGGATTAAAAAAACGATTTTGTGCGCATCTGGAGCTCCACAGTAACGTTTACAAAGGACATTACTCGATTCACTTTCTGGACTTTCTTCAGGGATCGCTGATTACAACCTGTTTTTTTTTTTTTTTTTTTTTTTCATTGCATTAAATTTCAGCGCACAAAAAGTTCTCATGCCTTTTATTCTCCGAAACTGCATGTGAGCCTGAAAAGTATACCTAGAGTTCATCCAAGAAAAACGAATCAACATAACAGCATCAAAGGCAAGCTTAATAGGAGATACTGAGAACGCAAACCACAAAATAATATTGACTTCACACACTTCGAGGAGAACACAGTATAATTAACGAAGGCAATAATAGATCAAGTTACAGATAAGCAATCGACCAACAAGCAATGTTACCAAAAGTGCTGATACACTAAGATGACGATTTACAGTATAAGGTTACCTTTGGACTGTAATGCAGCATTCTTTCTCTAGAACACCTTCGGCACGTGTCAATGGAAATATTTCTCCATTCTCTCCAAGGCTAGATTTGTTGGGGCACAATTAGTCCAGGGTCTCAAGATCACGGGGAACATCGCTCCTGGGGGCAAATGCAATTACTGTAAAGTTGCTTTTTTTAAAACTTTTAATTGCATTTTATTTACTATAATTATTGCTTTTTTTCGTTTACTGTGTCAATCTTATTCTGTAATATATACTCGGAGTATCCACTTTATTAGGTACACCCACTTAACATCGAGAAGGTTTCTTTTTAGCAATCAGAATAGTCTGGATTCGTAGTGATATGGACTCAATGAGGTGTCGAAAGCATACCAGGGGGATGCAGGTCCATGTTGACTCAGCTGCTTTCCACAGTTAAGAAGTAGACATAATTAAGTCCCAAGCTACGAAAGCTATAAAAATTCATTATACATTTCGGTCATAGCCTCTTTCTACACGGAGCCTTGAGAAAACTATTTGATATTAGGCATTGATCGCATATGGTGGAGGTACTTCTCCACGAGTTTCCTTGGTATTGCACTACTCCAATGGAGTATGTTGCGTTTGCCACTATTCAGACCCGGGTTTGATCCTTTTGGGGGTCTCATCGGTGGACAGGTAAATATTACGAAGACCTGAGCAAAACAGTGATGAGATATATCCACGATGTGAGATTCAAGATAGTGCTGTGAGTGAACTAAAAATAAACAAAAATAAAAAAAACACAACTAAATTAGGGTCACCTGGAAAGTAACTTTCAACTACCCATGTGTATTGTGTCTGTAAAATGCGTGTGTTTTCTGGTTGATTTGACTGCTTTGCTGGACGAAAACCACCAGTTTTTCCGGGCGGGGGAACCTTGCTATCTATGTCTAAGACCGATTAACTCAGCCAGGTTGTGAAAAAGACCCATAAAAATTCCTCGCCACTTGGAGGGATGCGAACTTGGGTCTTTTCCATGCGGTGCTGGGGGAGACGGTGATTCGTGGTAGAATCACGTGTGAGAATATTCTGCATTCCTTTAAGAAACTAAAGATAGATTAAACTTTATGCAGGTTGAAGTGCTTAGATATTCACTATTCTCCATATGTCATTATACATTTTTATCTTCGCAAAAGGAATCATGGGGCTCACAGGGTGATTTGGCGTGGGCCTCAAATAGTTTTTCAGATTGATTTTTCTTAATAATATGCGAAGTTGCGCAGAAAAGCTACAAAAGCGCATTTGTTAAAAATCAATTCGAATTTTCTTGCTTTTTAGCAGTATTAAGTATATTTTTTTATTCGTCAATACTCCCCATTAAAGGCACTTTCGGTAGCACAGTGGATATAATCAACATCCTCCCCCCAAGGGTGAAAAGGCTTAGGTTCGAATCCTGTCAAAAAGGCGAGGAATTTTTATTAGCTTTTTACACAAGGTGGCTGAGTCAGACAGATTCAGGTGAGGGTGGTTATATCACCCGGAAGCTCGGATTTTTCATCCGGCAAACAGTAAAATCGACCACAGAATATACGCAATTTACGAACGCCTGAAATCCTTAGTTTCTTTGTCGCTTAACATACAATACAATAATAATGACACTTGTTTTTATTCTGGAGTGCTGATGGCGATCTGTATCAGTAAATGCTCATAAGCAAAAATTTCTCAAATTTCCACCTATTTGTCCATAAGGTATCACGAAATTAACCCGGGAAAATATCGCCTCTACACAATTTCTAGACTGTTAATTTGATAACTGCCCTTTACCATTAGGAATTTTACAGCTCAAAGAGACCTTTGTATCCAATCAGGGTGACACTACAGAGTTATCTATTTAAAGTGGTATCAGAGGACTTTAGACAGAGGACAATTCAGACGGACAGTAGAACGGCAATAACAATCGTCATTTGCAATCAATGTTACACTACACTACACGTTTCAGCCCAACTCATGCTGATGTGGGGGAGGGGAGGGAATGAAAGACAAATAAAAATATGTGTGTCATATTCAAATCTCTTCAATCGTTTGAACAGTTCTAAACGATCCCGATAGTGTTCAACGCAGCCACATTAATATTTTTTTTATTGGACACATACAACGGGTGCAGAAATCCTAATTACAATACATCTCGACAAGACGTTGTAAAATAAGCAATTAGAACTTAATATGATGAACAGATGAAATATTTAAGTACAAATAAATAAGAATTATATTTTTGAAAATAGCTTCCAAAGCAAAAATTGGACTAAAGATAAAGCCCGTGACTGCTTTTAGACAATTTCAAAAAACAAAGAAACAAAGTTTAAGATTACTTATTGAATCTGTCGCATTTTAATCCAAGCACAGGTTCACAAATATTTATAAATTCACGTCCCCTTCTAGAACAAGTGCAATTAAACAGATTTGACATAAAATTTAGCTGAGTATATATACTTTTATAATTTAATATGCATTTCGATACATTTAATCTCAGAGAATGAAATAAAATACGGATATTTTAGCATAAGCAATGGCAAATGATGTAAGAAAGCAAGCTTATACAGCATCAACCAAAAAAAAAAAAAAAAAACACGCCCGCCCATTTCATCTATTCATTCCTTCCAATAGTTTGTCTATTTCTTCCTTGAATTAGCCGAGAGGGTACCAAGTACACATGCCTTGAGTGACAGAGTTCAAGCCCGTGACTGCTAAATACGGTGTTGTTTCTTGTATTTTCCATATCTTGTGAACTCTTCTGACCGTGTGGTCGTCCTGGAGTATAAACAGAAAAATTATTTATTTAAACTATCAACTTCCACAACAACAATAGATGGAAGTTTGTTCCAGCAATCAAATACCCGCTGGCTAAAAGCAAACTTCCGCACAACTATTCTGCAACCGTCCTTCCTCAATTTGAATTTGTGCTCCACGTGTGTAGTCTGAGCAAGAGGAAGAATCCCATCAGCATTGAGCTTGCTCAATCCACTAAAAGCTTTAAACACCTCATTTAGATCACCTCGCAGGTGCATAGTTTCCAGACGCTGCAGAACTGAAGCCTTTCTTGGTGAGGGGGAACAAAGGCGTTATTGCTTTTGTTCTCCTCAGTAACCTCGTTTCCGTTCTCTGTACTCTTTCCAGCAACTGTCCATTCCTCCAAAAAATGAAGCTTCCAAACCTGTATGCAGTACTCAAGATGTGGCCTTATACAATGGGATTACCACCTCCCTATCCCTGCTAGCAAAATTCCTGCATATCATTGACAAAATCCCATGAGCTGTCCTGGAAGCCTGTCTGATTTTCATAACTGACTGTACAGTTACCACCAGGTCTTTTTCATCCTCCACTACCTTGAGTGTAGTACCACACAGTTGGTACGTTACTCTGGGGTTACTTCTGCCCATATACAGGACTTTACATTTATCAACGTTAAACTTCAGTTGCCATTCGTCAGTCCATCTGCCCCACTTTTCTAGATCCTGTTTCAGTAGAATACTGTCATTAACCACCCTGCCAACCTTTGTATCATCTGAAAACTTTATATGTCTTCATCAATATCATTGATAAATATAGAAAACAACAATGGGCCTAACACTGAACCCTGTGGGACTCCACTAATAACATTAGTCCATGAAGTAAGTCCGTCTCTCCCATTGATTACCACTTTCTGTCTCCTTCCACTCAACCAATCCTTTATTCATTGCAGTAACTTTTCCTTAATGCCACACCACTCTAATTTGTACAGCAGCCTTTTATGTGCAACAGTATCAAAAACTTTCCTGAAATCCAAGTATATGATATCAAAATTATTTTTTTCGCATCCAGTTCCTATATGACCACATCGTAGTAACCAATCAAATTGTTCAAACAAGATTTCTCCTTAACAAACCCCATGCTGTGTTTGAAGTATAATTGCGGCCTTGTCTAGATGATATTGTCTGGTTCTTTTATCACAAGTAATTATTTACCTGTGCTAAATCAAATTTATTAATATATCGTTATGTATAGGTTTAATGCTTTGAATAATTTCTAATTTTTTTAACCATTTTGAGACATATTTTTATTTAATAGTGATAGAAAGAATAACTGGATCGTAAAGAGACAATTTTAGATCTAAACTTAACATACTGTCATCCCCTGGATAAAAGAGGAGGCCATATAGTTTAGTTGTAGCTCCTAAGGAACACGATAAAGCACTAATGCCAAACTGACTTTCTTCTGTTCTTAAAGCTTTGATAATCATATCAGCATACCTGTATTGATTAAAGGTACTAACGTAGTTGGTCTCCTCCTACTCCTCCTCCTGACGTGATCCAGGTGCAAAGAGCCCGCACGTTTACGCGAACATATAAAGACTACAGAAGTGGTTTTCCCTTGCTTTTACCATCTGTATATTCCTGACTGTAACTGCGTACTTTTTGAAGTCTGTTTAACCTATTTGTGGGGAAGGAATATTTCGAAATAGCTCTCAGTAGGAAAACCATTCTCCTCCATATGAGATTGACTAACTCAAATCCTGGTAAAAGAGCCGTTCGAAAACTCATTCGGTGAACGACGGAACATCTAGTCTTATCCAAACCAGTGACAAGTGGCGAAGCCACTAGACCACCGTGGAGGCAGTGGTTAAAGGTACAACAGCTGAAAATTAATTCCTAGATTGTTATAAAGTGTTTTTGTCTGTTAATTATAAAAAAAAAAAATCGTTTGTTTTTAATTAGGTCTATTTTACTATTCATATACTGAACATATTAATATAACTGGATAAAATATTAAACTGGAGTCGAGCTGTGCCTAATTTTTAATAAGATGCCAGTAAAAATGACTTATGTATTTGCTTTTCAAATGTCAAACGAATTAAGTTTTTAATATGATTCATTTAACCAATACAAATCAATTTTAATCAACCAAAATTTATAATAGCTTCATTTACTAGTAAATAATAATGCGCCTTTTCCCCTGACCCCCAAAAGATTGGTCTTGTATGTATACATATCTGCATATATTTCTGTTGTCACTACTATAATTTTTCGTAATTATTTTGCATTTCTTGCCCAAGCATTTCATTAAGTTGTTTCGTATATATAGCGAGCACTCTCCCCACACATATTTCTTTATTTCTTATCTTTAAGATCTAAAGATAGGAATTTAAAAAATAGTCTAACGATTTTAATGTTATACACGGATACATATTAGCATTAGCAGAGGCATATGATGCAAGAGAGCAAACTTATACAGCATGCAAGAAAGCAAGCTTATACTACAGCATCAGCCAAAAAAAAAAAAAAACCCCTTCCCATTTCAACCATTCATTCGCTCCTCCAAAAGTTAGTTATATTTTAAAGATAGTTAAAAATTATTAAAATGGGGACAAAAACGTGGGTTCAAATGAAGCTGACAATTATCTAATGGGGAAAAAGTGCTACTCACCTGAGGCAATGAAGCCTCGCGCCATGGCCTGCGCCAATCGACCAGCTCCAAGAAATCCTATCAGCATCTTGCATCCCGCACGTCGGTCACCACCTGTTTTACTAACTCCCCATCGCTACAGGTCACGTGATTGCATTTCTAGTCAACACCCTAACTGTCCAGGAATGTTAGTGACTGTACAACAGTAAGGTATCAGTAATTATGATGTGCATGCACTTATTCTTTGACTGACGATCATTAGAGTGAATGTCGCTGTAAAGAAATAATATTAAGTTTCCATAACTAAAAAAGATGGCTAAAATATTATTAAATCTTGGAAGTGAAATTCTCTGAATAAAAATGAAGACAAAAGAAAAGAAACAGGGGTGAACTTTGAATTCGTTCACATTTACCAATTAAACAAAAATTATGCAAAAATAGTCACGTTAATATCTTTATGAATATTAATATCCTTAATATTCATCTTTGGCATGGTTTGCTATCTTATAAACAATAAATCAGAGCTTAAAACTGCGGTGCGAACTCTTGGCAGAGTACAAGCATTTACTTTTTAAAAATTAAAAAATTGTAATTTAATTGCAAACTGTAACATTAAGTAACCGTAACATTGAATTCACATTAAGTTCTTATTGAGTTTTTTAATTTAGGAAAAGAGGGCGCTGGTGATTGTTCTCCAATATACTCAGTATAGCTTATAATTGCGCTATTAATAATTTATTATTAATTTAACATCCAACTGTAATTTAAAATTAAACTAAAATACCTTGCTCACACACGCACGCACATATATATCACATATTACTATACTACTAAATTAATGACAGTAATGGCAGTGTGCTACTGCAACAGGATCTAGAAAATTTGGGCAGATGGGCTAAGAAGAGTCACAACTGAAGTTTAACATTGACAAATGCAAAGTACTGCATATGGGTAGAAGTAACCCCAGAGAAACGTACCAACTGTGTGGTACTACACTTAAGGTGGTAGAAAATGAAAAAGACCTGGGAGTAATTGTGCAGTCAGATATGAAGTTTTCTGAGCAATGCAGACAGGCTGCCAGGGCAGGTCATGGGGTTTTGTCAATGATATATAGGAATTTTGCTAGCAGGGAAAAGGAGGTGATTGTCCCTCTGTATAAGGCAATGGTCAGGTCAGGCCACGCCTAGAGTACTGCGTACAGGTCTGGAGGCTTCATTTTAGGAAGGATGTAGATTTGCTTGAGCGTGTACAGAGAAGAGCAACAAGATTGGTGAGGGGAATGAAGGGATCCTCTTACCAAGAGAGGCTTAAGTTCTGCAAATTGCAGTGGCTGGAGACTAGGCACCTGCGCGGTGATCTGATTGAGGTGTATAAGGCCTTGAATGGGTTCAGCACGCTGAATTCTGTTGGGATCCTTCCACTTGTTCAGATTACGAACCAAAGAGGGCATAAATTCAAATTAAGAAAAGACAGATGTAGAATAGATGTGTAGAAATTTGCCTTTAACCAGCGGGTGGTTAATTGCTGGAACAAACTTCCAACTGTCATGGAAGTTGATATAGTTAAATAAATTTAAGGAGGAACTGGACAGGCATTTGGAGGGAATGGTGTGATTTTTTTATTATTGTTTTTTTTTTTTTGGCTGATGCTGAATAAGCTCATACACTTGCTTTCTTGCATCACGTTCCACTACTATTACTACTATATTATTACTATGTTTACATATTACTAAATTATTACTATATCATTGCTATATGTTATTATTTACATATTACTAAATTATTACTATGTGTTATTATTAACATATAACATTATGACTAGAATAATAAGAAAGGGCATTTCCACATACTTCTACGGTACAGGTATTTAAATATCACACTGTAAGTGGCAGTACCCCTGAGGAATGCGAAAATAATAAAGATGTCTTTAAATAATAACAACCTATGATCATATAAGATGTGCAATATTTGTTTCGTACACAGTGGTTACCAAAGTTTTAAAAGACATGATAACAAAAAAAAAAAAAAAAAAAACATATGATCATATGCATTTTGCATTCATACAAAACGTGCAAAATTTGTTTCGTACACAGTGGCTAGCAAATTTTAAAAGATATAATAACAAAATTTTAAAAAAATAAATAAATAAAAAAAAGTTAATACCAGTCAGAGTCAAATACATATTTAGAATGATCTTTTTTGATATACATATATATAAAAGAAAACATTCATATATTTAGAATGATCTTTTTTGATATACATATATATAAAAGAAAACATTCATATATATTTGTAGATTATTGATTACCCGGTAAGAACTGATTAACCTAGAGTAATCAGACTTCCCCTCCCCCTTTTTTTAAAGGAGATTTTCTGTTTTTGCATGATTTATTGTGCTGTTCCTAAGAAATGAAACAGGAGGTCAAACTTATATCCAAAAATTCGGTTTTATAAGTAAGACATATTGCAGTATATGGATAATATTTTAGGTTAAAAGTATTTAAAGAAAACAATAATAATAAAATAAAATACAATGCACCAGAGATAAGTGGGTTTTCTAAAATATTTTGAAGAACATAAGAACAAAAAAGGTGAATACATTATTTTGTCTACTCCCCCACCCAGTAAGTGGCACCCTGGATAATGGAGGGTCAAATATCTGTGCACAGTTAGTATTTAGAATGGTCTTTTTTGATATATCGGGGGATGGAGCAGACAAAATAATGGAAACACCTGTGATAAGAGTTACAGGTATGCATAAATATGGTGTTGGGCCTCACTTTGCTTTTAAAACAGCTTGTATTCTACGTAGAATAAATTCAAATAAAATTTGAACTGGAGCAACGTTTCAAGATCCTTGAGTGATAAAGGTGGAGGAAATCTGCTTCGCACTCTCCTCTATAAATATGCCCACAGTGGCTCAATAACGTTTAAATCTGATGATTGTGTAAGCCAGGGGTGGGCAACCTCCGGCTCGCAGTCGTTTTCAAAATGTTTATTATATATATTTTTGAATTAATAGAATTTCTGACTTAAATTTAGAAAATACTCTGAGCATTGCTACAATAAATATCGATCCAGATATCGATTCACTGATAAAAATAAACATTATCAAATGTCTCATTAAATATTATAAAAAAAAAATATTACAATTTTTGTTACTGGAATTGGATTTGTATTTTGTTAGCATAATTATATTTTTGTAATTTTATCTTGAATTTGCATTTCATTTTTCTTATTAATAAAATTAATTATATGTGGGTGTATGTATAAACCCACATAACATAAAACTGTTTATGATTTAATAATCCTAAAAATCGTGGAAAGCTAAAAAAATTTGCCAGCGTGTACCTCACAGACATTTTATTTGGGCCGCCATTTATAAAGGCTGCCCACCCCTGTTGCAGGCCATGGGCGATGACACATCTGGCTGTGCGTATTGGAGCATTATCAACCTGAAACATGGCATTGTTTGTACCATGGGATGAATATGATCACTCAGAATATCAAAGTAATCAGTGTAATTCGCCCGTTCAGGGTGATGTTAGGACCAAAACAATACAAAGATTAAAAAAAAAAGAAAAGAAAAAATGTTAGGATGTTAGGACCAAAACAATACAAAGATTAAAAAAAAAAGAAAAGAAAAAATGTTAGGATGTTAGGACCAAAACAGTACGAAGATATTGCTACCCAAACCATTGTTGATCCTCCTTCATGTTTGACGGTTGGCATAAGACAGTTAGGATGATACATTTCCTTTGACTGTCTCCGTAGCCGAGTGGTCAGGAGCGGGAGTGCAGTAACACAGGCTTCTTTGAAGTAGACAGGGGTTCAAGCTCCTGACTGCTGAAAACTAGTCGATCTGCCAACCCGCACTGGACCAGCGTGGCAGATTATGGTCCATTTACCTCAGCATGAATTGTTGAGGAGGCTTCCATCCTGCAGTGGGGTGATAATGGCTGCAATTCACTTCATTTTATTTTTTTTTTATTTCCTTTGACATTTGCCAAACGTAAACTCTCCCTGATGTAGAAAATAGTGTATATGATGATTCGTCTGAAAATATGACGTTTACAATTGTAAAGTGTTCAGTTTTTGTGCACTATTGAATTCTCTTTTTAGCATTTCCATCACTACAGAGTGGCTTGGCAGTAGTGACTCTGCTAAAAATTTCAGCTTTACGAAGTTCTTGCCGAACTGTTTTGCTAAAAACTGGGTAGGTTGCTAAGACTCACATTAAGTTCTAGAATTATTTTTGAGGCAATATTTTTATGTTTTCAGGATATAATCCTTTTCAGTATTCGGCAGTCGATTTTCTGCCACAATTCATCCTATCAGAGTTTGTTTATTCTTACTTGGTAAATGCAAGCGTCACTGGATTCATACAGTGAATCCAGTGATGCTTGCCTTAAAAAATTAGCAGTTTTATCCACTGATGCCTCTGCTAAACATGCACCAATAATTTGATCTTTTTGGAAGTCAGACAGTTCAGTCATTTTCTTCATGTACCTTTTTATATCACCTCTAAATAAACAATAGCTTTTATCGTCTTGCTTTCACGGTACTACTTGCAAGAAACGAAAAAAAAAAAAAAAAAAGAAAAAAGCAGCACTTAATGTTTATAAATATCATACAGCTATTACTTTCATATCAGGTGTTTCCATTATTTCCACCCCTGTACGATGCGGCGCCATCAGCAAGAACAGGTGGTCCCCAAGCATCAGTAACCACCTTTTTTGAGAATGTGTTTGAAGGAAATTCTAAGATGTAAGAAAATTAATCCTTTTGAAATAAAAAGTAAATGATAAGCATTTAAATTTCCACTATTTTCCTTGTCTGTGCTACAAAATGTCATTCTCTGTTGTTGAAAATAATAAAATTTAAGCTACTTAAAAAGCAATTTTATTAAATGGAGCCAACTAAAGTTTCACTTAACTTCATTTGAAAAAGATTTAACGCTTTTGTTAGTAAAAATTACACAAATTTTGCTATATGACTGCTTATAAAACATTATGGTGCTATATATGTTTCTTTTTGGTAAATATATATATATATATTTTTTTTGGGCCCTTCAATTCCTTAAAATATGAAAAGTGCTCCTTGCAACAAAATAGGCTGGACGACATTGCAATAGACAAGGCCCTTCAGTTTCATGGAAGCCCTATTCTTTGCTTTCTGTCTATTATCATTTTCGTCATATTTCAGTAATTAGCCAGTTTTGTACGGGTAATTTTAACATTCTTCTCTGAGTTTTTATTATTTTTAATTTGCATCCATCACATTGAAACAGAAAAGGGTTCTTTCTACAAAACCTCACTTCTCCAATAAACATGAAAAAAGGTGTTAAAATGTCAAATTTAATCACTTTCTAGTAGAATACAAAGAACAATGAGGAGACGCTGCTCTCGCTGACAAGATGAAATTTATATATGACATTGGCAGGAAGGTGAAAAACCAAGGTAAAAAAAAAAAAAAAAACAGAGAACTTCATTATTTTCCTTTTTCAAAAAAACATGTAAGGGAAAGGAAGGAAAAGACGGGGTAGATGCTTATTTAAACGTACCATACTTCCACCCATCAGAAAACCACAGAAATTCAGATTCGTTCGCTGAAACACAAATGGAAGGTAGCAGTCTCAGTGGGGTATCTACATGCATATAGTGATTTTTGCTCTATTTCCCACTTATATGTTGTTATTATTATTCTTATTATTGCTAGCCATATAGTGCAAGGAAGCCTGGGAACCCTTATGCTGCACCAGCTAAAATAAATTTCCGAGTTACCCTGAAAGAGAGAGAGAGAGAGAGAGAGAGAGAGAGAGAGAGAGAGAGAGAGAGAGAGAGAGAGAGAGAGAGTAGAAGGGAATCACCAAGAAAGAGAAGAATGATGATATCCAGCTCAGGACCCTGAGTGTGCCAAGCCCATACTTACCAGATGTGAGTCCCTGGAGATAATTCTTTGTCATTTCGGACTTTCATCTGAAATAAAACATTGAAGCATAGGTAAACTGTTTCAACATTTTAACTCTTCGATGTTATTCATTTAATTAGTTTTTTTATATTCGTTCTTGTTTATAGCATATAGTATTAGCAGTGGCAAATGATGAAAACGAGAAAACGTATACACACCATCAGCCAAAATAGTAATAATAATAAATATATAAAATAATAACAAATAATAAATAAAATAACGCTTCCAACATTACGTGTCCATTCCCTATAATAATTTATTTAGTTCTGCCTTAAATTTATTCAGACTACCCACTTGATGGTTGTTTGTTCCAACAATCAACTACTCGCTTGCTGAAAGCAATTTTCTGCACATGTATCCTGCAACTGTCCTCAATTTAAAATGATCCTTTCTCAGCACACATGAGAAAGGATGTCATCAGCTTTTAACTTACTCATCCATTCATAGCCTTAAACACCTCAGTCAGATCTCACAGGTATCTAGTTTTTAAACGTTGCAATTTGCAGGCTGAAGTCTTTTTGGTAACAGTAATTGCAAGTCTTTGCCTCTTCTCTGCACCTGTTTCAACAGATCCACATCCTTCCTAAATTAAAGCATCCAGACCTAAATGCAGCACTCAAAATATGGGCTAACCATCTCTTTATACAATGGGGTAATTACTACCTTATCCCTGCTGGCCAAATTCCTGTATATCATTGACGAATGCGCATGAGCTGTCCTAGCAGGTTGTCTGCACTGTTCAGAGAACTTCATGTCTGACTGCACAATTAGCCCCAAATCCTTTTCAGTCACCCCAGGGACTCACATCTGGTGAGTATGGGCTTGGCACACTCAGGATCCTAAGCTGGATATCATTATTCTTCTCTTTCTTGGTGATTTCTTTCTACTTCTTCCTCTTTCTCTCTCTCTCTCTCTCTCTCTCTCTCTTTTTGCTAAGCATATGCTAAGCTCTCTTTTCTGAGCATAAGCCTCAGGCTTCCTTGCACCATATGGCTAATAATAATAACAATAATAATTCTCCACTACCCTGAGTGTGGTACCATGCAGTTGGTGTTATTCTTTAGTTGCTGCTACCAATTATGCAGTACTTTGCAGTTGTCGATATTAAACTTCAGTTACCATTTCTCAGCCCATATGCCTAATCTTTCTAGATCTTGTTGCAGACACATACCCTGATTACCGTCATTAAGCACCCTGTCAACCTTTGTGCCACCTGCAACCTTAGACATTAAGCCTGATATGCCTTAATCGATAGCGTTAATAAATGTAGGCCCAGCACTGAATTTCAGGAAACTCCAATAATAACATTAGTACAAGAAGAGCAATGCCCGTTGATAACTACTCTTTGTCTTCTCACATTAAACCACTCCTTTATACACCGATGAGTCAAAACATTATGACCACCTACCTAATATGATGTTGGCCCTCCACATGCAGTTAAAACAGCTTGTACCCGGCGAGCTATGAACGTTACAAGATTTCTAAATGTGTTTTCTGGTATCTGGTACCAAAACGTAACCAGCAGATCTTTTAACTATTGTAAGGTCCATGGTTGAGACGCCACAGATCGGAGTTTCTGTTCCAACACAAACCACAGATGCTCGATGGGATTTGGAATTTGGAGGCCAAGGCAATAACTGGAAGTCTTCCTCATGTTCCGCGAACCAGTCTCGAACAATCTGGTCAGTGTGGCATGGCGCATTATCCTGCTGAAAGACGGCACCGCCAGAGGGGAAGACCGTTGCCATGAAAGGGTGTACCTGGTCAGCAATGATGTTTAGGTAGGTGGAAGACGTCAGAGTGGAGAGCCTGGAGAGTTTTTCCCATTAGCTGCTTCATGTCTTCTTGTTTATAAGACTTCTTTCTTCTTTCCAACCGGCAACTTAGCGAGTGGGGGCCAGAGACACGAGGTCTCCGTCCCCCCACTTCTGCCACAAGGAGGCGTGCCAGATTCTAATATCATCTGGCTGAGTGTTCCTGAGAAATTCAGGGGCACTCAATTTAGGGGAAAGTAAGGAAGAGTGATAGAAAGGGGGCAAATCCAAGAGTAGGACTGCCCTAAGAAGAAGTGATGAGGATTTTAGTAAGGATAAAATCTCTCTCACTCAGGGTAGTGAGAGAGAGAGGAAAGTCTGTTGTTTTGATGTTTATGTAGGTGGTAGACGTCAGAGTGCTTGGTGCATTAATGACTGGACCCAAGGTATCATTAGTAGCATTAGTAGCATTAGTAGAGGCATTTGATGCAAGAAAGCAAGCTTATGCAGCATCGGCCAAAAAAAAAAAAAAAAAAAAAAAACCCCACTTCCACTTCACCCCTCTGTTCGTTCAAAATACCTGTCCAGCTGAGCCTTAAACTTATTTAGGCTATCAACCTCCACCACAAGGGATGGAAGTCTGTTCCACCAACCAACCACCCGCTGGCTAAAGGCAAATTTCCGCACGTCTATCCTACATCTGTTTTTCCTCAATTTGAATTTATGCCCTCTCAGGTGATTTTTCTGAGCTAGAGGAAGAATCCCATCAGCATTGAGCATGCTTAAACCATTTAAGGCTTTATACACCTCTATCAGATCACCTCGCTGGTGCCTAGTCTCCAGACACTGTAATTTGCAAAACTTAAGCCTTTCTTCGTAAGAGCACCCCTTTGTTCCATTCACTAATCTTGTTGCCCTTCTCTGTACTCGTTCCAGCAGCTCTACATCCTTCTTGAAATGAGGCCTCCAGACCTGTATACAGTACTCTAGGTGTGGCCTAACCATTGCCTTATATCCCAGCAGAACATCACCCAAAGCATGACACCGCTGCCACTGGCTTGTTTTCGTCCCACGGTGCATCCAGGTGATACTACACAAATACAAAATCCATGTACTTTTAAACCTCTGGCATTGACAGTGTTCTGTTTCACACCCACAATGTATAGCACGCAGAGATGGGGGAACCCCTGGTGCCGTTTGACCCTACACACACTCTACACTGCATCCAGGTGATATCACTTCCCCAGGTAAACTAGGCACACGTACCCGGCCATCCACATGGTGCAACAGGAAACGTGATTCATCTTCCAGACGATCTTCCAATCACTCAAAGTCCAGTTTCGATGCTCGCGTGCCCATTGTAGCCGCTGGTGAACAGTGGCTAGCATAGGCACTCAGAGCAGCCTGCGGCTACGCAGCCCCATTTTCAGCAGGGTTTGATGTACTGTATGTTGTGACACATTACTCCCGTCACCAGCATTCCAATTACCGGCGAGTTGCACCAGTCGCCCTTCTGTTCCCACATACCATCCGGGAGAGAGCCTTCGCTCACCTCGAGCATCGATGAGCCAAGGTCATGGAACACCTCGCCGGCGATTCGTGGGTTTTCCCTCCTCGGACCACTTTCGGATATGCTCTGATCCAGTCGTCTGGCCATTACAATTTTTCCTTTGTCAAACTCGCTTAAGTCCGCTGCCTTTCCCATCTGAAGAACAAGAGTAATACTGATTAACGGAGCTCATTATCAGGTGTTTTTTATACCGTGTCCTGACCCGCGCCGTAGTTCACCTGCAGCTGCTTCGATTTACATAACGACTCGCTGGTCATAATCTTTTTGCCCATCAGTGTATATTGCAATAACATGCCTCGCCACACTGCTCCAATTTGTACAGCAGTCTTTTATGTTGAACAGTATCAAAAGCTTTCTGTTTTGGTAGTTGATAAAAAGTTATACCGTTGTCACTCCTTTATCATCAGGATACTCTTTGAGGAAGGATGGTAACTGGTGCTTGTGGATTACATTATATAAATAAGGCTACGAGGCTTAAGTCTCCGAAATTGGGTATATTCTTTTGTCCACTTGGACGAAAAATCCGACTTTCTGATAGAAAAAACTGTACAACCCTTGCCTGAGCTCGACTAACTCAGCAATGTTGAAAGCACCTCATAAGAATGCCTCGCATCACTGACGTGATTGGAAAATACCTGTGCTACTGCACAGGTATTTTCCAGTTGGTGCGTGGGGACAGTGAGCGGTTGGGACATAATGGGGGTGTCCTCATTTTGCCCCATATTTATTTAATTTTAATAATTACTCATTTTTTTTATGAGTTCCATAAATCTTGAGTTGATATTAAAAATAGCCGATGCAGTTGCCTTTTCTTTATAAAAATTTGGTTGTATTGTGTTCCAACTTACCCAGCTTTTGAAGGGGAATGCATTTCTTCAGGCAGCCACCATGGTAAAGGCAGTAAATGAATTTCGAGACGGACTTATTATTATTAGCTATACGATGCCAAGGAAGCCTAAGGATTATGCTGCACCGGCCAAAAAAAAAAAAAAAAAAATTGAATTACACTGAGAGAGAGGGGGAGAGAGGAATGATGATATCCAGCTCAGAACCCTGGGTGTATGGTTAACAGACTCTGAGATCTTGCAAACTAAGCCTTCCGAAATGTATTTTCAAAAGACACTTTATCCATTCCCCAGATCACTCAAGAGATAAAGATGAGGTCTGGCAACACAGCAGTCCTAACCAGAACTCTATACAGAAAAAAAAAAAAAAAAAACACATCAAACTTTGAAAAGGAAATCGGACTCCAAAAAGAGAAAGAAGAAAAAAAAAAAAAAAGCCAGCAGAAGGTGAAAGATTCCTCAAAGGAACACCGTGTTTATTGTGTACATGTATATAATCTATATAAAATTGGTGTAAAATAGACAACTTTTAAACAAAAAAACTACGTTAGTAATTTGAAGGGCATAATTTTATCTGTATCTGATATTGTGCTCTTCCTTCACAACGAGTAGCCGTGTATTGCAATTACCTCAAATAAGTAACGTTTCACTAACAGAGACTATTGTTACTTATTCTCAGTGGGCACCACTACCCAGACGGCACCGTTTCAAGGCTTGTTGGCTTTTCATCGGTGGGTGGGCAAGCAGGTACCCTAGTATTGCAGACATGACAATCCAGTTGTGAAGATAATCCCACAATATGGGATTATGGGATTATCTTCACATCGGTGGGTGGGTACCTGCCCACCAACCGATGAAAGGCCAACAAGGCTTGAAACGATGCTGTCTGGGTGGTGGTGCCACTGAGAATAAACAACAAGTCTTCTCTTTTAGTTACTTATTCGAGGTAGTGCAATAAATGGCAACTCATTATGAAGGAAGAGCACAATGAGATACAGTTAAAATGATGCCCTTCAAACTACTAACGTAATTTTTTTGTTTAAGAGTTGTCTATGGTGTGTTTACGCCAATATTATATAGATTATTATACTCTTAAAGACGTGCCTTGTTGCATTTAATTTTGCTTAAATATTGTGTGCATGTGTATTCTGGATCCATAGAAGCAGTAGCGTAGCTACCCTTTTTCGGGCCCAGAGGCAAAGAACATGTTCGGGCCCCTACTTAATGAAAATTCAAAAACAGGAGACAAACACGCCGTGCCCCTAAAGAGTCCAGAGGCAATTGCCTTGCCTGCCTATATGGTAGCTATGCCACTGCATAGAAGGGTGGATGACATGTTTAGCATGTGAAGCACTAGAGACACAACAAAAACTATAAATTCTGGAATCCCTGAGAAATTCTCGAGCCCTGTGCCTTTAATAGCCATAAAACCATCTTGAACTTCTGACAGCCGACCCCACTTCCAGCAAAGGCAGATCTGGCAGTTCCACCACTGTCGAAGGGTGCTCGTTTATGAAATTCCGTCTTACCCCATATATGAGGCATCATCACTTTTTTTTTAGTGTTAAAATGAAGCAAATTTTTTACTGTGCACCAGAGATGGTCAACCTGTGGCAGTGATATCTCGTTTGGCTTGTGCAGCTCTTGCACGTGGCCCACTTTCTGACGTGAAAAAAAAAGAAAAAAAAAATATATATATATAGAACCAATTTTAAAAATCAGAAATAAAGGTAAACACTACGTCTCCAAGAATTTTGCTAATTTTTGACATATTAGCATTGTTTTCCTTTCGATTTCCTTTCACTTCATTGATTAAAATACAATTATGATTAATACACACAAAATATGTTTATTCTTTTACGTATTTCAGACCTGGAGTTCAATGGGCTCCGCTCTTTTTTGTTTCAAAGCTAAAACGGACTTGGTCAATTTCAAAACAGCCTTGTACCTAGCGATGCACATCTATTCTTTCTCTTGTTTACATGTTTTTGGACGGAAACAAAGAAAGTTGTGTAATGTTGCATTTACCCCCGACTTAAGGGGAGGGAGGGAGGGAGAGAGAGAGAGAGAAAAAAAGTTTCAGATTATTACAAAATTCCGAGCAGGGTCGAATTATTTTTGTCATGTCATCATCAGGAAAGGAGAGAGAGAGGGGGAAAGCATGTAAAGCTTAAATTCCACTTTTATTGCCAGTCCCGAATTTCAGTATGATGGTAACCTCATTTACCGGCTATTAACTGTCTTTTAGCGTTAATTTAGTGCAGGTAAATAAGACTGTTAAAGAGCTTCTCATGACATCAACTTCTGCATAGCATCTACTCGTTAACCTAATCATAAAATTGTTACAAACATTAGCATAAAATTACTTTGTGCAGTTAGTAGCATTTGGTGTCAGGTGTAGATCAGTGGAGGAAGGGGGTTGGTGATCCTGATGGCAGGCAATGCACTTACTTCCAATGTAGGCTTCCAAGGTTGGCTACTCCTGCTACAGCTGTACGTTTTTGAAAAAATGTGGTACTGTTTGTCTACTGTATATAAATAAATAAAAATAAATTTTCTGTTTATACTCCAGACGACAGCACAGTCACAGAAGTTCACAAGGTAAAAAACAATAATAATAGAAAAGGCACATGCCGAGCATGTGCAGTAGATAGTTTAATATGAAACATCCTTTGTTGGAAGGATGTTTAGATAGCGTTGATTCGGTAGTTTACCGAATCAATGTTGGTGATTGCATTAGCATCATTTAGGAAGTGACATAATTTAAGAATTTCCATTTCACGTTTTTTGTGACAAATTAGGTAGGGTAAGTAGTGGGCTCACGCCCGCTATTCAGTAGAGTAAGTAGTGGGCTCACGCCCGCTACTTACTCTACTGAATCAATGTGTCAAATAGTAGGAAGTGATTGCAACAATCCATACAAGTTATAACTCGCCTCTGGCGGAAGCTGCAGATGATGTCACTTCTGCATAGCATCTTTCCTGACCGATCAGATTTACTCAGTTTGGGTATCCTCAAGGAAGTTTCAGATCAAAAACAGCACAGTATTTAGCACTCATGCACCTGACCACTTGGCTACAGCAGCCTATCAAAAATATTTGTTTAGCATCCCTAGCTTGTTCTCCCTGTATGTATTAAATTTTATCTTGAATCTTCTTACAAAGAAAAGTATTTTATGAATACATATGCAAGCTTGTTCGTTAAGAGTTTTTAGGTGTTCTCCTAGAGCACCTCCTGTCTACGCTGTGTTCATCTGTTTGTTGATTTTGATGAAATTTTTTTTAAAAAAAATTTGACATCCCAAATTTCATTAAAATTGGCAATTCTTTTCATAAAATTTTTGACTTCTCTATATAAATGAAATTACATTTTGTATATATGACCAGGGCTACCTGTAGTGGCCCTGGTCATATATACAAAATACAAGAGGTTGGCATTGCCCATCGGCAACAGTGCGGCTAATTTTTTTTAAAAAAAATCTTTCTGATTGGTTAATATTTATTAGTATTCAACATTTAGGGAGGCAAATTTTATTTTGCTTACTAGCAGTACATAGCTTGCAGGTCAATAGGTCGCAGCTAATATGACATCCCCCCATGGCAATATCACTCAAATCATGACCATCACTCAAAAGAAAATATCACATTGATATAAATAAATTTTCAGCATATGTTGCATCGGTTCTTGGAAAATTCGAGATCAATTACAATTCTATCGGCCACAAGTCCCCCCATACAGAAACTTATAAATGAAAGTACGTTTCAGGCATTATTCACGAAGGAAGTCAAACACACATTTCATATTATTGGTCTCTATGGAGATTTTTGGACCAAACCCGACTCCCACCCCAGAAACACTGCGATAAATGTGGGAGTGACTGCAATCCTACCAGAATTTCATCCTTATCTAGGATTATTCTGGATCTCTGCATCAAATCTATAAAAATAAACTATATTCCCTGACCAACCCCACAAATATCACAGAAATTTCACTCGTCACACATTATGTGCACATCGCATGGAGAGGTTTTGCTAGACACCTTCTTGAGTATGTTACTTTATAATTGAACATGACAGAATTATAAGGAAAATGCATATATTATGTAACTTCTTTCATTTGAAATTTTATTGAAATTAAATCGAAATCATGACTCAGACCAGAGCAGCAAAGCAAAAGGCTCAAGCTAATGGGAGTGCTATTGCTCAGGGGAAGAACTGGGGGGGGGGCAGTTGCCCCCTGAATCAGCCTTTTAAAATGCACTGTTTGCATGATGTTTGTGGAGCAATCGGGTACGGGACATGATATTGCCATGGGGGGGATGTCTTTGTGTGTGCACAATGTAAGGAAATCAGGTGACAACTCAGCGTTGTTATGGGCCTATATGAGAGCTTGAAGGACAGGGTGAATTCCCTCGAAGGATCTAAATTGAGGGGCCCATCAAGCTCTCAGCTGCCCACATCAATGCCAGAGCTTGCACTTGGTCTTCATGCAACACAGCGGCAACCCCCAAGGCAGAATGTGCTGGTCCCACAGGAACTAGTAGTTGTTGGTGACTCTATTGTCAGGGAAACGGGGAACATGCTTTGTAAAAACGATAGGTGGAACAGGACCAGGGTATGTCTGACAGGGGCAAAAGTTGACGTTGTAGAGCAGATATCTTTTAAGGGCACAAAAGGTGATATAGTCGTACACGTTGGCACTAATGATATTAAGAGTAGGAGACCAGCAGAATTACTTAACAAGTACAGGTCACTGTTGAAAAAAAGCCGTGAATTAGGGTTGAATTTGAAAGTGTCTGCAATTCTGCCCAGACACGATGGGAGGGAGTATATGATGAGAGTCTTGCAGATCAATTCAGCCCTGGAAAGATTGTGCAAGACTCAAGGGGTAGAATTTTTTTCAGCCTGGTCTGTACTTGTTAACAGGAGAGACTGCTTCTACAGGGATGGGATACACTTAAATAGAAAGGGTGCAAGAATATTTGCTGATGCTATTGAGGCAGTGTTAGGTGGGTCGGAAAACTGCTAGCTTTGGGAGGATACAAGGACTAATAGATTCACAGTAGCCACTGGCAAAGGTGAAAGTGATTCTTGCACTGCTTCTATTGGAATGAGCAGTAGCCTGGAAAACAAGATGCAGGATATTTCAGAGACTGCTGGGAGTCATTGTGTTACAAGTAAAAACATGGGTTGTGTTAGGGTAGCTAAGAATAGGAACAGGTGCACGTATACTTGCGTGTACACCAATGCTAGAAGTTTGGTAAATAAATTTGATGAATTTGAGGTATTGCTCAAAACATCAAAGGCAGATAATATTGGGATATCAGAGACGTGGTGTCACTCAGATATAAGGAATGCAGAACTGGAATTTGGGGAGTACAATGTGTACAGAAAGAATAGATAGGATAGGAAGGGAGGATTGGTTATACTATTAGTTAAGAAACACATAAAATCCAAGGAAGTGAAGCCAGTCGACATTGCTGGGCAGTGCAGTGTCGAGTCAGTTTGGTGTGATATAAGCACTGGGAAATCAAAATTGAGAGTAGGAGTGTGCTACAGGCCTAATGACTCTGATGAGTATAATAAGAAACTGTACAGGGAAATAGAGTGGGCCAGTAAATCAGAGAGTCTTACAATGAGGGATTTTAATTTCCCAGATATTGACTGGAATTTGTGGGTTGGTCACTCACATGGTTCAACTGTTGATGATCCTGCTCAGGTAGCTAACAAACTAAATTAATATTTTGCATCGACATTCATACATTAGGAGTTATTCAGCGAGGGGAATGCCAGAGTGTATTCAACTCTAGCATTAAGCTAGATAATCTTGTAATAACTGAGAGTAAAGTGGAATAGAAATTGTTGAAGATAAACACAAGAAAGGCACCTGAGGTGGATGGGATCTATCCAGTTATATTAAAGGAGACAGCAAAGAAAGTAAGCAAACCCTTAGCCATAATTATGAGAGTTTCCTTGGACTCAGGGGAGGTACCTATAGACTGGAGATGTGCAAATGTGACCCCAATTCACAAAGGAGGATCAAAGGCTGACACAAGTAATTATAGACCTGTGAGTTTAACTTCTGTTGCAGGAAAATTAATGGAGGCACTAATTAAAGAAGCACTGCAGGATCATCTAGACAGAACTTCAGTTACAGCTCGGACACAGCATGGTTTTGTTAAGGGAAAATCTTGCCTGACCAATTTGATTGGATACTACGATGCAGTACCTTTGGATCTTAGAAAGGCTTTTGATACTGTTGCACATGGAAGACTGCTGCACAAATTGGAGCAGTGTGGCATTGGAGGCAAAGTGCTGCTATGGATAAAGGGATGGTTGAGGGGGAGAAGACAGAGTAGTAATCAATGGACACTGCTCATCGTGGACTAATGTTATTAGTGGAGTCCTTCAGGGTTCAGTGTTGGGTCCATTATTGTTTTCTGTATTTATAAATTATATTGATGATGGTATATCAAGCTTAATGTCCAAGTTTGCAGACGATACGAAGGTTGGCAGGGTTGTCAAGGACACTACTGACACTATGCTGCTGCAACAGGATCTGGAAAGGTTGAGCAGATGGGCTGAGAGGTGGCAAATGAAGTTTAACATTGACAAATGTAAAGTACTACATATGGGAAACAGCAACCCCAGAGCAACGTATCAACTCTGTGGTACTACACTGACAGTGGTAGAGAATGAATAGGACCTGGGGGTGATTGTGCAGGCAGATATGAAGTTCTCTGAGCAGTGCAGATGGGCTGCAAGAGTAGCTCATGGTGTCTTGTCAATGATATACAGGAATTTTTCTAGCAGGGATAAGGAGGTGATTATTCCCTTGTATAAAGCAATGGTCAGGCCACACCTTGAGTACTGTATACAGGTCTGGAGGCCTCATTTTAAGAAGGATGTAGAGCTGCTGGAACGAGTACAGAGAAGGGCAACAAGATTAGTGAATGGAACAAAAGGTTGCTCTTACGAAGAAATGCTCAAATTTAGCAAATTACGGTGTTTGGAGACTAAGCACCGGCGAGGTGATCTTGGAGAGGTATATAAAACCTTGAATGGTTTGAGCATGCTCAATGCCAATGGGATTCTTCTTGTTCGCTCAGAATAATCACCTGAGAGGGCATAAATTCAAATTGAGGAAAGACAGATGTAGGATATATGTGCAGAAATTTGCCTTTAGCCAGCGGGTAGTTGGTTGGTGGAACAGACTTCCATCCCTTGTTGTGGAAGTTGTTAGCCCAAATAAATTTAAGGCTCAGCTGGACAGGTATTTTGAACGAACGGAGGGGTGAAATGGGAGTGGTTTTTTTTTTTTTTTTTTTTCTTGGCTGATGCTGCATAAGCTTGCTTTCTTGCATCATATGCCTCTACTAATGCTAATTTTATGGATTACTGTGGTTTTGATTATTCAGGAAAATTTATTTCCCAACAATTCTTGATAATCTGAGCGAACAGTAACATAATTATGTTTCTTTATAATTTTATTCATGGAATGCAGAAAATACAATTATTCTGTAGCATCACAAATATAATAATTTTTAAGCATGTTAGTGTATTTCTCTGCATACGTGCCAATTATCTTCACCACATCCACATGTGACAAATCAACCTCCCATAGCGGATTTTCATGAGATTTTATACTTAGTCCTTTTAGAAAGATTTGTAAACTCATTGAAATTTCATGAAAATTGGACAAATAGAAATCTGGAAATTGGAACCGTTTTTTCCATATGGTTTATTTATGGAAAAAAGAACTGCATTACACAAAGTTTTAATGAAGTATTGTTATGTATGCTTGTTGTAGGATTTTAGGCATACTTTCTTGGTTCTGTGGTTAATTTGCCTGTTTGACGGAAAACCAGATTCCAAGTGAAAAACCATACTACCCTTGCCTGAGACCAACTAATTGTCACATTGTGAAAAAAGTCCATTAAAAATTCCTTGTTTCATTGATGGGATTCAAACTGTTTTCCACCTGGTATGGAGAGGGCAGTGATTATACCAGCCATGCTACCCACAAGGGTAATGGAAATGTGCTTCAGTAGTCTCTCATGGACTTGTACATAGAACGCAGTATTGACTCTTCCCTTTGGGTACAAATTCCTCGTGAATCACTGTTTATCGAAAAACATTTATCGAAAATTCATCTCCAGTGATAATACAAGGAAATTAGATTTAATTACTCTAATTAATAACCACTCTTATACCACGTGAAATTAATAATATAGTTTATTAAGCTTATAGCCCAAACCACTATATATTTAAGGTGACATTTCAGGTACCTTACTGATACCCATCATCAGACCATGATGCTGTCAGACTTCTGCTTGCTGATGCTACCAGAACATGATGTGCATACTCATCAGGTTCTGGTAGCATCGGCAAGCAGAAATTAGGTTTGTCTTGGCAAGTCTGGATATCTTTATACAATGACACTCTTCATTGCTTCTGCTTATCTGTGAGGCACAAATTTTGCATATACCTTCCTTTTTCCTAAATCTTCATCCTGAATTTGATGAATTATCTCATTCATATCTAACTCATCAGCCATCATTCTGAGGGTCACACGATCTTGTCACAATCTGACGGACACCCACTTCATCATGAACATCTTTGAACTTATACTCATACCATTCATTTACACTAGTACAACTTAAAATTTTATCACCATAAAGTTTTTAACATTTGTTGCAGATTTTCCAGTTTAAAGCAAAATTTGATATTTGTTCATTTGTCCATCACAAAATAGTGACATGGTACATTATCACTACTAACGAAACTGGTATTTACTTGTAACCTGTCAGCCCACTGGACAATCTCTGTATAACCATCTTTCAGAAGTTTGAACTACAACATACTACATCCGTTTATTTTCAAACTCACTGAAAATGACAGCAACCACACCAGCCTGGGAACTTTATTGCCACACCTCATATGTACCTACAAAGAACAGTGAAATGGAGAATGAAGTCAAAGTCAGATAAACGAAAAAACTAGAGATATTTAATGCTGTAAGGCTTATAAGGTAAACAAGGCTTATAATAAGGTGTGTGTGTGTGTTGCAAATATTTGCAATATTTGCAAATCAGCAGAAATTCAACATTGGTATCAGGGACTTTAGATCACAATAAACCTGGAATTCAAGCCCTAACACCAATATATATATATGATAACACAACTAAATCTCTTGTTTACAATCTGTACAGATTTGGAATCAGGAATCAATAGAGATCTAGAATTCAAAGTAAAAGAATAAGATAGGCTAATTCTTGAATAATGAATTTTCAATATCCTGTAAAACAGCTACAATGAAAATTTCTTAATTACAAATTATAGATTTGTTTGTATATCTATTATTGTTGTTTACCTCAATTATCACTTATTTGCAGTTTGATATTTGTTTAAGTATGAAAGCACATTTTTCTCATAGTGTCATAAATAAAATTTAATAATAAAATTATAAGATTTCATCATCGCTATCTCTAACTGTTGCTTAAATATTTGAAGTCCAAAGAACAAATTAAAACTTTTTTTTGTCAAGTAGCTGCAGGGAAGGAAATTCCATCATTGCAAGGAACTTTTATCTGCTTCCATGCAACTTCAGGGTGGCCAGATAATCAAAACATGAGCATATGAGGGTTATATTATGGTTCAGTATTACAACTATGAAATCAATCAGCACAATAAAGATTAAAGAAATTAATAATTTGCATCTCAAAATGTAATAATTAAATATAGTATCAAAATGTAAAAACTATGTGAAAAATTAAAAATACTTTATAGGGAGCAGGTGTTCTGCAGTGCTTTTCAATAAAATATTTGAAAAGTAGACTAAATTGGAACAGTTTAGTACAAACCATCAATACAAAACAGTATCCAAGCCTGCAACACAATACATATCGATATAAGCATCTTTTTTTTTGGAGTTTTTGGAACCACATAGAAAATAAGCAATAAAAAAAATATATAATAATTAAATAAAATATATCCATCAGTGATCTTGATCTGAAATGTTTATTATGGTAGAATCGAAGGTCAGAGGTATTAGATAACAAGTATGTTCTTATTATTGGCGTACTCTATATCTAACATGCTATGTCATGTAAGTGAAATTTATAAATATAAAAAATACTGCAGTCTGCATAAAGTATGCTGCACATCAGCTCATGTAAAAATTATTCAGTATATACAGGGTCATTATAAAGTCCTTGTGCAGTTTTAAATTTTCATAACTTCCATTCTATACATGATAAAATCTGTAAAAAACGTTAGAAATGTAATTTAGTGAAGTTTGGTATGTACTAAGAGTGATTCATTTATTTTATTATTATTTTTTTTGCAGAATTAGGCTTAACCAAATGGCTTCAATTGAAGAAAAAGTAAATTGTATGCTGTGGTTGGCCGAGTTAAAGTCTGTAATCACAGTACAAAAAAGATTTAGACCCTATTACAACAAAGATGCATCACACAGGAATTCCATAACTAACTGGATAGAAAAGTTTAAAGAAACAGGTTCCATCAATGATAAACCACAATCCAGAATAGGGAGAGTTATTTGGAAATGCTGCAGAATTACTTTATTCCGAAACTAATGTATTTAGGATTTATAGGTGATAGTGATTCAGCAAGATGGTGCACCTTGTCACTTTGCTCTCAGTGTTAGGCAGTTTCTGTGAATGAAAATTTTCCTAATAGATGGATTGGAAGAGGTGGACCGATCTCTTGGCCACTATGTTCATCAGATTTGAGCCCATTGGATTTTTTTCTATGGGGGCATGTTAAAACTATTGTTTATTCAACAAAACCTTGCTCTTTAGACGATCTTCAGAGTAGAATAACTAATGTGATTCAGGGTATTACTGAAAATCAACTACAAAACGCATTTGTAGAACTTCAGAATCATATCTCAGTTTGTATACGTAATGACGGTGGACATGTTGAGAATTAACAATCCCAAGAATAAATGTATGTAAAACTGTAATATATCCTTTCTACAGATTTATTTTATCATGTATAGAACGGAAGTTATGAAATTTTAAAACTGCGCAAGGACTTTATAATGACCCTGTATGTTCAAAGAGAAGCAGATACACTGGTATAAGAAGCACACAATGCAGACTTTTATTTTAAAATTTATTTAAAAATTTATATTTGCAATAAAAGATGTTATTGATAGTTGTTTCCATTGTAATGTTAAAATAAGAAACATCACCACAAAATGCACAATTTTAAACAATTTCTTGCCTATTTTAAAAATAGTCAATAATGTATAAAATGCTATGTACTTGCACATTTATATATTTTTTTTACACCTACTGGAAAGAGGAACAAAGGCCAGACAAAGAAGAGTTTATTATACTGCATCCTCAAAATGATTTGAACAGTCCTTCAATATTTTGAGGTATGTGTGATCAGCTGTATACTAAAGAGGTAATGAGGTGTCAAGGGAAACCAGAGATATTAGTAACTGGTCAAAGTGTAGGGTTTACAGTTTCAAAGATGCTGTTGGATGTCTCCTAAGTTTTTTTTTTTTTATGCTACTGTGTTTGCTTGAGCCTTCCAAAGCCAACTACAGCCTAAGTCAGTTGCCATCTAGAATGGTTGTGGAGAGGGAGAATATCAACTAAAACAAAGTCTTCTGGAACAGCTACTATGTAGAAAACTTGAGTCAAGCGATGAGGTGAAAACACTGGTGTTTAATTTCCTCATTAGCAATCAATTCATATAACATACTATGGCTAATATCAATCAACCTAATAATATGATTGGATGGTCCATTGACTTACTACCATCATGCATGCAAACAAAGCTCCATAGGATAAACAGTATAACGCTTTCACAAATTAATGATCTTTGAATATTTATTTATTTTTTACCTGATCAATTAAAAAGGAAAAAATTTGTGGTATTAATGCCGAATAAGAAACTATAAGAGGCCTGACGTAGCCGAGTGGTCAGGAGAGGGAGTGCAGTAGCACGTGCTCTGAGTTTCAAGCCCATGACTGCTAAATATGGTTAAGGTTTGTATTGATAATTTATCATAAATTCCTGTGATCTGGTAGTCGTGCCAGAGTATAAACAAGAATGCACATTAATTATGAAAATGCTCTTCAGGTAACTTTAATTTTCATGCTATTCTAAGGAGAGTCAGATATGATTGTTTATTCTTCGTCAAATTCCTTCGACTGACAAGACTTTTTTCATAAAATAATGCTATCAGTAGTTTAGTTTTTGTAGAGCCCATTGTGCTATACCTTTGTCAAAGGTCATGTAAATCTTAGCAAGATACATTCTATATGAAGTCAAACAAGAGAGTCCATTTTGGCCACAGTTTTTTCAAATTTCCAAGTGATGCCAAGTTATATTCCCCCACCTCCATTTTATTTTAAAATTTAATTATGGGAAAGTCTTAGAACTTATATACAAGAAATGCACAAATTATCAATGGCTATCAAGCTGATATAAAAAATTCCACAGTACAAATTGAAAAAAAATTTTATCCGTTTTCCTCATTTGACATGTATACAAATCTTGTACTCTTTGAAAGCACTGAGAAAGAAATCAGAAAATATGCATATATACAGATATGTATCTATACATATGCACAGATATTTAAGCATGAAGTACATATATTTTCATCTCTAATTATACATTATATACAGCATATTTATTATACCATGTAACTACTTCAACTAGTAATTCATAGATTAAAGCATTTGTTCACAAGATCAAGCTTTCATTGAGAGATGGTGGATTACATACTAGTATTAGTATTTCCTTAAGTCTTAGTCAAATTCCTTCCTAAAGACCATTCAATTTTTACTACTAATAGCTTTTACTTTACTTTACTACCCTGTGATCTTTTAGTTGATGAAAGTGATACGTTATAACTTTAGATGAATTATAAAATGCTATTTGACAAAGGCCTAATGTTTTCTTACAAATATTCAACTAATTTTTTAAAATACATTTTCATCATAAAATAAGCTTTTGAAGTAATATTTCAGGTAAATTCTACACATTTTTAACTCCTCAATCCATATTTATTTAAGCCTTCACATTTCAAAATCATATCCATTATGAAAAAAATGCAATTGGTTTGTATAATACTAAAATTTCATGATTGGAAGAAAACCAAGAAATTCTGAAGTCATGTATTAATAAAAATGTGTCTTATTGTTTTACAAATATAACTAATTTCAAGAATAAATATATATTAGTAGATGGAGCATTAAAAACTAGTTAGTCACAACAGCATTTACAGTATATTTAAAAAAACCAAAGGAACAGGAAACAGCAAAGTTATCAAGCTAAAATCAACAAGCCTAAAAATTTACAAGAGGTAATCAATAGTTACAAATGTAAAAAGAACATAATATAGACATTTTATTCATTCCACAACAGTTCACGGGTAAAGTTGGAATGCAGGAGTATACAAACATACACGCATTATATATATAATTAAACACTAGACTTTTAAATGGATCCCCTGAGTAACAAAAACACAATAGAAAATATTTTTACATATATTTTGATATCACACATTTCAAAAATCAAGGAACTCTACATCACTGGAAGGTGGGGAAACAATTAACTGTTTATCCCACTACAAATCATCACAAATTATCATTTTACTTAAACTAGAAAAATAAGATTTATAATTCTAACATTATACTGGTGGTTTTATTATGGTTATGCAAATTACTAAGGAAAAAATTAAATATAGAAAATAGTGTTTGATCTGATTAAAATCACTGATATTATTATTTAAATTTATTGAAGTGCATTATACTATTATTATTCTGCAAGGTTTCAAACAGATATGGATCAAAACGGTCTGCAAATGCAATGTTACTTCAACTGAGCAGTGATAAAAGTTTGAGAATTTCTAAATGAAGTTTTTTACAAGTATGCTCTAATATCTGTATTCCTATAGACATGATTATACAATTTTCTTCATGTCAAGACACATCTATTTTAATAGGAAATTTGCTTGTAACTTGACAGTTGTAATGTCTTCCTTTGCATTCTTTTAAGTCTTTAGCATGCAACACTGATGACAAACTATTGGTCAGTTGGTCATCAAAAGATCATCACCAAAAAAGAAATTGGTGATGGGAATGTGGGATAGTCAGATCATACAAATGAGTATAGACCTCTTTGGTAACATTTAAAATAGTTCAGAGGTGCTGTTAACTGGAAAGGTAATGAGAAGTCCACTGATGACACCATTCTACTATGTGAGGCCACTGGCGGCACATCAAAATTAATGCTATAACTAGTAAAGTTGTTGTCAAAATGCGCACCCTAAAAATATATTACACAAATATATAAATTTCTTCCTGAGATATATTTCTTTAATATAATTAAATATCATAATTGTATTATATATAGTTAAAAACAAAAAAATTACAGAAGATATAACCTTGTTAATTATACAGGGTGTCTCAAAAATACACGGCTAAACTTCAGGAATGAGTTTCTCATATGTAGACAATCAAAATATTTTATACCAACATAGTTCCGGAAATGCTTGGTTCCCGAGTTATTAACCGGAATGTCTTATCGCCCGCAGGTGATTTCCTCCATCACAAGGTACTGACAGAATCTGGTGGCTTTCCATTTCGACCATGTACTCAAATCAGGAGCAAGCGGATATGCACTTTATGGAAGGTTTGGTGGACAGCAATGCTCTGGAGGCTCGTTGTTTGTATCACGAAAGGTTCCCAGAATGAAGATGTCCAGAGAGGAAAACGTTTGAAGGTATCCATCGCCGCCTTTGTGAACATGGGACCTTTACACCTCGTGCTGCCAACAGAGCATGACCAAGATCTACAACTCCCGAAGTACAGGAGGAGATTTTGGATGTTGTGCATGCCACTCCTGGAATCAGCACACGCAGAATAGCAATGCAACTGGCTGTTCAACGTTCACTATTTGGAGAGTGTTGCAAGAACACCAACTGTATCCTTACCATCTGCAATGGGTACAGGCCTTGTCACCAGCAGATTATCCTGCACGAATAATGTTCTGCCAGTGGTTCTTGCAGCAGTGTGGTACAACTCCTCACTTTCCTGCCTTAGTGATATTCACAGATGAAGCACAGTTCACACGAGATGGAATCCAAAACTTTCACAATCAGCATGTATGGGCTGAGGAAAACCCACATGCAATTCTTCCATCACATCACCAACAGTGGTTCAGCCTTAACATCTGGGCAGGTGTTTTTGGTGATAAGTTATTTGGGCTCCATGTACTTCCAAACAAACTCACAAGGCAGGCATATAGAAACTTTCTGGAAAACAACATGCCTGATTTCTTGGACGACATGCCACTAATCATTCGTCAACAAGCACACTTCATGCACAATGGCACTCCCACACATTTCAGCCACCTAGCCCACAATTACCTGAATCAAAGGTTTCCTGGGTGGATAGGTAGAGGTGGACCAACTACCTGGCCTCCACGTTCACTGATTTAAACCGACTAAATTTCTTCTTGTGGAGCCATTTAAAGTCATTGGTGTATTCGACTCCAGTAGCTGATGTGGAAACTCTCTGCAATCAAATTGTGGCAGGTTGTGAGACAATACAAAACATGCCAGGAATTTGGCGTCGTTTTTGCGAGTCCACGAGACGTTGATGTGAGGCCTGTATTCAGGCAGAAGGTGGACATTTTGAACAATTACTATAAAGTGATGTGAACAGTTAAGTGTCATAGACAGACCTTCAAAACTCGGAAACCAAGCATTTCCGAAACTATGTTGATATAAAATATTTTTATTGTCTACATACGAGGAGCTCATTCCTGAAGTTATGCCGTGTATTTTTGAGACATCTGGTACATATATATGTTTATCCCTGGCTTGGTGCCATGAAGGGTTTAGTTGTCATGGAAAATACTTAAATGGGAAAGGGGGTTGGAGATTACATTTCCAGCAAAATGAAAATACAGAAATGTAATTTTAAACAATAAAAATAAATGAAAAAAGCCAGGGCTGCTGTGTGCAGGTGTGGGTTGCATACTACACAAAGGCACCTCATTGTGGGGATGTCACATCCAAAGTTTAATAGTTAATAAATTTTAAAAATTAAAATAAACAAAAATTTAAATTTAAAAATGAGGCTGATTATTCTTGCATTTGTTTGTACCTTACTATAAATATTAATAAAAAGTTACCAGCACATTATATTATCATTTAAATTTTGTTTATTTTATTACAAAAACATCAGCTGTAAATTAAAAGAATACAATAGGAAACAGTTAATAGCCATGTGCCACATGTAAGTGGCTCAACTTGCTGCTTAGTTTTATACTTTGTTATGTGTCTTAGTTTTATACTTTGTTATGAGTTCCTCATATGTAGACAATAAAAATATTTTGTATCAACATAGTTCCAGAAATGCTTGGTTCCCGAGTTATTAACTGGAATGTCTTATCTCCCGCAGGTGATTTCCTTCATCACAAGGTACTGACAGAATCTGGTGGCTTTCCATTCTGACCTCAAATTCATGTACTCAAATCAGGCAGAAGGTAGACAAAAAAGTTCACACTTGAAAGTGGAAATATTTTGGTACTCTGCAACTTATAACTCCTCAACAGGAAAAGTATTTTTAGACAAAATTTTCAAAAGTTGAAATGTATTATTTTGGTACACATCTTAATGTGTTTATGCCATCTGTAATCTTGAAGGTAGGTACATATAATAATTAAATACTGATAAGATTTTTTATTCAAAATTGAAGAAATACTGTTTCCCAAATTTTTTTTTTTTTTTTTTGTTGTATCAGTTCCAATTCTAAGAGTCCAATGTTCCTGTTTAGTGTGTAATCATCCACATTAATTCTTTTACAATGCAACGTGTTGCATCATAAAAGAATTACTCTAGGCAATTTTAGTTGAGAGTAAAATAACTGTTCAAGTTTACAACTAAATGTACAGACTGTAAACTAAAAAGTAGCACTGGGGGAAGGCTAATCATACATGCAGACTCATCTCCCTTCCCCCAAATGTTGAGTAAGGGTTTTGGACTGTGTCATGAGTTACAGAAAAGAGGAACTGAGAAGAAGACAGGCTCAGTGAGGCTGTTTGTTCTAGGGGCCAATACTGGCTTTAGACATTCCTTGAACTTAAAATAATTTGAGATGGAGACAGCTAGTGATACCAGGTGATCTCCCCCAAAAAAACAGACAGCTATCTGTTGCACATATCCACAGCTTTTAGTTTAGCACATTTATGTCAATTACTTCAAAGTAGACAGGCTTGCTGGTTTCTATAAAAATAACAGACACCCACAAGGAAAGTTGGGTGCAAAAAAAGTTCACACTTGGAAGTGGTAAGATTATTAAAAATACTAATCTGATTATATCTAAAATATACTTCTTTACATATGTAAACACTAGAAGGGGATGAATCAAATTGGGCAACTTAATATTAATGGTTAAATTGTTTATGATGCTGCTCAGGTTGCTGACAAACTGAATAGGTATTTTGCAGCTACATGCATGAAGAATTTTTTAGGGATGGATGTAGTAGTAGTAGTAGTGGCATGTGATGCAAGAAAGCCAGTGTATGAGCTTATGCAGCATTAGCCGAAAAAAAAAAAAAATCACACCATTCCCTCCAAATGCCTGTCCGGTTCCTCCTTAAATTTATTTAACCTATCAACTTCCACAACGACAGATGGAAGTTTGTTCCAGCAATTAACCACCTGCTGGCTAAAGGAAAATTTCCATACATCTATTCTACATCTGTCTTTTCTTAATTCAAATTTATGCCCCCTTAGGTTCGTAATCTGAACAAGTGGAAGGAACCCATCAGAATTCAGCGTGCTCAACCCATTCAAGGCCTTATACACCTCAATCAGATCACTGCGCAGGTGCCAGAAGTGAATCAAATTTTAACAGGGTGCTGAATGATTTTATAATAACTGAGAGGAAAGTAGAGGAAAAATTGTTGAAGCTAAACACAGAAGACACACCTGGGTCAGTGGCAGATTCAGAAAAAAATGGCAGGAGGGGTACCATTTTCTGCACTAGAATGGCAATCACATCAGCATCAGTATTGTCAACTGTAGTCAGTTGAAAATAGCTAAGCCACAATGCAAAAATAGATAAAATCCTATGTTAATAATAAAAAAAATTTTTTTGTACACAAAGGGAATTTAAATGATTGGTGTATATCCTCCGAAAAATGACAGGGGGGGCACACGCCCCTACCCTGAATCTGCCACTGCTGGGGGTGTATGGAAGCTATCCAATTATATTAAGGGAGCCAGCCAAGATAGTAAGCAAATCCTTAACCATAATTATGAGAGCATCTTTGGATTCAAATGAGACCCCTGGTGACTGGAGATGTGTGAATATATCCCTAATTCACAAAGAGGTATCAAAGACTGACATGAACTGCAGACCCATTAGCTTAACTTCTGTTGCAAGGAAAATAATGGATCACTGATTAAAGAAGTAATGCAAGACCAACTAGTCAGGAATACAGCTATATTACAGTCCCAGCATAGATTTGTCTGACCAATTTATTTGGATATTATGATGCAGAACCAAGGAACTGGATGCAAAAAAATAATTTTGATATCATACACTTGGATTTTAGAAAAGTTTTTAAAGATACTGGTACACATGAAAGAGTGCTGAACAAAGTGGAGCATCATGGCTGGCATTCAGGGCAAGTATCGATAAAGGAATGGTTCAGTGCTGGGCCCATTGTTGTTTCTATATTTATTAATGATACTGATGAAGGTATATCAGTCTTAATGTTTAGGTTTGCAGATGATACAAAGTTGGCAGGGTAGGTAATGACAGTAATCAAGGTACACTACTGTAACAAGATCTAGAAAGATCAGGGAAATGCGCTGAGAAGTGGCAATTGAAGTTTAACACTGAAAAATTCAAGGTACTGTATATAGGTAGTAGTAATCTCAGATTAACATACCAACTGTATGGAATGTTAATCTGGGATTATTAATTAATGCACAATTACTCCTAAGTCTTTTTCATTTTCCACCGACCTGGTGGAAAATTAAAAAAACTGGGGGTAATTGTGTAGTCATATATGAAGTTCTCTGAGCACTGCAGGCAGGCTGCCAAGACAGCTCATGGGGTTTTGTCAATGATATACACGAATTTTGCTAGCAGGGATAAGGAGGTGATTATCCTATTGTATAAGGCAGTGATTAAGCTGCATATAGATCTGGAGACCTCATTTTAGGAAGGATGTGGATCTGCTGGAATGGGTGAAACGAGATTGGTGAGGGGGACAAAAGGGTGCTCCTATCAAGGATGGCTTCAGTTCTGCAAATTGCACTATCTAGAGATTAGGCATTTGCAAAGTGATCTGATCAAGGTGTTTAAAGCTTTGAATGGGTTGAGTTAGCTGAATGATGATGGTATTCTTTCTCTTGCTCAGACTAAACACATGAGGGGACATATATTTAAATTGAGGAAGGATAGTTGTAAGATAGATGTGCTGAAATTTGCCTTCAGCCAGCAGGTAGCTGATTGTTGGAACAAACTTCCAACTGCTGTTGTGATGTCGGCAGTTTGAATAAATTAAAGGAAGAATTAGAAAAACTGAAGAAAGAACTAGACAACCCTCTGCCTGCTGCAGGGCAGAAGGCAGAGGGTTGTCTGCAGGGGACAGCCACGGTGGGTTAATTTTTATTGTCCTTTTATATTTTTCCTTGAAGAAGGGTTAATGAAACTTCTGTAGGAAAGCATACATCTGTTTTGGCTCAGGGAATTTTCTATTTTGTATTCTACTATTTGAAGGGAATATCATGTGTGACTTGATTTTTGCTGGTGGTGTTAGGATGGTGGCCATTCTTCTTGAGTCCCATCCAAGGAGTGAAACTCACCAACAACCATGTGTCTTGGGCAAGGGTTTCACCAGGATCAGTGGTTTTGTAGTCATTCTAAGCAAGAAGCTTTCTATTCCTGCATTCCTAGAACTGGACTGCTACATAGCAGGAGGCATAGGATTATAGTCCTAGGAGCCCCCTTGGACTGTTGAAAGTGAAACACAGTACCATTACTACCTGCTAGTTGAGTTTCTAACTTTTCAAATTGTAAAAGGAGGAAATTTGCTCTTTTCAAATTTTGCTAATAATTCAGATTATCTAACGAGAACAAAAAAAAAAAGCATTTTTGTCCATTAAATACACCATATACAAATTTTTCAAAATATTATTCAAACTAATTTGCATATATATATATTAGTTAGTAATCAAACAGAAAAGAACATAAATCAACAGTACTGATTTATGTTCTTTTATCAATGTAACAATTTCACTGCTGCAAATAATAACATCTGAGTTATCTTGCCAGATGTAACATCATTCTGTGTTGATGGCATGAACACCATTTGTATATTATTTTGAATTTTAATTGTGGTTACTTCTACACCAATGAACAAGATGTGTTAGACATGAAGCTCATGAACAGTTGGTTTGAAAATGGCTGAGTTTGAGAAACTTGATGCATGTAAAAGGATTTTTGCAGGAGCATTCAAAAAATACAGCAAAATGGATGCAAGAGGAGGAGGTTGTGAAGAAATACCTCTTTCATTAACACCTCAGTGATCTCAACATGGAATGTAGCTGTGCATTTAGTATGAATTAAAAATGCTTCACTCACTACTACCCAGAGCTCTATGAAGATAACAAGAAGGCTAGGCAGACACCATTACAACCTTATTTAACAGATTCAACTAGGTGTTCAAAGAAAACTGAGGTTTTTCTTCAGAATGCTGCTGCCTACTGGGAAAAAAGCAAAAGGAGGGGTAGAACAGTTAGCCTTGCTCCATTAGACCATGAACTACCGATAGGCAATCGTAAGTGGTTTTTGGAACAATCCTTGTAAAAGTGAAATATTTAGTTTTATTATTTTAATAATTTACTGTTACTGTATGTAACCATTTATTTATATTCAGTATAATATCTTGTATTTTTATTTTTTAAAAAAAAAATGAGCAAAGACAACATACTTTACTTGGGTTGAAATTTATTTTATGGTGCTTACCCATGGATCTTTACGATAAGGAGTGAAGAGCTGGCCTAGCTCTGATCATTGATTCACAGTGATTGGACAGTCTATTCCAGATTTAAAACGAGCTGCAAAGGGGGGGGGGAGAACCTTCCCCAATTTTAAACCAGCACCAAAGGGAAAAACAGTTGCAGGTTCTTTCCCCCCCCATTGACATTAAATCAGGAAATGAAGTTATGCACAGGAACAGATTACCCAATCACTATGAACCAGAGAATATTTCCATATGGGTTGTCACAATACATAAAATCTGTAGGCAAATTGGATTCAGCTTACATAATTTTAGCATAAATGATGGTTTTCTGGACATATGCACTTTTTTTATAGTACAGTAAACTTCTGTTATCACACTTTTGAAGAGACTGAACCTAAAGTGAGACTCTCCACTTCACTTGATGGATCATGAGATCAGAAAAGCACTAAAAGTGTTACTGAATAAATATTAACTATATAAATTTGATTTAAATTCAATGAAGTTAATGTTAAAAGATCATGCATTTATCTTTATGTGGACTTCATATTTACTAAAAAGTTTGGGTTGCCAATTCCAGTTGACTGGAAGAAATACTGCTCTCTCTCTCTCTCTCTCTCTCTCTCTCTCTCTCTCTCTCTCTCTCTTTCTTTATTATTTTTTTTTGAAGGGGTGGGGGAGGAAAAGGCATGATAAAAAAATTTACCCACACATTACTATCATATTTTTGTATATATTTTAGCAAAGCAATTCCAACAACCCACATGAAGCAATCTTACAATTATTTTTTAAAGACCTAGACAAAAAGCTTTCCTTACCAAAAACTATTTTTGAAGGCCTAAATGACAACCAGAAATGTACCTTTTACAAGCATGCACTCATGTCAAAGCTTTACAGAAGGTAAATGAGAATTTACACATTTAGCAGAAGTGTCAAAGTGAAAATAATGCAATAATGCAAAAATGCAAGGCAAGTCCAAATAAAACTAGCAATTAAAAAAAATTAAAAAAAAAAAAAAAAAAGAGTATAGTGGTCTCTGCAATGCAGCAGCATTACTCAGATGGCCACTTTAAAGGTTTCAGACATGTGAAATATGAATATTTCCATATGGAATAGCCAAAAAGCTTCTTGAAAATTATCTAGATTTGGCAGCAGGGATGGCAAACAGGCATCTATAAGATGAAGCATCAAAGTGAAAAACTACAATACACTCACAAATCAAATTATATAAGATCAATAATTTAAAATAAGTACAGTGTACTTTGTAATGCTGTGTCATCATCCATATGACAATTTAGTGATTAGTGCCATAAGCACTGTTTGGCTACCCACCAAAGAAGCAGCAAATATTACCTGTTTTCAAAAATAGTTCTGTAGAACTACTTTTGAAAACAGGTAAAAACCTTGAAATTGATTACATATTTAGTTTTAGTTATAATATTCCTTTTAACTGCTCCTTGCCTAATAATTAAATGAAATTCTGCTTATATATGAAAAAGTATATACAGTCGATTCTGGTTATTTGGGACACGTCGGGACTAGTGCATTTTGGCCCGATTAAGCGGCTGCCCCAATTATCCGAAGTTTCACGTAAATAGTTAAAAATACAATGTACCCCCCCCCCCTACAATTGGTTCACTGTACAATCAAATCACGTTACGACGAAAATGCAATATATATTCACTATACAATGTGTAGTAAGCGCTGGTAATTGTGATCAAGTTTTTGAATTGAATTTTAATTCTATTAAACAGCGATTCTAATTAGCAAAAATAGGAGGAATATTATCCACAGGCTATAAAGTAAAGATATATTAAGCACAAATTTACCCTTTATTACCTTGCCAATTAAAAAATTACATGATACGTGAAATTTGGAATAATTAATACACACTGTAATATGTACATACTAACTAAACTAGTTGACATTTCTGTTCACTGACATTTGTGTGTGGGGTTAAAATTTAAAACAGTAAAAAGAGAAGCAATCAATAACAAAAAACACGGCACACACAAATTGCAAATAACACAATACGCGCAAGTGAGAACGGAGTAATGAGTTACAAAGCTTTAAAAATAGGAATGAAAAGAAGATTCTGAAAATTATTTTTTTTATATGATTGTAGATTCCATGGAAGTGTAAACAAATTTTACCATAATAACCCACAGAATTTCAGCTGTTGGAGTTATCGCAAATTCAATAAGATCGAGTTTACTATCCGTTTATGATAGATTGCACTAACAGAAAAGCCCAATAAACATGTGACTGCTAATTGTTTTATTGTTTTATGGTTGTGACCTCCAGAAATCCGACCGAACTACATGGTACGGTCGGAGACAATCGTAGGGTAATCTCCAGTGCTGCGGTCTCCTGCCCTGATTAAACAGAATTTTGTCCCAATTAAACGAAGTAAACCCTGGCTATTTTCTCGATTGGGTTCTGTTTTTTAAGATTTTTCCCAAATAAACGGCTGCCCCGATTAAGCAGTGGCCCAATAACTGGAATGCACTGTATATACATACTTTCAACTTTAGATGAAAAGTGATAATTTGATAATTAAATGAAATCCAATGGAGGTAGCAAGAAGTGAGCTATAGTTAAATAATATTTCTATGCCTAAAACTTAAAGATATACATAAAAAAAAAATAAATAAAAAAAATTCGTCATTCCTATTCATATAACCAGATGAAGATAAGAAACCAACTCTAACCTGGTTTGAAGGAATGGCATCATAATATTGGCCAAAGTGGCAACCAGTAGAAGTACCACTTGGAGAACTGTGAGTAACACATTGATAAGTTTCAGCACTAAAGCACGAGCATGAGAATTTTCAAGGGTATCCAAAGTGACTAACTGTTGAAGGTGCTGATGCTGCTGATGCTCCATGCGGGAAATCTACAAATGAATAAAACCATTTAAGACTAGCAATAAAGATACACTTACCATGCTAATTACATATTTAAGAGACTTTATATGATAAAGTATATAAACTTTATCATGTAAGGTAACATAATTCAACAAACTAATTAGTGATTGAGAAAGTATATAATTGTCAGAAATTAAATCTACATTAATATTAAAACTGACAATTTAATGAATCATCACTAGATATGAAGTAGATAACCAAACACTTTTTTCCCCCCCTTTTGGCGCCTCCGTAGCCAAGGTGGGAAGGAGCAGCAGTGATTGATTAGACCGGGGTTCGAGCCCGTCACCACCAAATACGGAGGATGCGGAAAGGTCAGGGAATGACCACCGCATATCCCAGAGCAATATGGCCTTAGTTGATAATGCTCCTAAAAACCAAATAACAACAACAACAACCCCCCTTTTCTTTCCTTTTTTTTTTTGAAGCCAACCAATAACATATTTGCTATATATGCTCACTGTGCCATTATACAAATGTGTTTCTACTTAAGGGGTTTTCTTCCTTAATTAATATGTACAAAATATCAAATTGTACACATCATAGTTGTGTTTCTTTAATCCATCTGCCATTACTTCCCCCAAATTGTTACCTAGTTAGTTGTGACCTCAATTTTGAAAACTCAAGCCACTGGCATCTATGAAAATTTCTTATTAATTTCACTTCCTGGTCAGCAGTACTACTTAGTTTGCTGCATTAAATATATTCATAATAGCAGTAGCTAGTAAAAAAAAATAAATAAAAAAAAATTCTAATTCATTTTGATTTTACGTAAGTTTTTTGGAAGTTCATAATGTGCCTTCCAAATAAATTGCTTCTTTCAACAAAATTCGACGTGTATGCAGTGTTTTCTATTTGATATTAGTTTTTGTCAGTATATAAGGCAAAATTACAAGAAGTAATTTTCCTTGAAGTTTTGTTATTAGATAATAATTTACAATAAAGAACATGAAATAAGTGATTTCCATTTTTAAGTTTGTAAAACCATTAAGCCTTTCATTTTCATGCTACATCTCATGAAAATCAATGGGGTGGTGGCATTATGTGCTTCCCATGCTTGTCAATAAGTTTGATAATATTGGCTGCTGGTTAATCCACATCATTAAACCATCTGATATCATAATTTGTGTTGGTGACTTTAACCTTCATGATTCACTTCCTACTGACACCACTGGCATGCCCAGCCAACTTCTAATTCTCAACTGTATGGAAGCCACTTACTAAGAGTGATTCCAGGTTAGATAGAATCTTTCCTAATACCCAAGCTGCTGTTTTCACCAGAAATCTAGCAGTTAGTTTGCTTTGACTCAGACCACATTCCCATACAAGCCACATTCACAGTATCTTTCCATCTTGCAACCCAAAGACCCCTCCCCAAATCAGTTTTATTACTATTTTTCCAGGATCACGATCTTACTAATGTGAAGGCAGACTTTCCTTGGTCAGTCTGCCTTCACATTCCTCACCCTGATACCTGGTTTTGGTTAGCTTGCTTTTATTTCATGTGTGACAATATCTAGTGGTGCTATTTCTTGCAAAACAAACCATGGTAGACATTCAACTTAAATTTATTTTTTGGAACAAGCAGAAGGCATTTCATAAGTTTCAAAGGCAGCCCTCTCACAGGACTATAAATTCAGCTAGAGCTGAGCTGAATTTATCAATGCTCGATCTCAAAAAGAAAGAGGAACTTTTCAGAAAAATTCATATCCATCCCTTAAGGCTTCCAGCTAGAGCCCCTGGCAGATTATGTTATCAGATTTGTTCTTCCCTAACCCACCGATGCAATGCCTATGATCAAAGACTCTGTGTTGTGATGTACTGTCTGAAATCTCAATTTGATCTTCCAACTTAAAGTAGCTAATCAACTCCCTTCCAAACTTCTCCGCATTAGGACTGGATGGTATCCCCAATTGCTGCCTCAAAATTGGTAGCTTTTTCTTCCTAGACATCTTGACAAATCTTTACAACCAAACTCTCACTCAGCTTATGTACCCCTAGATTGAAAATGCTACAGAGTTACTCCTGTTCTCAAGTGTGGAAAACCACAGGAGCCAAACCATTTCAGGCCTATTTGCTCTCTTTATTTAAGGAAAGTAAAGGGATCAAATAGAGAAACCTAAATTCTCTTGAATCCACTTTCTAGGCAAATTTTTGTTTCTAGACTAGCATCAATTCACAATGGCATCTCAGCATGTTCAACTGAAATGTGTTGTCTTCTTCAACTCCTGCCCCAACGAGGAGCCATCTCAGCCTTGTTCTTCTTGGCTACACCCTCCTTTACTTTTAAGTCAACTGAACTTCAGCTTTTATGCTGATGATATTGTCCTGGCTTGTCCATCCCCTTCTGGCAATGTCAGCCTTTTCAATTCACCACATAGGGCTCAACAAATGATTGATGATTACCTGGATTATATTGGATTTGTTTGGTTTGCATGTCAATTCATCAAAGACCAAGTATCTACTGTTTGCTCCTTTGACAATCTCCTCTTTCCTAGAATCCAGTCTAACTTATTCCCTCCTGTAAACCACATTAAATTCCTAGGAGTACACCTAGATTCTAAACTTCTCGGTCCACTGCACAAAGCTTTGTTCTATCATTTTAACAGCATTTTGGTTTATGAAGTGTGACCTTGCTCTCATTCATAATCCAAACACTATACAGAAATATTTTGCTTTCTGTATCCTACTTCATTTCCTCTATTCGTGATTAATCTGGTCTTTCAACTCGAAATTGACCCTTCAACCTATTACAGTGGCTGAGTATTTTCTCAGCAGATGGTTAAATGCCAAGCTTGGACATCCTATTGTGTTATATCAACATCAATTGTACCAACAAAATGAAATAATACCTGTAATGTTTGCTGGCAGTACAGAGCTATTCAGTATTTTGTAACTCTGTTTACTAGCCCAAGTGACTTCCTTAACATCTAGGACTTTCTTCATCCAAGACCACCAGAGCCACTCTGATTGCTCAGTCTAAACCAGTGGTTTTCAACCGGGGTGCCGCAACAACATTCCAGGGGTGCCACATAATTTGGGTTTAAGTTACTAAACTTATTATATTTTTTAAAAATTTATATGCTTATTTCATTATAAAAAGGTGTACGGTATCTTTTTAATCTTGTGGTGATCTATAATTGATGTTTACTTAGTACCTCTATATAAAGAATAAAATTATTATATACTGTATACATATAATTTGTATTATGAAATGTAATTTTTATAATTATATTATTGTAATAAATATCACACACACATATATATATATACAGGGTTATTCAAAATGAAGTCTGGGGTTTCAAACATTCAAACATTTCAAACCCAGGCTCGATGCCATCTGAGTAAATCATCTTCTGAAACTTGGCTGCTGCTGTTGAAATGTCTTATCATTCATTGTTGGAAATTCGACCAGGAAACCAAAAAAAAAATGGTCGAATTCAAACGTTTCAAACCCCGGACTTCATTTTGAATAACCCTGTATATATGCAGAGAGAGAATTGGATCTAACAGGCAGAAAATTGAGTAGGGGTGCTGCAAAATAAAATAAATTACTTAGGGGTGCTGTTATTAAAAAAAGGTTGAAAACCACTGGTCTAAACACTCTCCAGAATAAACAGATTTGATTCTTCATTCGTCAACAACTCCTTCAAGCTAGCTGCCTGCTTTGATCTTGACCCTGATGTGCAGAGTCGTGACAAGGTGTACAGAAAAATTATTTTAGATTCTCTCATATCTTTTACGGACTTGTTATGTTCAGGTTCATTGAACTTGTGCTTCTTTTATTTTATTCCTTTGCTAAAGCTACATTTACCTATTTTATATGTTATTATTATCACATAATTTATGCAAACCCCTCTAGCTTGGCTACTCTTAGGAGTACATCTGGATTCTAAACTTCTCTTCTCAGTCCATTGCACAAAGCTTTGTTCTATCATTTTCACAGCATTTTGATTTATGAAGTGTGACTGTCATATTTCACATAGTCAATGGCAATAAATGATTTTACACATACCTTACATATATGCACATACAAAAAAAAGAAAACAATATGAAAGTAGATAATGTGGAATCATAATAAAAGGGTCTTGTGTTTTCATGATTTCAAGTCATTTGTTCTAAAAACATTCTTATAAACTGTTTACTCGTTCAGCAAAAATAAAGCATTAGAATTAGTAATCTGATTCAACTTATTGCAATCAGAACTCACTGCAATCGGAAAAATTTAACTGCAATTAAAGTTGAATTAAAGTATTAAAGAATTAAATTAAATTCAATTAAATTGAATTAAAGAATTAACGTATTAATGCAAAAATAAAGATCAAACTTAATGTATTAGTAATTTTACTATAATATCATTACTACTAAGGTGACTGCACTGCATCCTTAATCATGGACTCAAAAACATTTTCTGCCACAGAAGTTAGACTCAAAGGTTTATAGTTGCCAGATTACTCTTAGAATCATCTCAGTATAGGGAGAGATATTTAAACAGTTTCAATCTTCTGAAACTTCACCTGAATGATGCTTCCATTACTACAGCAAGAGTTTAGTGATCTTCTTGGCCACATCTTTCAGTATAACCATACAAATACATCAGCTCCTTGTTCTCTTTAATTTTAAATCTGATAATTTCCCCTCAGAACTCTTTTTCATTAATCACAAATTCATTTAATGCTGAATAAGTGTTAGCTATATTAACATTCTCTTCTTTCTAAGTACATTTTTATGTGAACATAGATGCAAAGACCTTATTCAACTCAACCCTATAGTGGGCACTGCATTGTTCTCACTCCTTCCCTATATTTGCTCACTACCTTTTCATTTAGCATTCATATATATGCAAAGAAAGAAATAATTTATTACCTCTTGGATCTCTTTGCTAAATGTTTTTCATGGTCTACCTCAGCCTGTCTCATCTCTTGAGTAAACTACTTCATGCAATTCTGCCATTTCTAGTATATCAAAGTAATGTGACACCCAACAGATATGGCTAATAAAGTGAAACATAACAAGCTATGTTAATAACAAAACCAGATCGGACAAGCCAAGAGGTGTAAAAAAATCACTACCAATCATTCATTAAAACAGCCAATCAAGAGCATTTCCAGAAATCTTGTTTAGCTGTTAAACTGCTGTAGCATTAGAATTTTTTAAAACTTCAGATGAAGTCAAATATAGAAACAAGTGGTCAAATTTACAGGAAATTAAAAATAATATATATACCAACATACCCTAGTCTGACAACTCTCCAAAACATCATGAACATCCCTTAACCTTTCTTCACTTTGATATTGCACTTTTTCTTCCATATCTGCTATTCCCTGTTTCAGATTTTCAATTTCATTTTGGTGTAATTCAATTAAATCATTCATTTGTTCCTCTAGCCTCTGAAAAATAATCAAAATCTCCGATTTTTCTAATATTAAGAAACTATTATCTACTTAAGCTTAGTATTAATAACAAATGATGCAAGGAAGCAACTTATACAGCATCAGCCAAAAAAAAAAAAAACCCCTACTCACCTCATTTCTCTCCTCCCAGTAATCACTTTATTTTTTCCTTAAATTTATTCAAACTTCCCACTTCCACAACACAAGATGGCAGGTTATTCCAACAATCAATTACTCTCTGGCTGAAAGAAAATTTTCAAACACACACCTATCCTGCAGCAATCCTTTTTCAATTTATGTCCCCTTGTGTGCTTCTCAAGATAGAGTAAAGATGCCATCAGCATGTAGTTTATTCAACTCATTTAAAGCCTTAAAACAATTCAGTCAGGTCTCCTCGCAGAACTGAAGTCTTTTGTAGTATGAGTACCCTTTTGTGTCTTCGACTAATCTGGTTGTTCTTCTCAGCAGCCATTCCAAGAGATCCACATCTTTCTTAAGATGAGGTTTCCAAACTTACATGCAGCACTCAAGATGTGGCCTAAACATTCCCTTTATACAATGGGATAATCACCTCTTTGTAGCTGCTAGCAAAATCCCTGTATATCACTGACAGAACCTATGAGCTGTCCTAGCAGCCTGTCTACACTGCTCAGAGAATTCCATGTCAGGCTATATAATTACCCCTAACTGTCTTTTGTTCTCCACCACTTTGGGTGTGGGTTATTCGAGGATTACTGCTTCCTATATGGTACTTTGCATTTATCAATGTTAAACCTCAACTGCCATTAAGTGTTATATTATTTTTCATAAGTAAGGCTTATAAAGGCTGTTTTGAATTAATGCTAAGACAACCCTACTGTCAGAAAAAGATTTGTTTTTCTGTGAGAATTAAGGTCACTATATTTACTAAACTATTGAAATTGCTGGAGCCAAAATGACAGGAGCCAGCATGGAAGCCTTCCTACTTTTCATAATTTTGAAAAGTGGAGTCTTTATTTGTAGTGTTTATTCTTTGAATCTTTCAACCAGTAACTGCCATATATAAAGAGGGGGGGGGAGGGAGAGAGAGAGAGAAATAATTAGTGATGTTCTTTAGGTTGTAAGATTTAAGTCAATTTGGCTGCCAAGCCTAATAAGTTAAATTTGAATGGGAAGAGATTTTAATGCCATCAGAATAGATAACAATGGAATAATCCTCAAGGATAATCTTTGAAAAACATTCTCGAGAATTACAGAGAATTTTCTCCCTGATTAAGGAGACTTGTTTTTCTTTTTGTCTTTTTTTTAAATTTTATTTTCAACTTTTAATGCAATTAGAAGTCCAAGTGATCACAAGAAAGATGCACTCTGAATGTTTGAGTGAAATGAAGCAGGAAACTCAGATGATTAATAATTTTCAACAATTTAGTTTTCAAACAGTAGAAAATATAAAATATTTATCTTAATCATAAGCTGAAGAAACTGTTGTCAAATTACAAGTTTCATATTCAGCTTAGTTTAATGTTTTTTTACTGGAGTCTTGGGAATCCTCCTTCATCAGTTTCACCTTGTGTATTTCATGTTTGCTTGAAAGCTTTCATAGTTAACTTGTACTGCAGTAACTTGTCTGTTACTGAAATGCACGCATACTTTTATGATAAACTGGATAAAGTAACAGTTATATACATAACGTAACAGTAAAGTAACGATTTACCGTAATGTAACAGTAACGGTAAAGTAACAGTTATATATATAACTGTTACTTTACCCAATCTTAACCCAAAACAAGTACCTTTCTACCATATGGTACAGGATCTATGTGAAATATCTATTTCTACAGGATCTACAATTAGCTTTTCACCACAATCAATACTGTTTTGTAAATCATATGAAAAAAATCATGATTTACCAAAACAACTTTCTCTGATCTATAATCAGCCAGTTCGGAAATTACATTTTCATCAGCATTATCACCATTCCAAATATTTCACTAAAGTGCCAGTGATTTCAGTTACTTAAACTTGTTGCTCTGGTTAGGCATTCACCATTGTATCTTGAATCAATGGCATCTATAGAGATTTAAATTTCACAACCTATTACCCAACAAGCACAAAAACCGGAATCACATAATATTTGTTCTTAGAACTCTTCATACCTGCCAAGACATTGAAAAAAAAAAAAAAAAAAAAAAAAAAAAAAAGGATGTCAGTTTTAACCTGGAAACTTGTAGATGTTTGGACAATCCAAATATATTTTATTACATTTATGATAATTGTGTTGTGGTGAAACAAAGGCAGGATATAACATCATTTGTGAAAAATGCATAAGCTGCATATTTTGGAATTAAATTAGATGATCAAGTAAAAAAAACTGCTGAAGCTAAAAGTAAATAAGGCATCTGGAGATATCCAGTTATATCAAAAGCAGCAGCAAAAGGGGTAAACAAACCCTTGGCCATAATTTTGCATCTTTGGATTCGGGGAGTTCCTAAAGATTGGAGGTGTGCAAATGTTGCTCCTATTCATAAAGGGGACCAAGGGAAACATGAGCAATTATAGACTGGTAGCTCTGTTCCAGGCAAAATAATGGAGTCAGTAGTTAAAGAAGTATTGCAAGATCTTAACAGGAATGGAATTATACAGAAATCACAACATGGGTCTGTTAAAGGAATCCTGTCTGAACAATCTGATTAACTACATAGGATGCAAATAATTATTCTGACATCATATATATTTAGATTTCAGTAGAGATTTCAACACTTTTCCACATGAAAGAATGCTGTAAAATTGGAGCAACCTGGCAATAAGGTTTCTGTTCATTTGAAACATCACTACCTTCTGTATTTTCTGTATTACATTGCTAATACTGGCTGTAGTGGCAACAAACAAGAACTCTTGTGATGTATGCATCATTAGATAAATGTATATCTATATTACCTCTGCTCCCACTCCTAACCAGCAGTTTTCTGAACTCTATCTGATATCTTCAGTGATAATGGAAAATAATGTACCACCTCTGTTCAAAGGTATTCTGTATACCGACAAGTGTGAGCCACACTGATAAAAATTTTCCCTCAAAAGGCTTGCAGAATCCCTCAAGTCTTGAGACAATCCAAAAGGCTTTCAGCATATAGTCTCTCCCATCATGCCTGGACAAAACTGTGGACATAATGACTGTGGACATAATGAACACAGAGGAACTGAGTTTTTACAGCATGGTCCTATATTTATCCAACAAATCTTTATTTCTTCTGTGTTTAACATCATTAGTTCCCATATGAATATAATGCTCCCTTTACTCCCTTAAAATCTTGATTAATCTGTTGATGGCATCATTCATTGTTGCTCCTGGTAGTTCTAGTCCAACTATCCTTATTACAAAAAATGTTACCCATTGCTCTGACAACAGAATCTCCCAATAAAACTTAATCCTCTAAAACCAGAGCAGTACGCACTTCACTATTCTGTTCTGGAACCCAAATGTCACTAGGTACTTGAGCCACTGATAAGTTTTCAGTTATATTTGTCTCTAGGACAAGCACCCATTTTTTTTCAGTAACTCAAATTCATCTAGTAATGCATCAAGTTTTAATCTGAGATTGGTACTCTCTCCTTACTTTGGGAACAAGAAAAGAATTGTCAGTCAAGCTATAGTAATCAACTAGCTCAACTTTGAATACATGCCACAGGCTATACGGAGGGTTGATTCAGCCTTTTGATAACAATTTTGACAGTCCTTTAAAACTATGAAATTCTGCGCCACTGCCACCAGTTGTGTTCTATTTGTTTTCACTGCTCATGGACTATTGCACGGCATCGCAATTTCTATCAAAGTAAAGCACACTGCAAAACTGCCAAGTCGATCTTGTCCCATTCCTGCTGGCAGACTTTCCACAAACCTTCATCAGTTCTGGGGTAGCAGTTTCCGAGAGCTCTTTTCAAAATTCCGAATGTGCAAAAATCCATGCGTGCAGCGTCAGGTGATTTAACAGGTATATCTTCAAACAGATTTGAACGAATACCTTTTGTGGAGAATGAAAGCTGCCGCTTTCATTCTCCACAAAAAAGCATGGGTGGAACGTGGCATGTGGCTGGATGCCTTATCCTGGTTCAATCAGACCTTTTCAGCATCAGAACCGTACAATGTGGGTATTTTACGTTCAAACAACGGCTGTAGAACTTCAGTCTGGTAAAACACTGAGTTGACTTTCCCGTTTTTAGCGACTCTATGCAACTCAAATTTGCCGTTATAACAAAAACCAGCTACAACCATAAAACCTCGGCCAAAACTTTCCTTGCACTGATGCATCCATGTTGGAAAGGTCTTGTCATCCTGTGGACGGTAATAAATTGCCCGAATTTTGTTGCAATCAGAGAGGTATACCCATGCTTCGTCCAATGTTGCTATGAATTTCCACCTTTCAGCTGCCAGACATTTTTCGTAGAGTTTTAGAGCACTGACCTGCTGCTCAGCAATGTGCCTTGCTCCTAGGCGGTGTATGCGGGCCTTGTACTTCTCCAGTTGCAAATTTGTGACAAATGGTTGACTGGGAGGTTCCCACATGTGATGCTATAGCTCTTCGGGTTTTTGAACTTTCACCGACAATGAGCGACTGCACTTTTCGTACTACCTCTTTAATTCGACCTGGAGCAGGTTGTAGTTTATTTGGTGTTTTCCGCCCACTTGCAGCAGCTTCGTGGAATTTTCCTTTGCCATTCAAAACCTTATGAATACCAAACTTCGATACACTAAAATTTTTCTACTTGCACCTATCAATAATTTTTGCATAACTGTACCCTTCTTCAGAAAGCACGGTTATGTAACCTTCCAACTATGGGTCCAATTTCCAAGTCATGTCGACATTAAAACAACTTCTACAACTGATGCACCTGTTGATAAGGTTTGGGACTGTGCCTGCGTGAAAAAAAAAAAAATTTACATTGCTGCCGTACATTGCAAGCAGGTTTAATATCACAATCATTATCAAAAGGCTGAATCAACCCTCTGTACAAGCAATGAACTTATGACTTACATGAGGATCCCTATTTCTGCCTGAGTCATGATATCCTTGTATGAAGTATTCAAAGTGAATCTTGTAGCAACTATTATTAATGTATATTAAACTAAGAAAATATTACAGATTTTAAATCATAAAATATTAAAGTAATTAAGCAGTTAACCAAAACTTTCTGATATTGAATTTAAAAATTTATGCTTATAAGATACTAAAAATATAACAGTGGAATTAGCTTTAGAAAAGTTAAGGAATAAAATTACAAAATATTACAGGAAATCACTTAAAAGTTACTGAAATTATATTTACAAGATATTTAACAAATTTAAAAAAAAAAACAAAAAATTTGTCTATTAATCTCTTAATCCAATCTTCCCTCAATCTTGAAAGTAGTCTTACAGAGCTACTGCTTCATGACTACTCTTTGTGACTGCCAACTGCCAAAATATGAGAAAAATAACAATTGTACTTTGGAGAAATTCAATCAATTTCTTGCTTGTAATAACATATTGCAAAGTTTAGTTTTTGCTGCAATTACTAATCATATATCTGAGACCACTGTAGTCACCCTTACGAAAGCAAAAGCCTATTCCTTTACCCTCAACATTAGTTTTCTTTAATTAAATTCCACATTCGTACACTGTGATTGCTGCCATAGGTCTTTTACCAGCAGACTCTTAAAGCATGAGGAATCAGTGCTGCTTCCTCTTGTTGCCTCTCTAACTTGCTGCTGTAGAAAACAAGCATCCAAGAAATCTACAAAAGTCTTGCTAGTGTGTGAGTGACCAACCCACAATATTCCAGTAAAATATGGAAAGTTAAAATCCACCATTTTAAGACATTCTGGCCCACTGTGTTTCTCAGCATATTTGCTGGGTATACTCACCACACTCTCCTTCTCATTTTTTCTTCCCAATGCTTATATGTCACACCAAACTGACTCAACATTGCACTCGTCACCTATATCAATTGGATGCACTGCCTTAGATTTAATATGCTTCTTAACTAAGAGCATAACCCCTTCACCCCTTCTGTCCTTCCTGTATACATTATACTCCCAATATTCAAATTCAGCATTGTTTATGTCTGAGTGACACCATGTCTCCACTATTCCTAAAATGCCTGCATTTGGTGACTTAATCAGTAATTCAAATTCATTAAATTTATTTACAATGCTCCTAGGATTAGTGCATGTGCAATTACACATGCATATGTTCTTACTTTTAGTTACCTTAACACAGCCCATGTATTTATTTGTTCGATGATGACCACAGCAGGGCCTGAAATCCCAGACATCTTGCTTCTTAGGCTGTTGTATGTTCCAATAGAAGCAGTGCAAGAATCACTTTCATCTCTGCCCGTGGCTCTAGTTAAACTATTAGTCTGTATTAAACTATTATCTTAACATATACAAGCTGTATGTTAAAATAAGTTCTATGTCGTCTATTACGTGTAACTGTACATATTTGCTAAAGAAAGAGTATCCGTATTTTGAGATATTATTTGCTTTGTAATTTGTAATCCATGCAAAAAAAGTGACATTCTCTTTTTTTTAGTACTGTCACTTATTCAATGAACTTTGTAACTTACAGCTGGAAAATTGTATGTTTGTAATTTTACCTTAGTTTGTGTGGAATTAAATGTTTTTTTTCCTGTACATGCGTGTATAAATGAGTCACTACTTATAAAAGCGATTAAATGTGTGTAAATGAGTCACTATTTACAAAAGAGATTAAACATGGAAACTGCTTTGAAAGAAAAGATTATATTAAACTACACAGAAAAAAAACTAACAAAAAAACAAATATATAAATATAAGCACCAACTTGCAAAACTTTAGAATTTTACAATTCAAACATAGAGGTATGTGATAAAATTTTTATATCTTTTGTGTTTTAACTTGGCTTAGCAAAGTAGGATAAACATGAGGAAAGCTTCTGAAACAGCTTTTCCACGGTAAATCTCTTCCATAAATAGAGACTTGATTTATACACATAAAAGATTTTTTATATAAACATAAAATTAAAAAATTTTAATTCCACACAACCAAGGTAAAATTTCATAACTGTAATTAAATGTACATTTTTCAGCTGTACCCACACACACATTTATATGGCTCATTTATACACACATACAGGGAAAAAACCCATTTAATTCCACACAAACTAAGGTAAGTTACAAAGTTCACATTTTCTACCTCTCCATCCTTGATCATTTATGTAAGGCAAACCGATCACTGGTTCATTCAAATGTCCTATGATTAGCTTATGTAGCTGTAATTTGAAAGAGCAATCTGTGCTATGTTACAAAATTCACTAAGTTCAGTAACCAAATTGAGTAAGTTACAATGCTAAAAGAGAGAAATGTAATTTTTTCATGAATTACAAGTATTAAACAGCAAATAATATCCAAAAAGTACATTTAGCTGTATGGCTAGGATTGCCATGTGTCCACTTTTGCCTTGGAGACAGCCCGATATTTAAGCTAACTGTCCAATAAACAAATTGAGAAAATATTAGACATACAAATAACTGGCATTTTCTAATTAAGCAAGTTTTATTATCATTTTATGTTTGTTAGTTTAATTTTAGTTACAATTAGTTCTAATTATAGTTGTTTTCCTGAGTTTTTATAAATTTTTCAACCACTGTTGATGTTCAGGTAGAACTGTATTCTTTAATATTTATTATTCTCAAATAGCCAGAACAATAATGCACATGTGCGAGTTGTGCCTTACTGTGTCCGTTTATGCTCCTGATATAAATTTAGTTTTAGATAGTTACACTTAACTTTATAAAATGATTCGCCTACCAGTGAATTCCTCTTCCTCTGCTCAAGCCTGATGTGGTATCATCTTCGTGATATGATGAACAGGTATTTCTAATTTTTAAATATTCCTGCTCACTTTTGAATCCCTCCATTACATTGTATGCATAGCGCTTTAGCCTTCACGAACCAGGCAAATGCCCCATTATTCTAAAGGCATAAGGTGACTATGCGCCAACCTTGATCAAGTCACAAAGCATCGCATTACCAAGATCCCTAGGAAAATGCTCCCTCTCTTCAACCTTTTGTGTTAAGTACACCCGTCTCAACTATTTAAGCTTTCTTGTGTTCTCATAGCCGTCACTGTGAAACACAAATATAAAAGCTGCAAGCTGAATAGTGCCAGAGGAAAAAACTACTAGGAATTAAAGACTAACTCCTAAAAGAGAGCATTGTTTACTGCTTCCAAGTGATTTTAAGACACGAAATCAGGCATTTCACAAAAACAGAATAACTTGCAAAAATCTGTCTGCCTAGCCTTCCGCGACGGGAAGGAACCAACCATTTGATGTCATGTATGCAAATTTACCTTTTGTGCCCACTCAGTTAAAACAGACATCACACATCTTTTCAAACAACATCAGAAAAGGTTAGCATGTGACAAATGCCTTGGAGATGTCTCTGAAATATCTGAACGTCCTCTCTCCCAGACTGAAACTAGCCCTAGCGACCAGACAATCCCTGATCCAAGTCAATATTCTCATTCAAATACTGAAGGTTTGCCCGAACCTTCACTCATGACCATTGCATGTGATGAAGAAGTGGGCAATGCAACGTCACCTGACGGCACTGCCAATCACGTTACATGCAATACTAATCACCCCAATTTTCCATCAGATCATAACAATGATCAAAATTGTGCCTCGAACACTAACGTATTCTCCACCTCAAGCCAGTCAATAGTCACAACAGATACTTTCCAAGATGAAGGTAATTCTCCAAGAATTAATGCCGAAATTACAGTGCCGACGCCTCCTCTACAGCCAGACAGTGCAGATTTCGTGATCCACCTAATTTACCTATTGAGGTCCCAAATTGAGGATCTCAAGGATGAGGTCTACTCACTGAGGATCCAAAATAAGCATATCACTCATATGCTCTCGGACCTCTATTCTTTGGTGAGCCAAAATGGCAAGCTGACATCTCAGCCACCATTAATACCCAAAAGGACAAAAACTACTCATCCAGTAAAGCCTCCTAGCCTTATAAAGTATGGCTCCCAAATCCAAATACACTCAAGACAATCAGTAGGGAGATCTGCAGACACTCCGACTGAGCACGTTAGCAGGGACCGATCATGCACTCATCAGAAAGACATACTCAGACACTCAGTGGCTGGTGAGCAACCACAGCTGCACGCTAATGAAGAAGTATCCCAGCGAGAGAACCGACCAGGAAATAACGACTCCCTACAGGCCCAAGAATTAAACAATAATTTTACTAACACCCATCATGTTCTGCCCACCTCATATGCTGGTGTGCTTACCAATAGCCCATCTAATGATACCTATGTCCCATCTGGAGATATACAAAATTCCCTCATTCCAGCAGCTAACCCTGCCTCAAATTCCTCAGGATGCCGCTGAGCTACCAATATTGATCGCCCTCCACATCATGCTGTTATTTGTTACCAGACCTCTTTATCCCGCCAAGTAACAGCCTCCAAATCTCGTCTGACACTAGCCGAGAAATATAATATCTCCATCGTTCCCACCAGAGCCAAGATCTTCGCCTCCAGATTTGGACCTAGAACCTCTCCTGAATCTACAAGGAGAATGTTTATTAAGGAGCATAACCTTTTAATTCAGGTTAAATGGCGTAAAAGTCGGCAAACATCCTATGCCTCCTTCCTTATAATGTGTTCACCCGCTGTCTACCAAAAGGTTGTAGATCCTGCCTCTTGGCCCCAAGGAATATATATCAGACCCTTTTCTGAGAAAAACAGACCCCATCAACAATCTCAACTAATCCACCCTCCTCGATAGCAATCAAGGCTTCAAGGAGACAAGTATAAATGCTCCACGCTCCAGGTACTGTCTCAAAATGTGCGCAGTATAAGTCGCAATTATACTAGTGGTGAACCACATCGGCATCAAACTGATTCCATCAGCCTGCAATCACCAGTGATAGACAGTTCGGGAATGCTCATCCCAACATGGGTTACGAATCGACGAACTTGAAAACCTGTCTTCAATAAAAACACTAGAAGTATGTGCCTTAAAAATATCCCCAAGAATTATGCAGTCAGAGTCTTGTACCAGAATGTTAGGAGCCTTTGCAACAAGCTAGATACCGTTGACCAAATTCTCCTCGCCAATGATATCAATATCCTCTGCTTCACCGAGACCTGGCTCGATAAGGACCAAGAATATTTTATATCCTGTGTTCCAGCTGGATATAAATCTGCTTTCACTTCTAGAGTTGGGCAAAGGTGGTGTTGCAATTTTCTTTAAGAGCTCACAAACCTCACTTATTCATCAAGTCACTAGCCAAACATCAGCATACGAAGCTCTTGCTGTTACTCTCAGCTACCATAGGGTCCTCATAGATGTAGTTGTTATATATATATACCCCCAGCACCTTTTTATGAAGCCATCCATCAAATATCTAACTGGATCATCAACCAGCTTCATACTTCAGCCTTGCACTTCATCTGTGGAGACTTTAATCTTCCTCCTCAGCTAGCTAACCTTCAGCAAATGCTCCTATCAAACTTATCTTGTACAGGGTTACAAACGATCAATGATCTCCCAACCAGAGGTAACAACCAATTAGATCTCATCCTTGCTTCTTTTCCTTGCACACCTGATTACTTGCCAGAGACTTATTTCAATTCGGACCACAAGCCAATTGTTGTCCTTTTATGCATGCCCGTTCCAAACTTCAATGTTGTGAATTCGACTAATACCAAAGTAATAGTAAGTCCCAGATTTTTGAGTATTTCTAAATGTGTCGAGGCTGCCTCTGTCATCCCATGGGCAGTCTTAGAAAATTGTGATCTCGAAATTGCAGTGAATTTGCTTACTAGTTGGCTTAAGACTATTGCGACCTTTGCAGCATCAAAGAGAATTTTCATCATGCCTCGGTCCAGAGCATGGTGGACTCCCCATCTTAACATGAGCTTTAAGTTAAAGCAGCATCTTCACAAAATGTGGAAGCAGTCACATAGTGCCCAAGACAGGATAGCCTACTCCAGAGCTCGCGCAATATTTAATAAGCAGAAATCTCAAGCAATTAAGCATTACATGGATAGAATCCTTCGTAGCGGAAAATGCCCCTATTCTGAGCGGCCTTCTGATTTCCACCTAAATCTTCAACCTGACCAGTGGCTTGACTTCATATCTAGATTTCCCCCGAACATGGAACAATGTCCTGATCTTCATACACCAACAACTAGAATCCCACCTGACACTCTGTCTGGAGTATCAATCTCCAGGGAGCAGCTTATTGCTGCCAATAATTCTACATCAGCTTCTGCTACGGCAGGTGCGGATGGAATCCCCCAATTCATTATCAAATGTCTTAGCCCATATATTTTGGATCCCCTTCTAACTATATCTAATGCTGTTTTGTCAAGCCATTACTTTCCCCAGCAGTGGAACATCTACCTTGTGAAGCCTATTCCCAAAATTCAATCTCCTACACTTCTTAAGCATTACTGGCCAATTTCCAATGCCTCAAGTCTTCTAAATCTCTTTGAGAAGGTACTTCTCCCTGTTCTAACTAAACAACTTCTTCCACACACATCAGCCTCCTCAAATCCATTACTCCCTTCCCCATAGATCCACCGCGACTAACCTCTTAGCCACCACCAGCTCAATCCGCTCTGCATTTGAATCCCAAGCAGAGCTTGCAGTCACCTATGTAGACCTTGAAGTAGCTTTCGACTCTATAAACATTCCTGCAATGCTGAAGCTACTTTCAGATCATATCAGATCAAGGGAGACACTCTACAGTTCCTCACACCACTCCTTCAAAACAGAATAATCCAGCTTACTGTCCATGGGCACATATACGAGCAAAGTATCTCTTCAGGCGTGCCACAGGTGTCTTATCTGGGCTCTTGTTTAAAGCACTTATCTCTCCACTTGTTGAGTCCATGTATGATACCTTATGTTATGCAGATGATATAAAGCTCCTCACACTGATTTCTCCATACGATGATCTTCTCATGATAACAGGATCAATTAATAATACACTCACGGAAATTGAAAACTACCTCAACGAGTTCGGATTAAAAATAAACCCAGAAAAATCTGAATTTATGATATTCTCTTTAAAGAAAACGCCCCCTTATATTTGGCCAATTCTGTGTAATTCTCCTATTCCTATCATCAATAAGCATACTGATCTTGGGGTTGTGTTTGATCCTAAGCTCTGCTTCGGTTACCACATAGACAAGCTCCTCACCCTGGCAGCTTGACTCCGATGGATTGTCAAACAGCATTTACATTATATCAATGAAGTCACAACTACTAGAAAATATATAAAAACCACAGTATAACTCTCTGCTTTTATATGCTGCAGAGGTATGGGCATCAGCTGCAATTAGCACAATCAGGACACTTTTTTCTGCTGAGTTTTGGCTCTTAAAATGGGCCATAAACAAACATAAACTTCCTCCACAGCCAAGGACAACTGAAATGGCCAGGTATGGGCATCAGCTGCAATTAGCACAATCAGGACACTTTTTTCTGCTGAGTTTTGGCTCTTAAAATGGGCCATAAACAAACATAAACTTCCTCCACAGCCAAGGACAACTGAAATGGCCAGGTTTATTCAAATTCACAGGCTCCCCGCACTGGTCAGGATGAAACGTCTTACCATGACTATCAAAATGATGGTTGGCGATATTTCGGCACCATCATTCTGGGACCTGTGCTCATGGAGAGTCCCTCAGCCTTCTCTCAGAGCGACTCCAACTCTATGCCCACATCTCAGCCATCTCCACCTATCCGATAGGTTTCTGCCTTTTCAGCTACTTTCATGTGCCTAGTCCTTGGATGCTGACCGTAATAAGTTCGCTTCTGACAGGGAATACAGACATCTCATCCTTGAATTGTACTTCCCTGTCCCTGATCCTTCTCCTCAAAGCTCGTCTTAAAGCTGCAAGCCATCAGTACCACCTGATGTGAAGATGCCATACTAACTTTTCAGTATGACAGTGAATAATGATGAACTAACTACTTCTGTTCAGTGCAAAGAATGTTGCCTGTTTATATTATTATTGTATATGAAATTATTTGTTTCCCCCAATATCTTCTTTATATATTGTACTGTAAATAACTGTATTATACTTGGAGTTTTGAGCTGTACTTCGACTTAAGCCTTTCCTTATGTTTGAATATATCAATGCTCTTTATTTATTATTATATTGTATTATTACTGTTAACCCCTGGCCTGGTGGCCGTGAAGGGCAACATTGCAATGTATCAAATTGTATTATCATCATTATTATTATTAGTGTAATAAAGATTTGAATAAATAAAGTTTCGTTTCATTGTTTCAATGCAATTTCAACGTTGGATAGATGAATGTAACAGTCTGTGCACTGAATCTGTATGAAATAACTTTGTGTTGCTTTTGTTTCTAAATCAAACTTTCTTTATGTGCGTCTGGTATTTTTATAGAAACCATCCCACAAACCTATCTACTTTTTTAAGATCACCTAGCAACACTAATTATGGTAGCAAACACAAAATTCAGCAATCTTTGTTATTAAATGTGAGAAATATTTCTATACTTCAATAGTTGATTTTTTTTTTTTTTTTTATATTCCATTACAAAAGCATTTTTTCTCTAAGCACATTTATTGGTATTCTCTTTCATACTAAACACGTGCATGCAGAAAAATGTTCAGCACCTGCACTGGAAATCATCTGTTTTATATCATTAATAATCAGTGTATTTTGGTTTCAGTAGTGTCAACAAAATGGATTCCATATTTGCCTCAGCATGACTTTGAGGTATGTGAACTCTTTGTGATTCTTTACATAATTTTTGGGAAGTGGAGAGAAATCTAAAATTTAAAGGTGACATATATACTGCACAGCAGCAAATTTTCGCTATAGTTAGATTCAATTTTATTATGATGGTGTTTGATTGTAGTAGTGGATTCAGTAGCCTTTCTGATTTAGTAAGCTATTCACAAGCCATGGGGCCCAATTCAGACTTTGCATTCAAATTATCCATACTAAATTCTATACTGTTATTAGTCAATACAAAATTTTACATGTGACAACAGTAGCAACTTCAAAATACAAGATGTGCCTGTTAAATAATGATAATGAAAATTTTGCAATAAAACAAATATAATGATATATTTCGTACCTTACAAGTTATCCCCCTTCAAAATAATTGCCATGTGCTTGCACACACTGTTCCATATGTTTCTTCCAAGCACAGAACATTTCTGGAAGTCATATTCTGTAAGCCCTTTAAACACTTCAGTTGTTTTTTCTTGAATGTCTTCAATGGACTGAAAATGAGTTCCCTCAAATAGATTTTTTAGTTTAGGGAAGAGAAAAAAGTTACAAGGGGCTAGGTTTGGTGAGTAAGGTGAATGTTCACACACAAGGATTTGTTTTTTGGTCAGAAACTGGCAAAACAGAGATGCATTGTCTCGATGGAGCATCCAACCATCCTTTCACAATTCAGATCTTGTTGTTCAAATTTTTTCATGCAGCATGTTTGATGGACGGTCTGATTTGGTCAGACATATTCAGCTATAATAATTCCTTTAATATCAAAGAAAACAAAAAGCATGGTTTTCATTTTTATTTTGACATTCTTGCTTTTTTTTTTTGGCCTGGGGGAGTTTTGTCTTCCATTGTATTTGCTGTCTTTTAGTTTCTAGGTTGTACTGGAACAGCCAACTTTCATTGCAAGTAATTATAGTACTAGGAAGTCTGGAGCTTCTTCAATTTTTTTTTTCAAAACACCTTCCCAAACTTGCAGCTTTCTCATTCTTTGATCTTCATTCAAAATTTTTGGCATCATTCGGCATACACTTTTCTCATGCCTAAACTTTCAGTTAAAATTTGTTTTAACTGAAAATTTAGTTAAAATTTTTTTTAACTAACTTTTCTTTGTCCATATTGAGTTCTGATGCAACCACTCTAATGCTTAAATAACAATCACTTCTAATCAATGTCACAGTTTGCATTTTTAGTTTTCATGGATACCAGATGGATTTTTCTGGCAAACTGCAAAAACATAAGGTAATGAAAACCTGTCTCACTGCAAAATGAATGAGTGTGATGAAATGTTACTTGGCAGACAACTAGGGAAAGGTTCAAGGTCAATTGATGTGCCTTTGTATCACAAGTGGTACTTGGTGTATAGTGGCTTCGCATGCAGTCTCATTATTTAATAGCTACACTACATACATGACATCTCAAATAATCCAATATCAAATTAATGAGTATATACTGTACTAAGACTGCACCTTCAACTGTTTTGCCAGACTGATTTTTTATGATACAATTATAGTGAGCAGTTGAAAGAACTGAAAACTTTTAGCTAAATTTCCATCAGGATTATAAAGCCACAGTGATTATACAAACAGAGTTTCCAGTTCAGACAGTTTATTCATAATGCTATGGACATTTTGAGAAAAGTGTTAAGGAGCAAGTCGGGACTGTTAATTTTAACATTACTAAGATAACAGTACAGTCAGTCCTTGTATAGCACGATAGTTGTGTTCCTAGAAACCCTCATGCAATGCAAAATCGTGCAATATAAACAACAGGCCCTACGGGAAAAATAGGGTTAGGTGCCGACCACCCAAGATTGAACACACATTTGTAACCAAAACATTACCAAACACAATAAATAAATAAGTAATAAATAATTACTATTACATAATAAAATATTGCTAATGCTTTTGCTTCTATCGTAAGCAAACATGTTTTTTGTTTGATTTTCTATCCAAATAGATGACAGCCGTTCCATCTCTTCCAATTCTTTGTGTCTTAATCTAATGGATTTTAATTACACTTTGAGTTGTTCCTGCTATGAAAGTTGTTTTTATTTTCTCTGCATTCTTTGTAATTCTTGGCGTTGCCTCATTTAGGTCTGTAGCACGTGCAATATGGTCTTTCATTTTTTTCATTTTGCTCAAAGCATTTCACAATTTCATATTTTTTTTCTATCGACAGAGGCGGACTGGCCATAAGCCTTACTGGGGAAACCCCGGAGGCCGGTGTGATTTTGGCCATAAATGCTAGTATGAGGCCACTATAAATTTTCCCGGGTAAGAATTTTTGATCCAGTCCGCCTCTGTTTATCGATATTGCTTTTCTTTTTCTCTCTGAATCTGCAGTGTCTTCACCAGGACTCTTCCTTTTCACACCTTTTAATTAAGTATTTCACTCATTTTTAGGGAATAAAGCACAATTACAAAATGAGGAGGCACGCTTGATACACATAAACAAAGCTGCGCCTGTGTAACAACTGAATAAATAACACCATTAAGGCAGAGATACACTATTAATACCTCACATTTTACTAAAGCACATTTCTAGCGGTTACTACCATAAAACAATAAAAACAATTTCCAGTTGTGTTTCTGCTAGTGGAATCTGTTATAAACTGGTAGTAAACTCGATCTAATTGCATTTGCGATTATACCGATTGCTGGAATTGTGTTGGTTTTTACGTTATTATGGTGAAATGTGTTTCCCCTTCACTGATATAAAAAACAAATACATTTTCAGAATCTTCTCTTCATTCCTATCGTGTTGCGTTCGGTTGGGGTGATTCTGCGTTCGACTGCCATTTCTTGTAAACACAAAGGCGAATCGTGCATAAGTGAATTCGGTTCGTGTTATATAAGATATCGTTCCCCTATTTATAAATCATGTATGATCGAATTCGTGTAGTGTAAACACATGTTATACGAGGACTGACTGTACTAAGATTAACATTACTAAGATATAAGTCTTTCGTGGGTATGATAATGGGTTGAGAAGTAGATGGAATTGGATGTCAGCTCAACAAAACATGAATGTGAAAGTTAACCGACAGCAGAGTTGTTAGCTGCCCATGCATTTTGTACTCAGATTTGATGCAATTGAATTATTTTATTTTCCACCAGTACATATAATTTGATAAACTTTATATACTAAGTTTCACTGTATACTGTTATTACTTGGACATAAGTCATGAAATGTGATGATACAGTTTTCTGCTTTTGCTGTATTAAATAGACAAATACTTTGAAGTACAGTGGATTCCAGTTATTTGGGCCACCAGTTAATCGGGGCAGCTGTTTATTTGGAGAAAATCTTAAAAAACAGAACCCAATCGAGAAAATAGCCAGGGTTTACCTCGCTTAATTGGGACAACATGCCGCTTAATCGGGGACAAGAGACCGCAGCACTGGAGATTACTCTACGATTGTCTCCGACAGTACCACGTGGTTCGGTCGGATTTCTGGAGGTCACAACCATAGAACAATAAAAACAATTAGCAGTCACCTGTTTATTGGGCTTTTCTGTTAGTGCAATCTATCATAAACAGATAGTAAACTTGATCTTATTGAATTTGCAATAATACCAACAGCTGGAATTCTGTGGGTTATGGTGAAATGTGTTTACATTTCCATGAAATCTTCAATCATATAAAAAAATTAATTTTCATAATCTTCTCTTCATTCCTATATTTAAAGCTTCGTAACTTGCTACTCCGTTCTCACTTCCGCGTATTGTGTTACTTGCAATTTGTGTGTGCTGTGTTCTTTGTTATTGATTGCTTATCTTTTTACTGTTTTAAATTTTAACCTCCACCCACAAACGTCAACTAGTTAGTATGTACATATTACAGTACGTATTAATTATTCCTATTATCACGTATATTCTTCTGATTTTCACGTATCATTTATTTTTTTAATTGGTAAGGTAATAAAGGGTAAATTTGTGCTTAATATATCTTTACTTTTATAGCCTGTGGATAATATTCCTCCTATTTTTGCTAATTAGAATCGCTGTTTAATAGAATTAAAATTCAATTCACAAACGTGATCACAATGACCGGCGCTTACTACACATTGGATAGTGAACGGTACTTTACTATGGTGACTCCATCGTAACATGATTTTATTGTACAGTGAACCAATTGTAAAGCGGGGTTCATTGTATTTTTAACTATTTACGTGAAACTTCAGATAATTGGGGCAGCTGCTTAATCAGGCCAAAATGCACTAGTCCTGATGTGTCCCAAATAACCGGAATTGACTGTATTTGGAAACTCACGAGGGAATGAACTCACTAAAGCACTTGGAGTGTCACTAGTGTAGTGCCCCCATCTAATTAAAAGTTAAGCAAACAAATCAAATTTTAGTGCTTTGATGAAATTAAATTTCTGAGATAAGCAGCACAATCTTCATTTTCTTATGATATTCTGCCTAAACATAAAAAACTGAAAATGCTTGAAATACCTGACTTATTGCTTACCTCGTACCTATACCTTTCATCTTGCAAAGCTTGGTTAAAAAAGGCACATTCCTGTTGTAACTGAGTCTGAAAGGGAGCAAATCATTTTATTAAAATTATCTGTACAAATATGAAAACATACACGTGTGAGTGAGCAGGTGCATGCACACACCCACACACAATAATATTACAGTAAAACCTCAGTTCAGATTAATGGGAGAGGGGTAGTTCAAATTAGAAAAAAGTCAAAATTACAGAATACAATGACATGTGAATATTTTTTAAGGTTTTAAGGTAAAAAAAATTTATTCAAAATCCAGCAATATGTTAACTTAGATGGTATTATACCACAGATGTGATAAAAAGAAAAAAAACTTTTATGTATAGTCAAAATAAAACTGAATAGAACATAAATACTATGATTTTTTTAAATAATAACTTGCATCAGATATAGACACCACCCCCCTCCACTAATAATACTGTCTTTTGGATAAAAAATGTTGAGTACAGGTAAAGTCAACTACCATTTCATATTTTTTATTTCCCTTAGAGAGCAAAAATATTATATTCTACTTGCAGCCCAGTTGCAAATAGTATTTTTTATGTTATAATTTTTAACATCAGCACTGTCTCTTTTCCCTTGTGCCAAGCTCCATGTCAGGATTATTATAAAAAAAGAAAAAAGGACACTCTTCAACCCTCAGCATGTCTTACCCTAAGTTGATTACAGAATATATTTACTGTCAGATTCTTTGTCCTCTTATAATTTACAATCATCCCATGCATTTTTCTTCTCTTTCATTAAACTTATCTGATATCTATTTATTCTACACCTTGAACAATATTTATCTTTATATAAAAAGCATAGCAGCTTGTACAAGGGTTTTTTGAGGACTGTGTGAAGGGATGATTATGCTTGGCAGCAAGTGACACATTGATCATTGGTGTTTTCGCTTGGCCAGTTCCAGCAATAATTTTTTTGCACAATGTTTGGCCACCTCAATCTCTAGGGCCCAATCCTTATGACTTTTGTTTATGGAAATATTTTAAGAGTAAAGTGCATCGAGGATACACAATCTCCTGCTGCTTTGAAGGAAACATCACAAGGATGCTGCTAACATCCACCCCCCCATGACATGCTTCAGGTAATTGCTAACCATGCCATACGACTTCAGCACATAGTCAGCACAAATGGTAATCATGTTGAATATCTCATTCTTCATACCTAGAATCCAAACAGTACTTCAGAAGTTTCACACAAGTGCCAACTGTTTCTGTGGGAATTTCTGCAAATTATTTTTTTCTTCTTCTTTTGCACTTTCTATTTTTGCATGTGTTGGATAGTGTTCATTCCAACTCTCATCTTTCTATCATTAACAGTTTTCCAGTAACAGTCAGCTGATGTGACACACTTTAATAATAACCACCCAATATGCTATTATTTATTTAAAATTTATGCCATTCTCTAGACCAGTGTTTCTCAAACTGTGTTCCGCGAAAAATCGTAATTAATAATTAAAAAAGTAGATAAAATAAAATAAATAAATTTTGCATATTTGTAGCGGACACCACTTTTGTATCATTATAATTTTTAATATTATTTTTTTCAGTTATTAATATACTGGCATAGACTAATAAGCAAATAGACTGCAGAACACTTTATTTTGGTGGGCTTTGCATAGAAAAGTATGTGTAGAGGTAAAGCCATCTACGATAGCAATTTAGTATGCAATTTAGCCTGGAGTACATCATATATACGCTTCTTGGTAAGACCGGGGTTCGAGCCCGTCACCACCAAATACGGAGGATGCGGAAAGGTCAGGGAATGACCACCACATATCCCGGAGCAACATGGCCTTAGTTGCTAATGCTCCTAAAAACCAAATAACTAACAAACAAACAAACATCATATATAATAACTATTATATAATATATTAATATATATATATATTAATATATAATATAATATAATATAATATAATATAAATATATAATATATATAATAAAATACAGGGTGTCTCAAAAATACACGGCATAACTTCAGGAATGAGTTCCTCATATGTAGACAATAAAAATATTTTATATCAACATAGTTCCGGAAATGCTTGGTTTCCGAGTTTTGAAGGTCTGTCTATGACACTTAACTGTTCACATCACCTTATAGTAATTGTTCAAAATGTCCACCTTCAGGCCTCACATCAACGTCTCATGGACTCGCAAAGACAATGCCAAATTCCTGGCATGTTTCGTATTGTCTCACAACCTGCCACAATTGGATTGCGGAGAGTTTCCACATCAGCCTACCAGAGTCGAATATACCAATGACTTTAAATGGCCCCACAAGAAGAAATCTAGTGGGTTTAAATCAGATGAGCGTGGAGGTAGTTGGAGCGTGGAGGTAGCATCCTGAAGTAGTTGGTCCAACCATCTATTTCAGGAGTCGTAGATCTTGGTCGTCCTCTGTCGGCAGCACGAGGTGTAAAGGTCCCATGTTCACAAAGGCGGCGATAGATACCTTCAAACGTTTTCCTGTCTGGACATCTTCATTCTGGGAACCTTTCGTGGTACAAACAACGAGCCTCCAGAGCACTGCCGCCAAACCATACATATCTGCTTGCTCTTGATTTGAGTACATAGTATGTTTACATTTGCAAATAGTATGTTTTATGTTATAATTTTTAACATCAGCGCTGTCTCTTTTCCCTTGTGCCAAGCTCCATGTAAGGATTATTATAATGTTTCGGAATGGAAAACCACTAGATGCTGTCAGTACCTTGTGATGAAGGAAATTACCTGTGGGAGATAAGACATTCCGGTTAATAAATCGGGAACCAAGCATTTCCGGAACTATGTTGATAAAAAATATTTTTATTGTCTACATATGAGGAACTCATTCCTGAAGTTATGTTGTGTATTTTTGAGACACCCTGTATATAATATATAATAACTATCATATATCATAACTATAGAAGCCTATGACAGGTATAAACTAGTCTGTAATCAAGTCACAAAGGAGGTTAGGCAGGCGAAGGCAGATTACGAGAAATCTTTGGCAAAGGATGCAAAGAAAAACAGCAAAGAGTTCTTTACTTATGTAAACTCTAGAAGGAAAGGGATGAATCAGATTGGACCACTTAACATAGATGGGTTGACTATTGATGATCATGCTCAGGTAGCTGATAAGCTGAATGAGTATTTTGCATCTACATTCACATGAGGTGTTATTCAATGAAGGAAATGACAGACGTTTATCAAATGCTAACAGGAAGCTAAGTGATTTTGTAATAACTGAGAGCAAAGTGGAGGAGAAATTGTTGAAGTAAAATTAGAAAGGCACATGGGGTGGACGGAATCTATCCAGTTATATTAAAGGAGGCAGCAAAAGAAGTAAGCCAACCCTTAGCCATAATTATGAGAGCTTCCTTGGACTCAGGGGAGGTCCCCATGGACTGCTGTGCAAATGTATCACCAATTCACAAAGGGGGGTTCAAAAGGTGATACAAGTAACTACAGACCTGTTAGTTTAACTTGTGTTCCAGAGAAAATAATGAAATCACTGGTTAAAGAAGCATTGCAGGATCATCTAGACAAGATTGCAGTAATAGTTAAGACACAGCATGGGTTTGTTAAAGGGAGGTCTTGTCTGACCAATTTGATTGGATACTATGATGTGTTCACAAAGGAACTGAATGCCAAAAATAATTTTGATTTCATATACTTGGATTTCTGGAAAGCTTTTGATACTGTTGCACATGGAAGACTGCTGTACAAATTGGAGAGGTATGGCATTAAGGGTAAGTTGCTACAATGGATAAATGGATGGTTGAGTGGGAGACGACAGAGAATGGTAATCAATGGACACTGCTCTTCGTAGACAAATGTTATTAGTGGAGTTCCCCAGGGTTCGGTGTTGGGCCCATTGCTGTTTTGTATATTTATCAATGATATTGATAGTTGGCAGGGTTGTTACGACGGTAAAGACAGTATGCTAGTCCAATTGGATCAAGATAAGATGGGAAAATGGGCTGAGAAGTGGCAACTGAAGTTTAACATTGACAAATGCAAAGTACTGCATATGGGTAGCAATAATCAAAGAGAAACGTACCAACTATGATACTACACTCAGGGAAGTGGAAAGTGAAAAAGACCTGGGAGTAATTGTGCAGTCAAATATGAAGTTCGCTGAGCAGTGCAGACACGCTGCCATGGCAGGTCATGGAGTCTTGTCAATGATGTATAGGAATTTTGCTAGCAGGGACAGGTAATTATCCCGTTATACAAGGCAATGGTCAGGCCACACCTTGAGTACTGTGTACAGGTCTGCAGGCCTCATTTTAGGAAGGATGTAGAGTTCCTAGAATGAATACAAAGAAGGGAAACAAGACTGGTGAGGGGAACAAAGGGGGGTGCTCTTACCAAGAAAGGCTTAAGTTCTGTAAATTTCAGTGCCTAGAGAGTAGGCACCTGAGAGTTGATCTGATTGAGGCATACAAGGCGTTGAATGGGTTGAGCAAGCTGAATGCTGATGGAATTCTTCCTCTTGCTCAGACTAAGAACCTGAGGAGGCACAGTTTCAAATTGAGGAAAGATAGTTGTAGAATAGACGTGCGGAAATTTTCCTTTAGTCAGCGGGTAGTACTGGGTAAAAGAAAGAAACAGGCTTCCATCTTTTGTTGTGGAAGCTAATAGCCTAAATAAATTCAAGGCTGAGCTGGATAGGCATTTGGAACAAATAAAATGGAAGATTTTTTTTTTTTTTTGGTTGATGCTGCATAAACTCGCTTTCTTGCATCATATGCCTCTACTAATGCTAAAATCACTTCCTTGTTTACATTTTTTTGTTTTTATAATTATCAGTATTTCAAAATATTATTATTAAAATAAATGACCATCAATTTGTGGTTGAAAAAAGAAACTTTACAAGAAGCAAAGTACTTCTAGTAGTGCAACCGTGGTCGATGAAAACAAATGCAATATTGTCACACTTCAAAGTGAGGATGAACAATCGCAGTCTTTTGTTCCCCAAAAAATTCGAAGTGTAAAAACAGGAACCAACTAATAAAAGACCAAATCGAAAGTATGATGACAGTTATTTGAATTTCAGCTTTACATGTGTTGAAAATAAAGATGCTCCTGATACACAGTGCGTCGTATGTAATAAAATATTACAAACAGTTCTTTGGCTCCTGCTAAACTTGTGTTTCGCAAATGTTCCATCAATATATTGTGCGATGAAAAGTGTTTTGTGACTAAAAAAGTTTGGAAAACCCTGCTCTAGACCATGTTTTCTGTACGGTTTGGTGTGTAACAGTGGGGAAGTAGGCACCATAAATGAATGACCTGACAAGCCAGAGATGACAAATATCCACAATATGCAAGATGGTATAGAAGCTTTAAAAGCTGAATGAATGTAGGACAAATGCCACGTTAACAGAACTATAAAACACACTTGGAAAACTTCTACATCAAGCATCTTGAAATGCTTTACCTATTTAACTCTAGCTTCAGAAAAGAACCTCAGTTGATATTTGAATCTCCTCAAGCTGTCAGCCTCAACCATTTATGGAGACAATTTATTCCAGTAATCAACAACTTACTGGGTAAAAGAAAACTCTCTACAATTCAGCCTAAACTTCTTTCCTTATAATTTGATTTTAATACTAATCAGCATTGGTGACAGATCGGTAGCAGCATTATTATTAGCTATTTAGTGTAAGGAATCCACAGGCTTTTGCTGCCAGCGAAAAATATAACAATAAAAAATTAAATAAATAAATGATAATAATAAATGCAATAATGATAAAAAGAGTAAAAGTAATAAAAACATATAAAAAATAACAATAAAAATATAAAGGAAGATATAAAAAACCCACGTGTATACCCTATATGCATGAAAGATGTTTTATATGAAAACAACTTTGACGAAAATCAGAACCGTTTTAAAATTGAACGGCTGGAACCGAAGTTATGAATGATGTAACGTTTTATGCTCATGCCCACTACTTACTGTTGTTATTTGTTATTTGGTTTTTAGGAGCATTAGCAACTAAGGCCATATTGCTCCGGGATATGCGGTGGTCATTCCCTGACCTTTCCGCATCCTCCGTATTTGATGGTGATGGGCTCGAACCCCGGTCTAATCAAGACGCGTGTGCTACGCACTGTTGCTCCTTCCCACCTTGCTACGGAGGTGCCTCACTACTTACTCTACCAAATGAACATTAGTGACATCAGTGTCATACTTCAGTCCGAAATATTTATATGAACAATGTAATGGTTTGTGCTCACACCCACTACTTACTCTATCGAATTAAAGTTTGGAAGAGGTTAGCGAAATCCAAGCCAATAGCCTAATTGCCCATTTGATTGTAGCCATTTGTTGAATAGTATGATTGCAACAATACAAGTATTTGTATTCCTGCAATCCGCATTTTCGTTATTCCATTGTTAGGTGCCACTATAGATGTTTTCACGTCAGTAACTTTCTGTTTAGTGAAAGGGACTTAATGCCACACTGCTATAGCCTTTGTGTTCAATGATGCCGAAGTCAAATGCAGAGCATTGCTGAGTGTATCAATTGAGCCAACCTAAGAAAATAAAGACATGGACTTAGCAATGAGTGCGTGAGAATGACTATCGAGATTGCATAAAAGACAAACAGAAGACCAAGCGTTGGATTTTGCAGTGCCTTCAACCAGCAATGCCACTCCATCTAACAGTGATGTACCCGAAGTGAGTATTAATTATGTACAATGGAATATTTCTCCAATTGCTGAGCAGATGAGTTTAAACGATCAAGCTCCTTTTCCTTACACCAACTACTATTTACATAAGAATGCACATTGTGAGTTTGAAAGGATATTTATGAAAAATGATTTCTGTTCTATATGCTAAATTTGCAATCGTCTATGGTTTTGAAAACAGCACAAAGAAACTGCTAAAGATACACCATTGATATGCACTGCATTTCCCGATGTTGACGTCGGCAGGATCCTTGTGTGCAATAGCTGTAGAGGATCACTTGAGAAAAACATTTTTTTATTTTATTCCAGTGCTATTTAAGTCAAACAGCTCTGTCCACCCAAAAATTCCATTGCATTTACTGAAGTTGGATTCAGTGACAGAGGGGTTTATTTCTCCTTCCTTACCATTCATGCAGATAAGGCACCTGAGACATGCATACGGCATTCTGGGCAAAGTTATAATGTGCCTGTTTCAGTCAACATGATGGTCCATCGCTTGCCAAGGGAGATTGATGACGATCATTGTATATAAGTGCATATAAAATACAAGAAAATACACGTCCAGCTATTTGATCGGGTTAATAAGAAACCGAGCGGTAAAAACCTTGGTTTCAATATTTGGTCAACACGCTCTCATTTGATTGTAACAAATCATGATAGATCAATCATTTTTGATGACAGCCACATGGAAATTAGGCTAATAGGCATAAATCCATTGTATCGTCTTCCAGCTGAACTTATGGAAATTTGTGAATGATCAATAACATATATGCAATACAAAAGCTTTTATTTCGTAATCAATATATACAAATCGAAATACCTAAAAGTAACGCAAAGATTAGTAACCTTTATGGAAATTATGTCATTTGTGTCATTTTCATCTGTCTCGCATTTTCATTACCATGTTATGAAAAGAATCAACGTTAGTTGATTTGGAAGATTAAGTAGCAAACAGAAGAGACGTCGTTTAGGAAGTGACATAATTAACATCATTTCTGCATTGCATTTTCGTGACAAATTAGTTTTACTTCAGTCTGAAATTTAGTAGGTGCTGCCAAAGATGTTCTCACATCAAAACATAAAAGAAAATATATACAAAAGTAGATAAGGAAACAGACTAATTATGTGCTTCCCTCCTCACATAGGTAAATATCCAGTTGATCTTTGAATTTCTCCAAGCTGTCAACCTCGACTACTTGCAGAGATACATCCAGCTAATGAGTAACTGTGTTCCGGTAATCAACAACTTGCTTAAAGAAAACTTCCTGCAATTCAGTCTAGGTGAGATCTCTATACGTGGACACTGTATTCAAAGTGCAGTCTTACAATTGCCTTATACAGTGAGATAATGCCCTCATATTTTTACATGCTATTTTTTGATAAATAGTTGATAAGACAACATAGATTTACCTGGCCACTTGTTTACTGAACTTCATATCTGATCATATCATAAGTCCCAGATCCCTTTCTTTTGATGAGGTCTCCTTACTGGAGGTTGGCAATCACTATGCCTCTCTCTCTCTGTCTTGGGCGAGATGAAAAAGATCCTCAGCTGATCTACTGGTCCAGTTGCAGATGTTTTTCAGCCATGAAATTTTCCTCCTCCTCACTTTCCCACTATTTTCCCCTCTATTATTACTTGAAGCAGTTTTATATTTCTCATTTCTAAGAATGTGTCCCAGATAGACAAGTTTTCCTTCTCTTCACTAAACTCATTAATTCCACGTTTTCTTCCAGCTCTTTTCAAGACTTAAAAATGTTTGTGATTCTGTCTAACCAAGGTATTTTTAGCATGTGTCTGTAGATCCACATTTTGTAGTGCTAGATGTTTGTTTATGCTAGATGTTTTGTTTGTTTACAAACATCACAGTTTGTTTATGCTAGATGTTTTTGGAGTCCAGGTTTCAACTCTGTATAATAGTATTAGAAGATGAAATGCAAAAGGCATAATTTCTTATGGGTTTAGGTAATTAACTATATAATATCGGTGTAGATACACCATAATTTACCCATAAATTTGAACTACGTATGAGTGTAAAGGCATCGTTTTAATTGTATCTCATATTGTGGGTGCCTTCACAATGAGATAGCTGGTATTGCACTACTTCGAATAAATAATGCTTCTCTAGTAGAGAAGACTACTGTTATTTATTTTCAGTGGATACCACCACCACCACCACCACCACCCAGATGATCATTTCGAAGCTAGTTGGCTTCATCATCGGTGGGTGGGCGGGCAGGTACCCTGGCAATGCAACATGCCATCACAGTTGCAAAGTTATTTCCACAATATGAGAGATGCCAAATGGTGAATAAATAATAATGCATTAGAAGATGAAATGCACAAGGCATAATTTCTTATGGGTTCAGGTAATTAACTATATAATATCAGCGTAGATACACCATAGTTTACCCATAGATTTGAACTACGTATGTAGTGTAAAGGCATCGTTTTAATTGTATCTGGTATTGCACTACTTCGAATAAATAATGCTCTAGTAGAGAAGACTACTGTTATTTATTTTCAGTGGATACGGCATTATTCTATATTTTGTTAAGGAATTTCTCACCACCTTTATTTCTGCTTCCAGATCTAGATCAGCATTTGCCAACTACCAAGGTATTTAAAATGAGTCATTCTATCTATTGGAGCTCCATTCAATAAAAGCTGGACTTTGCCTCACAGTCAGGAATTTACTCTTGTTGACATCGATTCTTAGACCCGTATTATTACATTTGTTGTTAATACAGTCCAGAAGCAGTTGAGGGTCTTCTATATTTTCTGCGAATATAGCAGTATTGTCAGTGTATTGTATATTATTTACCAGCTGACCATTTATTTTTATTCCTTCTTTCTTTCCCACAATGCATTTTGGAAAATAACTTCAGATTTCTGAAGTTGAACAAGAAGAGGAAGTTGAGAAAAACTACAATACATGAATTGAGAGGGGATGGTGAATATATATATATATATTTTTTTTTATGAAAACCCCAAACACGAAAGGTATCAAAACCTATAGTACTTAGTACCGTGCATGGGTTGAAGGAGAAGTATGGGGGGAGGGGGTATATGAAGGCAAGGGCTGAGGACAGGAAGATAGAAGTGGTTGTTGAGTGTATACCTGGACCTGCCCTTGACAAAGCACTGATGACAATGTTGTTGTTGTTGTTGTTTTGGTTTTTAGGAGCATTAGCAACTAAGGCCATATTGCTCCGGGATATGCAGTGGTCATTCCCTGATCTTTCCACATCCTCCGTATTTGGTGGTGACGGGCTTGAACCCCAGTCTAATCAAAAAGCGTGTGCTACACACTGCTGTTCCTTCCCACCTGGTTACGGAGGCACCTACTGATGACAATGACGGCAGAGGATAAATCAAAATTCATGCAACCCAAATGTCAGTGATTAAAATTAATGTTGAAAATATCATGATTATTAAGTCATTCACATACAGCTTTAAACAAAAGTATCAATCAACTATAAAACACAAATTCAGATAGGGAATATGTGATGATGGCTTTGTCACAAACAAACTGGTATAGATGAGTCTGTGTAAGTGTAACATAACAATCTCTGTTCTGCATGCAGAGCTATACAAAGTTTCAATTAATGCAGATTTTAAAGGATTGAATGTGGTTACTAAAATTAGAGAAATTAGACCTTTAATTTTTTGTCTGAAGTTTGAATCGTCTTATACTTTCCCAATGGAGCAGTGCATTTTATTTAAATTGCATAGTTCAATACTGGGACAACTTGTGGTGAAAAATCTCCAGAACATAGATTAATGCACTTAGAAGCAAACTTAATTTCCTCAATGCCACATACAGAGTGAGGCTGTTTGTAGCATGATACTTTTGCCTGACTTTCATTGGACACAAAGTGTAATTAAATTTGCAATCTTACAGTCATGATTAAACTATAACAAATATGAATGGCAAAATAACCTTTTGTATAGCAAAATATTCAAAACTAGTTTCATAGAAATAATTTCTCATGTAAACTATGTCTTCAGATTTTTAAAATAACCATAGCAGTCTGCAAATTGAGTCAAACATCTTTACTTCTAAGCTCAACTTAATGAGAATTTATACCTTCAGCGTTTCTACCTCTTCAGCTAAGTGCTGATATTCTTCCCTCTGTGTTCTTAATTCTTGAAGAATTGGTTCTAAATCAACTGTGGTAGGTAGGGCAGTTTGTACTGGTGAGGATTCAGGAACTGATGGAACAACTTGTAGTAGTGGATGTTGGTGATGATGAGGACTTGTTGAAGGTGCACCACCTGCACCCAAGTGACCAGATTCTGATGTCATACTAGAGCTCTCTTCATCTGATGTATATTTGGTGCTAAAAGTATAGTTAGAAATAATAAAGCTAATAATCAATGATATATTCTATATACCATGTTGTTCTATTTTATTATAAATTATATCATCACAGTAAAACAGCATATGTTTACAATGTCAATACAATAATTTAGATTATCAATATGTACGTGAATTACACATTTGCTATTTTTTTTTTTTTATCTAATGTGTTAATTTCTTGGTTTTTCATTCCAATTTTATCTCCTCAGAATAAAATTCTAAGGAGATAAAAAACACTTTGGTAGAAATAGCTGAAGTATTATAGGCCTATAAGCCACACAAAATACAACTGTTGTGAATATATATAGCATATATTTTCAGAAACAGATATCAGTCAGTAAGAAAGGATCCAAACGTGCACATCTGATTAAATTTCAGTTATAGGACAGAAGTGTGGTAGATTTATTTTTTGCATATAATTTAAAATTACATTTAATAATATAATATTACTATTATTATTGTATTGGCCCAATTCTGTTTCTTATTCCACCCCTATTCACAGTAGTTTAGCCTAGTTACTATGGCAATTCAGAGTTTTCATGCAGTAAACAGACTACAAATATTTGGAATGCCTCAGGTTATTATTTTTTTAATTTTGTGCCTAATTAATAGTATTAATGAAGGCAAATCAATTCAGGAAACTAGGTTTATAAAAAACATCAACTGGTTTCATCCAGTACCTGTCCAACCCTTCCTTCAATTTATTTTTATTTTGGTTTTTTTTTTAGGAGCATTAGCAACTAAGGCCATATTGCTCCGGGATATGCGGTGGTCATTCCCTGACCTTTCCGTATCCTCTGTATTTGGTGGTGACAGGCTCGAACCCCGGTCTAATCAAGAAGCGGGTGCTATGCACTGCTGCTCCTTCCCACCTGGCTACGCCTTCAATTTATATAAGTTCTCTAGTTTTAAATGATTAGGTGGTAATTTATTACAAATGACTAATAACCCTTTGGCTTAAAGTGAAATTTCTTACATTGTCTGCAATTATCTTTTTTTTTTTTTTAAATTTAAGTGAAATATCATAAACATATAATAATCTTTCAAATTAGTCTTTCTAACGTTAAGCCATAGTGCATTATATGCTTTCACAGTTAAACTAACACAAAATTGTATTTATTCAATACGACATGTGACTTTAAGATATTTATAAATATAATGTGATACACTACAAAATAAGTTCATAGGTTATAGTAATTTACATTTAACAGAAACATTTAAACAGTAGCTATGGTTAAGCAGTCAGCATGCAGACAGAGAACCTTGCATGTTGAACATTTGAATCTGTATAATGTGATAAAATACAACCAGTTGTTATAAACCAGTGCTGTCAACTTTTTGGCTGGCTGGGTGCCTTTTATATATTTTAAGAAGTTGAAGGTGCCACACACTTCTTTGCTGCTTTTATAATCAGTAATTAGTGATACAGCAAAAAACGTTAAGCTTACTAAGAAATGAAATTCATCAAATGAATTCTGACTATTTAATAAATTTGTTTGTGCAAATTATATGCACATAGTAGTAGTAGAGGGATGTGGTGCAAGAGAAGCAAGCTTATGTAGTATTAGCAAAAAAAAAAAAAAAAAAAAAAAACACACTTCACACATCCATTCCCTCTAAAAGTTTGTCCAGTTCCTCCTTGAATTTATTTAAGCTATCAACTTCCACAACGACAGATGGAAGTTTGTTCCAGCAATAAACTACCCACTGGCTAAAGGAAAATTTCCGCACATCCATTCTACAACTGTCCTACCTCAATTTAAATTTATGCTCCCTCAGGTTCATAATTTGAGCAAGAGGAAGAATCCCATCAGAATTGAGCCTGCTCAACCCATTCAAGAGACCTTATACACCTCAATCACAACACCTTGAGGTGCCTTATCTCCAGACTAGGCACCTGCGAGGTGATTATAAGTGACCATAATTTTAGTAGTATACAGGCAAAGGAAAGGGAAATTGAAATGCTAAAATCATTTAATTTTATTTTAGAACAATTAATTTCTGATGTGGGTGTGGGTATGCGGTTTCTAATCCTAGAATTTCTTTCAAACATATTCTTAAAAAAATGTAATTGCTGGTTTATGGGTGCCACCTAACCTTATTGGGGCATGGTACCTGTGGGATCAGGGTGGACGGCCCTATCATAGATTCTGCGGTTTGTGTGATTTTCCTGTAGTACAAACAATTTAAAATATACAGACTGCAAATTTATATGGTCATTGTGCTTATTTATACTGACAAGTAACTAAAACCAACAATTAGTTAATAATGGATAAATTAAGAAACATATTATCATAAGTGTAGTTTTAAGTTAAAAAATATTACAAGAACCCACCATGTGCTTGAGGAGAATTCTAAATCCTGACAGCCTTGTATCAAAGGTCTCTTATACCAAGATTTGTTCTATAACATGCTATAACGTGCATGCTATGGACAGAATGAATGTTTGTATAAGTGACAGACTTCCTGCAGTAGTAATGTATATTCTAAGAATCCATTTTTAATTCAAAATTATTGACAATACTATTATAGAGTAAAAAAAAAAAAATATCTTCATAAGCAACTATATAAAAATATACAAATAAAATTTTGAATGCTATATTTTTCATGGTGTCATTATTCCATCTGTCTTTTACTATTATACTAATTTTAGAATGGCACAAACCTAAAATTTGCCTTACAGCTGACACAGATTTACCCTTTTTGTTTTGTTTATAATGGCAATTTCATCCCCCTTTTTTCCTCCTATAAAAGTACAAAATTTTCAAAAAACATGCTTTTTTTAATATTTTGTACTTTTGTATTCTATTCAAGCAAAGCAATATTATGTATCACCAGATAGCAAATCCACAACTTAAATTTTAGCATCAAGAATTAACTAATAATTACTACACCATGATAATTACCTCTGTTATCAGCATTGATTTTCAAAACCTCAGCTGGTTTCATGGTTCACATACATAACTAATCTCAATGTTCAGGATATCAAAGTGATATAAGCGAAAAATTATAAAACAGCAGATGTGCCTTATGCTTACCGATATCCAGAAAGAATGCTTGACACACACACACAGCATTTAAAAGTTTAGCTCATTTTTTGGTCAGGTCTAACTGAACACAAGTGCTAAGTAAGATCCTCAGAGAAAGGACAAGATGGTTGTTGGTATTTTAAGTTCTGTAATACTATATCCACAAGGAAAGCAGTCAGTACATTTAGCTAGGCATAGGGTGATAAGCCCCATTGTCAGTAATAAGAATTCTATACAACCAATAGTATAATGTAGCAATATTACAAGATAAGAAAAAAAAGGAGCAAAAATCACTCAACTTGATGAGAACTTTTAGATTATGTAATCAATTTCTCTTTGTACCATTTTAATTTTTGATCAAAACTATCACATTTGAAAGACCATGAACTTCAAAAAACTATGTAACATAACCGTACTAGCTTTTGGGAAAATAACATGTAACACTTTGCAATGTGCCCTACGTGTATCAGGTAAGAGATGACAAAAATTAGATGAAAAGAGAAAAATAACAAAGAAAAAAATAAAAATAACAGCAGCAACAACAACAATAGTAATAAAAGCAATAAAAACAGAAAAAAAAAAGAAAAGAAAGAAAAAGAAACTTTTCTTTGCTATGTGCATGGAGGATGGGAAGACCACCAGCTAGTTTCTGTTCTAGAAAAAAAGACAATCACCAAACAAAACATCCCAAGTACTATGTAAGGATAAGAATATAGTGCAAGGCTCACCAATTAATCTTCTTCATGGTACACACAGGAAAATACAGAATTCAGAGGCATGGATTTCTTACTGGTATAAAATAAAATGCCAAATGAATATTAAATAACAATTTTTTATTTCCTTTCAATAGTCATTGCTGAACACTTAGATATTATTTATAATTCTTTTTCATATGTTTATGTTAAAAAAATCAAATAACTTATTACATACTCAAAAAAGTCAAGGGAATGACTTTGTATCCTGAAATTGCAATCTTTTAGCAATTTGTGATGTCAATGTAGTAATAGTAAATAAATAAATTTTCTGTTTATATTCGGGGACGACCAAACGGTCAGAGGAGTTTACAAGATAGACAGAATACAAGAAACAGCACCATATTCAGCAGTCACGGGCTTGAACCCCGGTCACTCAAGGCACGTGTACTTATGCACCTGCGCGCCTGACCACTAGGCTACGGCTTGCTAGTAGTAGTGGCATGTGATGCAAGAAAAGCAAGTGTATGAGCTTATGCAGCATCAGCCAAAAAAAAAAAAAAAAAAATCACACCATTCCCTCCAAATGCCTGTCCAGTTCCTCCTTAAATTTATTTAACCTATCAACTTCCATCACAGATGGAAGTTTGTTCCAGCAATTAACCACCCGCTGGCTAAAGGCAAATTTCTACACATCTATTCTACATCTGTTTTTCTCAATTTGAATTTATGCCCCGTTAAATTCGTAATCTGAACAAGTGAAAGGATTCCATCAGAATTCAGCATGCACAACCCATTCAAGGCCTTATACACCTCAATCAGATCACCTCAATCAGATCATCAGGTGCCTAGTCTCCAGTCACTCCAATTTGCAGTACTTAAGCCTCTTTTGGTAAGAGGATCCCTTCATTCCCCTCACCAATCTTGTTGCCCTTCTCTGTACACGCTCAAGCAAATCTACATCCTTCATAAAATGAGGCCTCCAGACCTGTACGCAGTACTCAAGCTGTGGCCTGACTTGACCATTGCCTTATACAGAGGGACAATCACCTCCTTTTCCCTGCTAGCAAAATTCCTATATATCATTGACAAAACCACATGACCTGCCCTGGCAGCCTGTCTGCATTGCTCAGAAAACTTCATACCTGACTGCACAATTTACTCCCAGGTCTTTTTCATTTTCTACCATCTTAAGTGTAGCACCACACAGTTGGTACATTTCTCTGGGGTTACTTCTACCCATATGCAGTACTTTGCATTTGTCAAGGTTAAACTTTGGTTGCCACTTCTGAGCCCATCTGCCCAAATTTTCTAGATCCTGTTGCAGTAGCACACTGCCATTACTGTCATTAACAACCCTGCCAACCTTTTTATCAACCGCAAACTTCGACACTAAGCCTGATATACCTTCATCAATATCATTGAAAAATATACAAAACAACAGTGGACCCAACGCTGAACCCTGTGGGACTCCATTAATAACATTAGTCCACGAAGAGCAGCACCCATTGATTACCATCCTCTGTCTTCTCCCACTCAACCATCCTTTTATCCATTGTAGCAACTTACCCTTAATACCATTCTGCTCCAATTTGTACAATAGTCTTCCAAGCACAACAGTGTCAAAAGCTTTCCTGAAATCCAAATATATATCTAAATTATTTTTTGCATCCAGTTCCTTTGTAACCACTATATCACAATATCCTATCAAATTTGTCACACAAGACTTGCCCTTAACAACCCCATGCTGTGTCTGAATTATTGCTGCAGTCTTGTCTAGATGATCCTGCAATGCATCTTTAACCACTGATTCCATTATTTTACCCAGAAGAGAAGTTAAACTAACTGGTCTGTAATTACTCGTGTCACCCATTTGATCCCCATTTGTGAATTGGGGATACATTTGTACATCTCCAGTCCGTGGGAATCTCCCCCGAGTCCAAGGATGCTCTCATAATTATGGCTAAGGGTTTGCTTAGTTGCTTTGCCGCCTCCTTTAATATAACTGGATAGATCCCATCCACCCCACGTGCCTTTCTTATATTTAACTTCAACAATTTCTCCACCCCTTTGCTCTCGGTTATTACAAAATCATTAAGCACCATGCTACAATTTGATAACCTTCTGCTATTTTCAAACCTTAATAACTCCTCATGTGTGAATGTAGATGCAAAATACTCATTCTCTCAGATATGCCAGACAAGCTGTTCTTGCTACCTGGGAGTCTAAAACGCTGATGGAACTGATATTCGGGTGACACTCAAGTCAAGTGGACCCAATTTCGGCGAAGTCCGGATGGTCTATGACAGCCAAATCCTCTGCTTGCACCTTCACGATGGTGGGACTGTTAGTAATCCTGGGTATAACCTCCATGCACAAGTACATGGTGGGTGACCACCCAAGTGTGAACCAACGTAAGCAGGGGTCGAGGTGTGGCGCCCACACCACATGGAGGAACGCCGCCCCTCTATGTCACCAGGCAGTACTAGGTGGTAGATGACTCTCATCAACCGGTGAAATACCACCACTTTGCTTATTGGAGGCTTGAAGTGGTGGAACCCATGTTTAGTCTCTAGAGCTAAGTTCCGGCCAACCCTTCACTATCTCTTCCATCATGCAGTATGATTGATGATTTTTGAGGTTATGATGAATGTCGTGGCAAGATCCAATATTCCTTACATTTCGAGGGTACAGCTCTAAAACGGTGTTCGCAGGCCGGCCGCTAGATAGTACACAGGACCAAACCTATTGGTAACTCTCTAGGAGGCTTCCGGATCAGCTAGTGTATAATCTTGCTACCTCTACTCTGCCAGATAGTGACTGGAGGGAGTCCGAGTAGTGTGCATGCGGGGAGCATTGTCGAGGCCACGTTATGTCAAGGATCTGGGTATATTCTTACCACATGTACGCCATATCCAAAAATTTCATTACTTCATACAGCATGTCCCACCCACTTTTTCTTACTATTGAATACACCATGAATTGTCAAAATAATAGAGCAAGCTTATCTGCGAAAAGATCTAAACCTCCCAAGGACTTCCTAATTCATTTCACAAATATACGTGGTCTCAATTCCAATCTCAACAATGTCCATTTCCACTTGCAGTCTTCCAAACCCCATGTACTTTTTCTGACTGAATCTCAGTTATCAGTTGATTCAACTACTGCTCATCTCAGATGTCCAAATTATTTGCTGTATGATTCCTTTCGCCTCAAAGGTGGTACTTGTGCATATGTCCGTTCTGATATTCCCTGTCAGAGACTTGGAAATTTGGAATCTCCTCTCTTTGATCTTCTCTGGCTTAAAATCTCTCTACCTCATTGTGACAAATTCATCTGTTGTCTCTACCGTTCTCCCAACTCCACTAATCACTTGGAGCTCTTTGACTTCCTCTCTTTGCAAATTGACTTTCTCCAGTCCAACTTTCCTAACAGGGAGGTAATTTTCCTTGGTGATTTTAACATTCACAACTCCAGCTGGCTTCCGTTTTCTAGTCACACAGACCCAGCAGGTCGAGATGCTGAGGCTTTTGCAATTACAAATGACCTAGCACAGATTGTTCATTTACCTACAAGAATACCGGACAATCCTAATCATACAGCCAATACGCTTGATCTTTTTCTCACAAACAACCCTTCTAAGTACGTGGTTGAAGTGAGAGATCCTTTAGGCACTTCAGATCACAACTTGGTGATTGTCTCTTCTCCAATGGAACCTTTATCTCATGGGTATTCCCAACCGCGTATTGTTTGGCATTACAAGAATGCAAAATGGGATGACCCGCGAGACTTCTTTTCTTCTTTTCCTTGGTCTGATTACTGTTTCAAAACTTCTGATGTCAACGTTTGCTCAGATCGTGTCAGTGAAATTATTCTTGCAGGAATGGAATCCTTTATCCCACACTCCACTTTAAAATCTCGTCCCTTATCTAAACCTTGGTTTTCCAATAAATGTGCTAAGGCTGTCCAAGAGAAGAATGTTGCATATCGTAATTGGCTTGTTTCTAATCCTTCAGTTTCATTTTCTGCCTACACCAAAGCTCGCAACAATTGTAAAGCAGTTATTAATCAGTCGAAACTAGAGTTTGAACAGGCTAAGAGTAGAAAACTTGCTTCTTGCCCTAATGGTAGCCGAGCATTCTGGTCTCTTGCCAAAGCTATTGGCCACAACTTTTGCCCATCTCTGCTCCCACCTCTGTCCAAACCAGATGGTTCTGTTGTCACTTCAGCCAAGGATAAAGCTGACCTGCTAGCATCCCATTATATTTCCAGCTCTTGTATTAATGATCTTGGTAAAACACCTCCCACCATTCCTAACACGCTCCATTCAATGCCTCCTGTGGTCTTCCGTCAAAAGGATATCAGAAGGATTTTGATGAATCTTGATGCTAAGAAAGCTCCAGGTCCTGATGGTATTTCTCCAGTTGTTCTCAAAACCTGTGCTCCTGAACTTACTCCTATTCTTTGCCGCCTTTTTTCACTTTCTTATTCCAAAGGTGTTTTTCCTTCTGCTTGGAAATTTGCTCATATCCAGCCAGTTCCTAAAAAGGGTGACAAATCCCTCCCATCCAATTATCGTCCCATTGCAATTACTTCTACTCTTTCTAAAGTAATGGAGAAATCAATTAACCGCCAACTCTTAAACTACCTAGAAACCTTCTGTCTGATCAACGATCGCCAGTATGGATTCCGTCAGTGTCGATCCACTGGTGATATTCTGGCTCATGTTACCCATTTCTGGACTAATTCAATGGAAAGGTTCGGTGAAACACAAGTAGTTGCTCTTGACATCTCAAAGGCCTTTGATCGTGTTTGGCATAAAAGTCTTCTAAACAAGCTTCCATCTTATGGTTTGCCAACTGTTTTTAGTAATTGGTTATCCAGTTTTCTCTCTGATCGCTCACTGAGGGTGATGGTAGATGGCTCTCTGTCTTCTAACTTCTCTACTAATGCCGGTGTCCCCCAAGGTTCAGTTCTTTCCCCCACTCTTTTCCTCTTGTATATCAATGACCTTCTTCCATTGACTGGAAATCCTATCCATAGTTTTGCCGATGATAGCACATTGCATTCAACTTTCCATTTTGAGAAACCTTGTCCCGCTCAATCAGCTTCAAGTTCTCGAAAATCTGCTGCCAATTCCTTAAATGCCGATCTTCAGGTAATTCTCCAGTGGGGCAAAGACAACTTAGTTGATTTCGACCCTTCTAAAACTCAGTCTTGTCTTATATCTCGCAAAAAGGATTCTTCTGCTCCTATGGTTATCTTTAGTGACACTCCGATTTCTAGGCAAAATGATATATCTCTTTTGGGGATTACACTGACTTCTAATCTCTCTTGGCACAAGCACATTACAAATATTGCTTCCTCTGCATCTAAAAAACTTGGTTTTCTCATTCGCTCTCGGCGTTACTTTTCTTCCAAACAGCTGCTCGCTCTGTATAAATCGCAAATCCGCCCTGCCATGGAATATTGTTCCCACATCTGGGGTAGTGCCCCCAAAACCCTCTCTCAGGCTTCTTGATTCCATTCAGAAGAGGGCAGTTAGGTTAATTAATGATTCATCTCTAACAGAGTCTCTCCATTCGCTTTCTCATCGACGCACTGTTTCTGCTGCATGCCTCTTCTACAGATACTTCCATGGGCACTGTTCTTCTGAATTGGCTTCTATAATTCCCGCTCTCTTTCAAAACAGTCCGAACACGTGCCGCCACCAGCCAACATCCATTTACCGTCCAACTTCAAACCCACAGAACCAACTTTTCATCTTCCTCATTTATTCATTCAACTGCTGTTTTCTGGAACAACCTTCCTTCATACGTATTTCCTGAAAATTACAATCTACAGAAGTTCAAGTCCAATATCAACAAATATCTTCTTTCGTCTTCTCAACCTCCAACCCAAGCACGGAATTAAGTACTATAGGTTCTAATACCTCTCGTGTTTGGGGTTCACATAAAAAAAAAAAAAAAAAAAACCTCATTCAGTTTGTTTGCTATCTGAGCAGGATCATCAACAGTCAAACGGACCAATCAGATTCATCCCCTTCCTTTTAGAGTTTATACAAGTAAAGAAATCCTTGCTGTTTTTCTTAGCATCCTTTGCCAAAGATTTCTCGTAATCTGCCTTCGCCTGCCTAACCTCCTTTGTGACCTGATTACAAACTATATCTGCCATAGGATTCTGAGTCGATTGATAATTTGTATGCATCCCATGCATTTTTCTTCTGTCATGAGTCTCATTAGTTCATTTGATAACCATTTAGGCCTAAACCTTGAACAATATTTCTTAATAAACTTTTAGTAGCTTCCACGATTAATTCTTTGAATGCTTCCCACTTAGAATTTACTGTTGGTAACATCGTCAGTTGATAACACTGTACAAGATTTAAAAACTGTCTGAGACCACTGTACTCACCTTTACGGAAGCAAAAACCCTTTTTCTTTACTCCTGATGGTAATTATATCTTTAAGTAAATCCCACATCAGTACACTGTGATCACTGCCACCTAGTGGTTCCTTTATCTGCAAATTCTTAATACACGAATGATCACTGCTGATAACCAGATCAAGAGTATTACCCTCTCTGGTTGCCTCTTGAACAAGCTGTTTCAGAAAACAATCATCCAGTAAATCCATAAAAAAAAGTCTGACTAGTGTGTGAGTGACCAACCCACAAGTTCCAGTCAATATCTGGGAAGTTAAAATCCCCCATTATAAGACATTCCGATTTACTAGCCCACTCTATTTCTCTGTACAATTGTTTATTGTACTCATTCGAGTCATTAGGCCTATAACACACTCCTACTCTTATTTTTGCTTTCGCAGTGCTTATGTCACACCAAACTGACTCAACAGTGCACTGTTCATCTATATCAACTGGATGCACTTCTTTTTATTTTATGCTTTTCTTAATTAACAGTATGACACCTCCTCTCTTCCTATCCTGTCTATCCTTTCTGTACACATTGCACTCCCCAAATTCCAATTCTGCATTCCTAATATCAATGTGACACCACATCTCTGATATTCCAACAATATCCACCTTTGATGTCTTGACCAACACTTCAAATTCATCTACTATACTTCTAGCATTGGTATATATGCAAGCATACATACACCTATTCCTATTCCTAGTTACCCCGACACATGGTTATCAAATGAACTAATGAGACTTGTGACAGAGAAGAAAAATGCATGGGATGCATATAAATTATCAGGTGACGCAGAAGCCTGTGGCAGATATAAGCTAGTCTGTAATCAGGTCACAAAGGAGGTTCGGCAGGTGAAGGCGGATCACGAGAAATCTTTGGCAAAAGATGCTAAGAAAAACAGCAAGGATTTCTTTACTTATATAAACTCTAAAAGGAAGGGGATGAATATGATTGGTCCACTTGACATCGATGGTTCGACTGTTGATGATCCTGCTCAGATAGCAAACAAACTGAATGAGTATTTTGCATCTACATTCACACGTGAGGAATTATTACAATTTGAAAATGGAAGAAGGTTATCAAATTGTAGCAGTGTGCTTAATGATTCTGTAATAACTGAGAGCAAAGTGGAGGAGAAATTGTTGAAGTTAAACACAAGAAAGGCACCTGGGGTGGATGGGATCTATCCAGTTATTTTAAAGGAGGCGGCAAAGCAACTAAGCAAACCCTTAGCCATAATTATGAAAGCATCCTTGGACTCAGGGGAGGTTCCCACGGACTGGAGATGTGCAAATGTGTCCCCAATTCACAAAGGTGGATCGAAGGGTGACACGAGTAATTACAGACCAGTTAGTTTAACTTCTGTTCCGGGTAAAATAATGGAGTCGCTGGTTAAAGATGCATTGCAGGATCATCTAGACAAGACTGCAGCAATAATTCAAACACAGCATGGGTTTGTTAAGGGAAAGTCTTGTCTGACAAATTTGATTGGTTATTATGATGTGGTCACAAAGGAACTGGATGCAAAAAATAATTTTGATATCATATACTTGGATTTCAGGAAAGCTTTTGACACTGTTGCGCATGGAAGACTAATGTACAAATTGGAGCAGAATGGTATCAAGGGTAAGTTGCTACAATGGATAAAAGGATGGTTAAGTGGGAGAAGACAGAGGGTGGTAATCAATGGGTGCTGCTCTTCGTGGACTAATGTTATTAGTGGAGTCCCACAGGGTTCGTGTTGGGTCCACTGTTGTTTTGTGTATTTATCAATGATATTGATGAAGGTATATCAGGCTTAATGTCGAAGTTTGCAGATGACACAAAGGTTGGCAGGGTTGTTAATGACAGTAATGGCAGTGTGCTACTGAAACAGGATCTAGATAATTTGGGCAGATGGGCTAAGAAGTGGCAACTGAAGTTCAACCTTGATAAATGCAAAGTACTGCATATGGGTAGAAGTAACCCCAGAGAAACGTACCAACTGTGTGGTACTACACTTAAGGTGGTAGAAAATGAAAAAGACCTGGGAGTAATTGTGCAGTCAGATATGAAGTTTTCTGAGCAGTGCAGACAGGCTGCTAGGGTGGGTCATGGGGTTTTGTCAATGATATATAGGAATTTTGCTAGCAGGGAAAAGGAGGTGATTGTCCCTCTGTATAAGGCAATGGTCAGGCCACGCCTTGAGTACTGCGTACAGGTCTGGAGGCCTCATTTTAGGAAGGATATAGATTTGCTTGAGCGTGTATAGAGAAGAGCAACACGATTGGTGAGGGGAATGAAGGGATTCTCTTACCAAGAGAGGCTTAAGTTCTGCAAATTGCAGTGGCTGGAGACTAGGCACCTGCGCGGTGATCTGATTGAGGTCTATAAGGCCTTGAATGGGTTGAGCACACTGAATTCTGATGGGATCCTTCCACTTGTTCAGATTACCAACCTACGGGGACATAAGTTCAAATTAAGAAAGGACAGATGTAGAATAGATGTGCGGAAATTTGCCTTTAGCCAGCGGGTGGTTAATTGCTGGAACAAACTTCCATCTGTCGTTGTGGAAGTTGATAGGTTAAATAAATTTAAGGAGGAACTGGACAGGCATTTGGAGGGAATGGTGTGATTTTTTTTTTTTTTTGGCTGATGCTGCATAAGCTCCTACACTGCTTTCTTGCATCATGTGCCACTACTACTACTACATCCCACATACCCACCTGTTTCACGATGACTGCCATCAATCTCTGAAAACACCCGGTCCCCTCGCTCCAGGTCGCTATTTATTCTAATAGAAGCTGTGCAAGAATCATCTTCACCTCTGTCTGTAGCTACTTTTAACCTTTTAGTCTGTGAATCCCCTCAAGCTAGCAGTTTTCCGACCTACCTAACACTGCCTCGATAGCATCAGCAAATATTCTTGCACCCTTTCTATTTAAGTGTATCCCATCCCTGTAGAAGCAGTCTCTCCTGTTAACAAGTACAGACCAGGCTGAAAAAAATTTTACCCCTTGAGCCTTGCACAGTCTTTCCAGGGCCGAATTGATCTGCAAGACTCTCATCACATACTCTCTCCTATTGTGTCTGGGCAGAATTGCAGACACTTTCAAATTCAACCCTAATTCACGGCTTTTTTTCAACAGTGACCTGTACTTGTTAAGTAATTCTGCTGGTCTCCTACTCTTAATATCATTAGTGCCAACGTGTACGACTATATCACCTTTTGTGCCCTTAAAAGATGATTTATGCTTTTCAACGCCATCAACTTTTACCCCTGGCAGACATACCCTGGTCCTGTTCCATCTATCCTTTTTACACAATATATTCCCCATCTCCCTGAGCTCTGGCGTTGAGTTGGGCAGCTGAGAGCTTGACGGGCTCCTCATATTAATTTCTTTAAGGGCATCTACCCTACATCTCAAGCTCTCATAGATGCCCATTAGAATGCTGAGTTGATGCCTAATTTCTAGACACTCTCTGCACCTGGCATACACAAAGACATCCTCCTTGGCTAGATCATGTTCTGTTTCAAAGAGTTCAGCAAACATTTCACAAATTGCACATTTTTTTTAGGCTGCGATGCATTGGAGAATCGCCCCCCCCCCTCAGTTCTCCACCGAGTCACAGCACCTCCCACCACTTTGTGCCCGTTGCTTTGCTGCTCTAGTCTGGGGCATATTTTAAATTAATAAGATCAAAAAATTTAATTAATTGTCAATATTACGCTATCTAATATAATCCTAAATGCAGTGATGCGTATTACCCTATATAATTATATGTTAGAGCTACCTAGTTATCACAATTAAAAATTTGAATTCCCTACCACTCTATACAAAAACAATGGCTGCAAGATTCGAACGAAATAATGGTTTTGTGTATATTAAGTAGTAATCTACAAAAACTCTTTATCTAAATTAAAAATAACCAGCGTAACTATAACTATAAGACTACGTATAAAGTACAATATAAAATAACAATTAGGTAAATAAAAAGGCAAGCACTTATCGCTTTTTCGGAGCCTGTAATTCACACCTGTAATGTTCAGTGATTCATCTCCACATACTAATGCATGATGCATCCATTTATTGGCAATGAGTTTGAATTAATGTGTACTGAACAGATGTTTTCACATGTTTCATTGCATTTCAAAATGAGTGATTTCATAGAAGAGCATCTCTTTAGAATTAGGGAAAAGCACAACATAAATCCACAGAACATTAAAAACAGCTTTCAGAGAAGACACTATTGGCTATTTAAAGACTTTTCATGCTTTGCAAAGTTTAAAGGGAGAGCACCTGTCTGTCGAAAATGATTCTCGCTCTGGAAGTCCAACTTCAAAATCAGTGATTGATGTTTTTAACTATCTGCAAGGCTGCTAATGAAATTGGTAGTTCTTATGGGACATAATCAATTTTAACACAACATTTGGGAATGTGATGTGTTCTGCCTGCATTTGCACTCTGTTTCATTAGTGAGATCACAGTGAGAAACAAATTCTTACATGTCAGGATATTTGTCAATGTGCTACTACTGACCCATACTTTGATTCTTCCATCATTACTGATGACTAATGCGGTTATGGTCCGGAAACAAGAGGTCCAGTCTGCTCAACAGATGACTACCTTTTCCAAAGCCCAAAACAGCAAGGTTAATCTTGATCAAATGTGATCAAGGCAGTAGGATTTTTTGACTCATAGGGCATTGTTTGTTATGAATTTGTCTTGTATGGTGAAATAGTCAGCAGACTGTTAGACTAGCATGATATTCTTAGAACTATGGCAAACCTACATAGAGGCAGGAATATATCTACCACCATTTGCTGATATGGTGCCTGTTTGATATTGCAATGTTTTCTACTTATGTAACTTAGACTCTGTAGCAGGGCAAAAGTAACAGTTACACTGTTAATTTTGATAGTCATTCATTTAATTATTAAATTGTATTAATATACAAATTTTACTTTCTACTAGAAATTATTTGCATGAAGGGAAAAAATATTCCATTAATAACCACAAATTATTCACATGAAGGGAAAAAATATTCCATTAATAATCACAGACAATGTAATGGAAAATCAGATCTATAGAAAATAAAAAATTCTGGCTCATCATATTTGAAACTCATATTACATTCAAGAAAAGGCTTTTTAAAAGGATCCCAGGTAGAAAACTTGTCTAGTGAGAACAGCAAAGGGGCATTCATATGAGGAAAGCTTACATAGGTGTAGATTACAGAGCATGGACCTGGAAACAAGGCATTGAGAGAGAGGAGAGCAAACAATGACCTTAAGAAGTTTATGTTTGGTCAACATGTCAACCAATGGAATAAGCTGCTTTGAAGTTGATACTCTGGTGAGCTTAAAAGACAATTGGATAAGTACTTTCTGGCAGTATGATAAGAAGCATACTGGCCGTATTATAATAATTATTATTTATTTATTATTATTTTTTTGCTATTGCAGTAAAGCCAAGCTAATTTGTATCTTATGACCTATATGAATACTAATACTATTCAAATAATGTTTATTTGAATCATATGCATGATGTGTCGGTGCATATGAATCCTATTGTGAATCTTAAAAGCATTTATAATTCAATGAAAAACAATACGATAAAAATTTTATATACAGCTATATGCATGCACATCTAAGAACAGTAGTTACAATATCTCAAGAAACATTATTTTATGCGACCTATTTTCATGAAAAAACATATAAATAAATAAATAAAACATTGTTAAGCAATTAGATGACCATGCTAATCATGTGAAACTGAACATTTCAGATTTTTGTATATCATAAATATTATACCTGTGTGTGAATGTTGCACTTCCATGAAGATTTGTCTCTTCAACACAGCTATCTTCAGTCTCTGAAAAATAGCAAAGTAGGTTCCACCATCCACAGAGGTTCACATAATTTAAAGTCATAAACTTAGAGTAAAGGCTTCAGAGGCATACAAGCCATAAAGTATTAATGTACATAAGTTGGCAAAAGATTTATTTGTGAAAGTAGCTAAAAGCAAATTAAGTTTGCTATATAATACAGTCAGTCCTCGTATAACACATGTTTACACTACACGAATTTGATCATACATGATTTATAAACAGGGAAACAATATCGTACATAACACGAACCAAATTCGCTTACGCACGATTCGCCTTTTTGTTTACAAGAAATGGCAGTCGAACGCGGAATCACCCCAACTGAACACAACACGATAGGAATGAAGAGAAGATTTTGAAAATGTATTTATGTTTTTATATCAGTGAAGGGGAAACACATTTCACCATAATAATGTAAAAACCCACACAATACCAGCTATCAGTATTATCGCAAATGCAATTAGATCGAGTTTACTACCAGTTTATAACAGATTCCACTAGCAGAAACACAACTGGAAATTGATTTTATTGTTTTATGGTAGTAACCCCCAGAAATGTGCTTTAGTAAAATGTGAGCTAGTGAGGTGTTAATAGTGTGTCTCTGCCTTTACGGTGTTGTTTATTCAGCTGCTACATGCACACAGCTTTGCCTACGTGTATCAATGAGCCTCCTCATTTTGTAATTGTGCTTTATTCCCAAAAATGAGTAAAATACTTAAAAGGTGTGAAAAGGAAGCATCCTGGTGAAGATACTACAGATTCAGAGAGAAAAAGAAAAGCAATATCGATAGACAGAGGCGGACTGGGTCAAAAATTCTTACCTGGGAAAATTTTTACCGGCCTCTATAGTCTTCTGGCCTTCAGCCTACCGGGGTTTCCCCGGTAAGGCTTATGGCCAGTCCACCTCTGTCAATAAAGAAAAAATATGATATTGTGAAACACTTTGAGCGAAATGTCATATTGTATGTGCTACAGGCCTAAATGAGGCAACGCCAAAAATTAGAAATAATGCAGAGAAAATAAAATCAACTTTCATAGCAGGAACAACTCAAAGTGTAACAAAATCCATTAGATCAAGCAAAGAATTGGAAGAGATAGAACGGCTGTCATCTGTTTGGATAGAAGATCAAACAAAGAACAAGTTTGTTTATGATAGAAACAAAAGCATTAGCAATATTTTATTATGTTGTTATTGTTATTTTGGTTTTTTTTAGGAGCATTAGCAACTAAGGCCACATTGCTTGGGGGATTTGTGGTGGTCATTCCCTGACCTTTCTGCATTCTCCATGTTTGGCGGTCACGGGCTCGATTGTTTGTTTGTTTGTTTGTTATTTGGTTTTTAGGAGCATTAGCAACTAAGGCCATATTGCTCCGGGAATATGCGGTGGTCATTCCCTGACCTTTCCACATCCTCCGTATTTGGTGGTGACAGGCTCGAACCCCGGTCTAATCAAGAAGCATGTGCTATGCACTGCTGCTCCTGCCCACTTGGCTACGGAGGCGCCTATTTTATTACGTAATAGTCGTAATAAAATACGTAAGTATTTTATTATGATTATTTATTGTTTTTGGTAATGTTTTGGTTACAAATGTGTGTTCAATCTTGGATGGTTGGCACCTAACCCTATTTTTCCCATAGGGCCTGTTATTTATATTGCACGATTTTGCATTGCACGATGGTTTCTAGGAATACAACTATTGTGCTATACGAGGACTCACTGTACATCAATCTTATAATGGAAAGTAAGCCAGCATAAGTTGCTTTCATTGTGCAATTCAAATAAACAGCACTGCTCCCTAAGTACCAAGCACGATTACTTTACTTTTAGCTACGTAAATAAATGAAGCTTTGTCAATTCACGTCATTTAAACTAATTATAATGCATTACACTATAAAATGAAGTACATATCCCTACAAAGAATGGATAATGAGTACATTATAATACTTACATGGGTTATTTGTAGTAAAGATCCACATTCACCTAAAATCCCTGATAAGAGAAAGTTTAAATCAAATTTAAACCGTTTATCAATCCTTTTTACACAGTTACCATAGCCAGAAAAGACATTTCTTCCCTTGGTGGATACATTTCCAAATAATTTTTTTTTTTTTTTTTGCAGAAAACCAGTACAAAAACATCCCTCCAAAAATCATTGCAACACATTAAGAAAAATACTTGCCACAAAAAAAATGGACTGAGAGCAGTGAAAAGAGGAAGAAAAATGAAGAGAGCTAAAGTCAGAAAAATATTGCAGATGTGAATTTTGTGAAGTGGAGAGGCACTGTGACGCAAGAATGCAGCATTAATCCCTGTTTTCCCTAGGCTTTGTAAAAAAATAATAATCAACTGTAGTTTTAATTCAAATTAAGGTTTTACATTTGGCATACAAGTCAAACTTAAAACAGATGATTTTTTAGCCTTTCAAAGGTCAACTTATATGCTGGAATATACAGTATTAAAAACTGTCTTATCAGAAAATTAAAAGACTACAGTTTTAAACACTGTAATAAAATCAAGAAATCTATTTGGATGCATAATACTTTTTGTGGCCCTCTTAGAATTTGTCGCCCATATGACGTGCAACAAAAATTTGAGGTGCTTAAGGGGTTTAAGAGCATGAATTTTTAGGCCTACGAAAGTTTTTAAAACTATGAAGATCACAGTACTTAATTTTTATACTGATGTTTTTATACACTTCATGATTCTTTACACATGTCAAAGCCAATAAGTTTTCTTGAAACACACAATCATTGTGTGTTTGTCATCAAACATTGTGAAGCATTTTCCATGAGATGTTTTACTGTTCAAGTGCAAATGGTTGTTTGCCTTGACTAAATATAAAAAAAATATATCAAGTACAATGATCTTGGTAGTTTTAAAAACCTCCAGAGATCTGAAGCATTATATTTAAAATACTTTAATTTATATATGTTTGTTATCACTAATATTATGAATATAATTGTCACTAGGTTGTCAATGTATTACACAGTAACTGGCTATCCGCCAGTGGTGCACCCAGAAATTTTGTTTGTGGGAGGTTTGGACATTCCATTGGTAACTATTACAATCATCAATATGTGACAGTACAATTAGCATTAGAACTATTCATTCCCTCCAATACGTTGTCTAGTTCTTCTTTTAATTTATTTAAACTATCAACCTCATAAACCACCCTTTGGTTAAGGGAAAACTTCCGCACATCTATTCTGCAACCGTGCTTCCCGAATTTGAATTTGTGCCCCCACATGTGTGGTCTGAGCAAGATGAAGAATTCCATCAGCACTGGGCTTGTTCAATCCATTCAAAGCCTAAATGCAAAATATTCATTTAGTTTGTTAGCTAATTGAGCAGGATCATCAACAGTTGAACCATCGATATCAAGTTAACCAATCTGATTCATCCTGTTCCTTCTAGAGTTTACATAAGTAAAGAACTTTTTGCTGTTTTTCTTTGCATCCTTTGCCAAAGATTTCTTGTAATGTGCCTTTGCCTGCCTAACTTCCTTTGTGACTTGGTTACAGACTAGCTTATATCTATCATAGGCTTCCGTGTCACCTGTTAATTTATATGTATTCCATGCATTTTTCTTCTCTGCCATGTGTCTCATTAGTTCATCTGACATCCATTTGGGCCTAAATCTTGAACAATATTTCTTAGTTGGTATGAAAAGCCTAGTAGCTTCCAAGATTAATTCTTTGAATGCTTCAGATTTTGAATTTGCTGTTGGTAACATCATCAGTTGGTCTCACCATATAGAATTTAAATACTATCTCAGACAACCCTAGTCACCTTTATGAAAGCAAAAACCCTTCCCTTTACCCTTGATGGTAGTTAACTCTTTGAGTAAATCCCACTTCAGCACACTGTGATCACTGCCACCTAGTGATTCCTTTATCTGCAGATTCTTAATGCATGAAGAATCACTACTGATAATCAGATCAAGAGTATTACTCCCTCTAGTTGCCTCCTGAACATGCTGCTGTAGAAAACAATCATCCAATAAATCCACAAAAGCCTTGCTAGTGTGTGAGTGACCAAACCCACAAATTCCAGTCAATCCCTGGGAAATTAAAATCCCCCATTATAAGACACTCTGATTTATTGGCACAATCTATTTCTCTGTACAATTGCTCATTATACTCATCAGCTTCATTAGGCCTATAACACACACCTACTCTCATTTTTCCTTTCCCAGCGCTTGTCACACCAAACAGACTCAAAATTGCATTGTCCATCAACTTCAATTGGATGCCCTCCCAATAGATTTTATGTGTTTCTTAACTAACAGCATAACCCCTTCTCCCTTCCTGTACACACTGTACTCCCCAAATTCCGATTCTGCACTGCTTATGTCTGTGTGACGCAACGTCTCTGATATCCCAACAATATTTGCCTTTGATGACTTGACTAGCACTTCAAGCATATCAAATTTATTAACTATACTCCTAGCATTTGTGCACATGCAAGTATATATGCACCTGTTTCTAATCTTAGTTACCCTAACACAGCCCATGTATTTACTTGTTCCACTATGACTCCCAGCAGTCCTGGAAATCCCCTTTGCCTTGCTTTCCAGACTACTGCTCAATTGCATTTCAATAGAAACAGTGCAAGAATCATCTTCACCTATGCCAGTGGCTACTGTTAATCTAATAGTCCATGTATCCCCCCAAGCTAGCAGTTTTCTGACCCAACTAACTCTGTCTCGATAGCATCGGCAAATATTCTTGCATCCTTTCTATTTATGTGTATCCCATCCCTGTAGAAGCAGTCTCTCCTGTAAACAAGCACAGACCAGGCTGAGAAAAATTCTATCCCTTGAGCGTTGCACAATCTCTCCAGGGCCGAACTGATCGACAAGGCTCTCGTCATATAATTTCAGAAGGTCCATGTCACTCATTCCAGAAGATCCACATTGTTCCTAAAATGAGGTCTCCAGACCTGTATGCAGAACCAAAAAGTAGCCTAGCGACTGCCTTATACAATAGGATAATCACCTCCTTATCCCTGCTAGCAAAATACATGTATATCATTAACAAAACCTCACAAGCTGTTCTGCTGGCAGCCTGTCTGCACTGCTCAGAGACTTCATATCTGACTGAACAATTACCCTCAGGAATCCATTCAATTAATCCCAAGAATCCATCCTTCCATCATTACTGGTGACTAATCATAGGTGTACGGCTATGGCCCAGTCCTTTCATTGGAAGACTCCATTTTCTCCAAGGCCCAAAAAAAAAGCAAGACAATCTCAATGAAATATGAAAATTATGCTGAGTATATATAATTTTTTTTTGTTCACAGGGACCACATTGTTCATTTTGTCTCTGTCCTGCATGTTCAATCAGCAATCTAGGAATACTACAAAACAGTGTTTGACAAAATTTCATGATGCTGTTCACAGAAAATGACCCAGAAAAGTAAGCTATAGGGAATTAACAGTAAGCTATAGTGGAACATGCATACCCTTCACATTGCATGTTCCACCAAGAACTTTATGCAAAGCACTCCATCACCATCGACAGTGGATCTAGCTCCTTAAATTATCACCCCCCCACACAAGCATGAAGCACCTTCGAAAATTCATACATTTGCAACAACACAGGAGATCATTCAGAATGGGTACTAACCATTAGCAATTCCAAAAGTTTTGCAATGACAATGAGTAACATAAATTATTCATAAAGGTTCATATTAATAATAAAATATCAAATAAATCTGATATATTTAGCAAATAGGTATTTCCATTCTTCTTATATGGAAATTGTTCTGATGCTGCTTTAGGGGTTTTGAGCACACCGATATCAAATCAGAATTAACAGCTCATGCTTTCCATTTCTTTTATACTTATATCAGTTTTACAGACTTTGGCAAAAATGCAATTCATAAATTTAGGCAAACTGATAACTTATCATTAATTTATGGCAAAATGAAATTAGGAAACAGCCCAATGGATATGCAGTTGTATTTTCATTGGGCTGTTTCCTAATCCCAGTTTATTGTAAGGGCCTTATAGGTGGTAGATGACTTTCATCAACCGGTGAATTACCACTACTTTGCTTATTGGAGTCTTGAAGTGGTGAAACCCATGTTTAGTCTCTAGAGCAAAGTTTCCGGCATCCCCCTTCCCCCCATACTTCTCCTTCAACCCATGCATGGTACTAAGTACTATAGGTTTTGATACCTTTCGCGTTTGGGGTTTTTATAAAAAAAAAAAAAAAAAATAGTAATCGTGGCATGTGATGCAAGAAAGCAAGTGTATGAGCTTATGCAGTATTAGCCAAAAAAAAAAAAAATTCACACACCCATTCGCTCTAAATGTTTGTCCAGTTCCTTCTCAAATTTATTTAACCTATCAACTTTCACGACAGATGGACGTTTGTTCCAGCAATTAACCACCCAAAAATTTGACTAAAGGCAAATTTTTGCACATCTATTCTACAGCTGTCTTTCCTCAATTTGAATTTATGCCCCCTTATGTTTGTAATCTGAACAAGTGAAGAATCCCATCAGAATTCAGCGTGCTCAACCCATTCAAGGCCTTATACACCTCAATCAGATCATCTTGCAGGTGCCTAGTCTCCAGCCTCTGCAATTTTCAGAATTTAAACCTCTCTTGGTAAGAGGATCCCTTCATTCCCCTCACCAATCTTGTTGCCCTTCTCTGTACACGCTCAAGCAAATCTACATCCTTCTTGAAATGAGGCTTCCAGACCTGTACGCAATACTCAAGGCGTGGCCTGACCATTGCCTTATACAGAGGGACAATCACCTCCTTTTCCCTGCAAGCAAAAGTCCTGTATATTATTGACAAAACCCCACGACCTGCTCTGGCAGCCTGTCTGCATTGCTCAGAAAACTTCATATCTGACTGCACAATTACTCCCAGATTCCCCATGTTCTCCCACCCTAAGTGTAGTACCACACAGTTGGTACGTTCCTCTGGGTTATTTCTACCCATATGCAGTACTTTGCATTTGTCAATGTTAAACTTCAGTTGCCACTTCTCAGCACATCTGCCCAAATTGTCTAGATCCTGCTGCAGTAGCACACTGCCATTACTGTCATTAACAACCCTGCCAACCTTTGTATCATCTGCAAACTTCGACACTAAGCCTGTTATACCTTCATCAATATCATTAATAAATATACAAAACAACAGTGGACCCAACACCGAACCCTGTGAGACTCCACTAATAACATTAGTCCACGAAGAGCAGCACCCATTGATTACCACCCTCTGTCTTCTCCCACTCAACCATCCTTTTATCCATTGTAGCAACTTACCCTTAATACCATTCTGCCCCAATTTGTACAGTAGTCTTCGATGCATAACAGTGTCAAAAGCTTTCCTGAAATCCAAGTATATGATATCAAAATTATTTTTTGCATCCAGTGCCTTTATAACCACATCATAATATCCAATCAAATTTGTCAGACAAGACTTTCCCTTAACAAACTCATGCTGTGTCTGAATTATTGCTGCAGTCTTGTCTAGATGATCCTGCAATGCATCTTTAACCAGTGACTCCATTATTTTACCCGGAACAGAAGTTAAACTAACTGGTCTGTAATTACTCATGTCACCCTTCGATTCCCCTTTGTGAATTGAGGATACATTTGCACATCTCCAGTCCGTGGGGACTTCCCCTGAGTCCAAGGATGCTCTCATAATTATAGCTAAATGTTTGCTTACTTCCTCCTCCAATATAACTGGACAGATCCCATCACCCCAGGTGCCCTTCCTATGTTCAACTTCAACAATTTCTCCTCCACTCTGCTCTCAGTTATTGCAAATACAATTTGAGAACTGCTACTACCATTTTATGAAACACATTGAATGTTTGACTGATATCAGTGTTACAGTGACCAGCTTCTTAACACCTGATTTTATTTAATTTAATTTCAAAAACAAGATTCTTTCTCCTACATTCCTTAGAATACCAAGAGTATCATGTCATTGTACTTCATTTTCTTAGATATGGCTAAGGGATAACAAAGGTTAAAAAGAGAACAATGCCACTGTAATGGTATTCAGCTACATACTATAATGAAAACTGGAAGTGACTGGTGAGCTGCATTGCACCCCCCCCACCATAGCAAATGTATGGACTACTTCCACTGGTTTATCAATATAAAATTTAACTGAGAAGAAATACAGCTGTGGCTATACAAAGTTTAGTTCCCTTGAAAATAATGTTAGCTGTAATGAATAGTTTCATATCAACATCTGGAGCATTAAACAGTTCTCATGCAATAAATGATATATATATGTGTAAATAGAGGTAGAAATTCACTTCATGTGGAGAATTCAAAAAGATACTTAAATACTATAATGAGAAACATTACTTGTGAATTCACACCACAAAAAAAAAAAAAAAGTAGTACAATATTCTACACTAAATGCCAGCCACATATATCAGAATTTCATTTCTCTATACACACTGTATAGTAGTCTGTTGCCAGTGTAATGTTATAAAAAAAATTCTGGATGACCTATTTGAATTTCAATAACATTACAGCATTTCATTGTATAAAATGTCAGGTGCCTAATAAGTGAATAATGTAACTAATAATGAAATATCTGATATGCAATCACCAGAAAGTAAGCAGGGGTGTATGGCAGGATAGCTGGATAGCAGGGATGTATTAAGCTTATGAATTAAGCCAGCAGGCACAATGCAAACAAATTAGCATCTACAAAACCACAACTTCATAAAACAAACTTGAGATTATTTTTGTTATTGCAACAAATTTTTGTTAGTTATAAGTACCAATTTTTGTAACAATATTAATTTGCCTTTACTATAACCAATACTTCAATATACTTTTACTTCATATATTTTAATGCTTCATAAAGTTTTAAGGTGAGTTTTGTAAAAGTGTATAAAGTTGGCTCGAGTACAGATAGATTTTGTTATTAAAATAATTTCTGACAAATGGTAATATGTTAGAATATTTATTTTTTTAAATATTTCATTGTGCATTTTTGAATTTTAGACATGTTATTAAAGTATGGTCTCCTTACTTTTAACAAAATAAATAAAAAAGAATGAAAGAAAAAAGCTTTTTATATATTATTTGTAAAAAAAAACTTTTAATTCTCTCAGAAAAAAGTAAAATCTGATAAGTTGAGTAATGAGTCCCAAAAGGATGTTGCATGAAGTTCTGAAGAACAGGCATGAAAGAGTTATCCAGATGGAACAGATTAAACATGAGGGTAGCATATTCAGGTGAAGGTTTCTGTGAGAGAGCACTGTGAGGGGCAAGGCAAAAACTGGTAAGAATAACTGGAGAGAGAGAGAAAGATAGCAGAAATGAAGTTGCATTGCTGAAAATAAAATACAAGTGTACATTCAAAAATGTAACATAAAATGTTAAGGGGATATACAGACAATGAAGTAAAGATAAAAGGAAGAGTTAGAAATGGCAGTTTAGTTTTAGGTTTTGCACTGAGGCTGAAGCAACTAAGGCTATGAGAAATCAGCATATTGTGACTGTATAATTACATATATTGTACAACTAGTTTGTCTGTTTTGCAGGATAAACAATCTGAAAAAATAATCATGCTACCCTTGCCCAAGAAACACCTGCCATGTGAAAAAGTCCACAAGCTTGCCTATCTAAATGGAACCCAAACTCAGCCCTAGCAAATTTTTCCACATGGTGTAGAAGTACACCATGTGGAAAATTTATCACCCTACTACAGCAAAGGCTACAAAAGACAAATTAGTGGATGGAAGGTATATCACTCAAAGTAAAACATATAAATGAACAACACAAATTAGAAATATAACCCTCTAGCAAAAAGCTGTTTATGGGTGTCTTAAAGGAGAAATATATAGATAATAACTAAAAATGCCACAGAGTAAGTACAATCAATCAGGAACGTTACAGGCAATATGCAATTGAGAGGGGGAAAAATGGATGTAATATACAAAAATTCAGGTGAAGCTTCTCAAAAGTGATGTCCTCTGCATTGCGCAAACAATGGAAAAGAATGCTGAGTGGTAGACACAAAAATAGTCTGAAATTAAGTTGCCAGAAAGCCTGAACCTTTTTATTATTTTATTCAAATGATAATTTTTCACAAAGATATGTCAATCTTTGTGAAAAATATTTCATTTGAAATTTCACTGGAATAAAATCAAGTTTTATTTCGATGAAATTTAAACTGAGCAAGTCACTCATAAATGGCTCATTAATAATGGAAGGCACAAAAGTATAAACTTTCCAAGAAAGAGAATGCTTTCTTATGAAAGCTGGAAAATTTAATGTTAGTATTAGTAGTAGCAAATCATGCAAGGAAGCAAGCTTATTCAGCCAAAAAAAAAAAAAAAAACTAACAACAATAACAACAAAAAATATATATAGTTATATCCAATAATCAAAAATTACATAATTTTTAAATAAGATATTAGATTTAGTGTATTTACTTTTCAATAATACATTATGTGAACAACATAATTTCCATGTCTTAACTTGAACAGGCAATCAACAGCATATTAATACAGAGATGAAATTAAACTTACTTCCAAGTGTATTTATGTTATCTGCACTACCAAATCTATTTTTAATAAGACGTGCAAACTCACGAGGCTTGGTTTTTACAGTTCTGAAAATAACATTTACAAATATCAGATAAAGTTGCATAAAATTATTTTGAATACATTACCATATATTTACAGCAATAGAGAAAAATTAAAATGCCAAACTATAAAATTTAAACAGAGAAACTTAAAAGACAGAAAAATGAAATTAATTTAACTAAATTAGAATAGGGATAACCTGTATAAAAGAAAGAAAAGCATGGAATGCAAGAAAAATGCAAACAAACTGTGTGCTCTCCATATCAATGTACACTATAAATGTAAATTAAACACGATGCAATCAAAACAACAATAATGATTAAAAAATTTAATACAATTGCACCACATAAAATTTACATAATATATATTTTAAGGAAGCAATGCCACACTTCATGCTGTCAAATTTGCATTGAATTAAAACTTAAAATGTTACTAATGAGACACAAGAATATGAAACAAAAGGAGAAAATACATGTATATTGCTCTTATAAAGTAGTATACAGATATCCTTTAGTAAGCTATATTTACATCTGAATAGATATATTAGAACTTGAATGAGATATACATATGAGACAGAAGTGCCAATAATACATCAGCTCATATAAATTGTATGGCTTTTTACATTGATATTTCTAGATACATTTTGTACATAGTATTATTTTACATATGAAAGTTTCATAACTGATGCATATGGATTTCTATATTTAATCAACTTTTTCCAGAACAGAATGAAACTTGTCTGCGTTTATAACAAGCATGATGCAAAAGTGGATATAATATATTTACAGTAAAATCTCACTAATTTGGATTGCCTTCTTTTTTTATGTATGTATTTTATTTATGCAAAAGGAAACCTTTCCTAAACAACAATTTAATAAGGCACCTTTGGCTGATAGAATCTATCCAATTATAATGAAAGAAGTATCAAGTGAGATAAGCAAATCTTTAGCCATAAGTATGAGAGCATCCTCAGATTCAGGGAAGGTCCTCACATGCCAGAGAAATGGGCAAGAGTCAGTGATTAAAGTAGTGGGCTGAGAAGTGGTAATTGATGTTTATTATTGAAAAATCAACTAAGAAATACTGTTCAAGGTTTAGGCTTAAATCCCATTCAGGATGTCAAATGACTAACGAGACTCGTGGCAGAAAAGAAAAATGCATGGGATGCGTATAAATTATCAGGTGACACAGAAGCCTATGATAGATATATCGTGGTCTGATTTTTTTTTTTTTTTTTTTTTGGTAGCTGTTGGCGCATCGGCATCTGTGGCCATAATGCACTTCCCAAGGTTTTTGCAGTACTTCGATCCAAGCCCGAGGCAGGATTCGAACCCACGACCTTTGGGTTGCCAGGCAGGTACTTTGCCCACCCGGCTAGCCCGGTCGGCATCGTGGTCTGAAATCAAGTCACAATGGAGGTTAGGCTGGCAAAGGCAGATTATGAGAAAGCTTTGACAAAGGATGTAAAGAAAAACAGCACAGATTTCTTTACTTATGTAAATTCTAGAAGGAAGGAGATGAATCAGATTGGTCCACTTGATATAGATGGTCGACTGTTGATGATCCTGCTCAGGTAGCTGACAAACTGATGAGTATATTGCATCTATATTCACATGAGGAGTTATTCAGGGAAGAGAGTGCCAGAAATTTATAAAACTGTAACAAGGTGCTTAATGATTTTGTAATAACTGAGAGCAAAGTGGAGGAGGAATTGTTGAAGTTAAACATAAAAAAGGTACCTGGGGTGGATGAGATCTATCCAATTATATTAAAGTAGGCAGCAAAGGAAGTAAACAAACCCTTAACTATAATTATGAGAGCTTCCTTGGACTCAGGGGAGGTCCGTATGGACTGGAGATGTGCAAACGTGTTCTCAAATCACAAAGGGGATCAAAGGGTAACATGAAAAATTACAGACCTGTTAGCTTAACTTCTGTTTCAGGGAAAATAATGGAGGCACTGGTTAAAGACGCACTGCAGGATCATGTAGACAAGACTGCAGTTATAGGTGAAACACAACATGGGTTTGTTAAGAAGAAGTCTTGTCTGACCAATCTGATTGGATACTACGTGATCACAAAGCAAATGGATGCAAAAAATAATTTTGATATCATATACTTGGATTTTAGGAAAGCTTTTGATACAGTTGCAAATTAGCATTAGCTTTAGTAGAGGCATATGATGCAAGAAAGCAAGCTTATGCAGGATCAGCTAAAAAAACAAACAAACTTCCACTTCACCCCTCCGTTCGTTCAAAATACCTGTCCAGCTGAGCCTTAAATTTGTTCAGGTTATCAACTTCCACAACAAGGGATGGAAGTCTGTTCCACCAACCAACTACCCACTGGCTACAGGCAAATTTCTGCACATCTATCCTACATCTGTCTTTCCTCAGTTTGAATTTATGCCCTCTCAGGTGATTATTCTGAGCAAGAGGAAGAATCCCATCGGCATTGAGCATGCTCAAACCATTCAAGGCTTTCTTTACCTCTATCAGATCACCTCGCCGGTGCCTAGTCTCCAGACACTGTAATTTGCAAAACTTAAGCCTTTCTTCATAACAGCAACCCTTTGTTCCATTCATTAATCTTGTTGCCCATCTCTGTACTCGTTCCAGCAGCTCTACATCCTTCTTGAAATGAGGCCTCCAGACCTGTATACAGTACTCATTGCCTTATACAAGGGAATAATCACCTCCTTATCCCTGCTAGAAAAATTCCTGTATATCATTGACAAGACACCATGAGCTACTCTTGCAGCCCGTCTGCACCGCTCAGAGAACTTCATATCTGCCTGCACAATTACCCCCAGGTCCTTTTCATTCTCTACCACTCAGTGTAGTACCACCGAGTTAATACGTTACTCTGGGGATGCTGTTTCCCATATGTAGTACTTTACATTTGTCAATGTTAAACTTCATTTGCCACCTCTCAGCCCATCTGCTCAACCTTTCCAGATCCTGTTGCAGCAGCATAGCGTCAGTAGTGTCCTTAACAACCCTGCCAACCTTTGTATCGTCTGCAAACTTGGACATTAAGCTTGATATACCATCATCAATATTATTTATAAATACAGAAAACAATAATGGACCCAATACTGAACCCTGAGGGACTCCACTAATAACATTAGTCCACAATGAGCAGTGTCCATTGATTACCACTCTCTGTCTTCTCCCCCTCAACCACCCCTTTATCCATAGCAGCAATTTGCCTCCAATGTCACACTGCTCCAATTTGTGCAGCAGTCTTCCATGTGCAACAGTATCAAAAGCCTTTCTAAGATCCAAGTATATAATATCAGAGTTATTCCCTGCATCCAGCTCTTTTGTGACTGCATCATAGTATCCAATCAAATTGGTCAGGCAAGACTTCCCCTTAACAAAACCATGCTGTGTCCGAGCTATAACTGAAGTCTTGTCTAGATGATCCTGTAGTGCTTCTTTAACCAGTGCCTCCATTAATTTTCCTGGAACAGAAGTTAAACTCACATCTCTATAATTACTTGTGTCAGCCTTTGATCCTCCTTTGTGAATTGGGGTCACATTTGCACTTCTCAAGTCTATGGGTACCTTTTTTTTTTTTTTTTTTTTTTATGAGAACCCCAAACACGAGAGGTATTATAACCTATAGTACTTAGTACCGTGCTTGGGTTGGAGGTTGAGAAGACGAAAGAAGATATTTGTTGATATTGGACTTGAACTTCTGTAGATTGTAATTTTCAGGAAATATGTATGAAGGAAGGTTGTTCCAGAAAACGGCAGTTGAATGAATAAATGAGGAAGATGAAAAGTTGGTTCTGTGGGTTTGAAGTTGGACAGTAAATGGATGTTGGCTGGTGGCGGCACGTGTTCGGACTGTTTTGAAAGAGAGAGCGGGAATTATAGAAGCCAATTCAGAAGAACAGTGCCCATGGAAGTATCTGTAGAAGAGGCATGCAGCAGAAACAGTGCGTCTATGAGACAGCGAGTGGAGAGACTCTGTTAGAGATGAATCATTAATTAACCTAACTGCCCTCTTCTGAATGGAATCAAGAAGCCTGAGAGAGGTTTTGGGGGCACCACCCCAGATGTGGGAACAATATTCCATGGCAGAGCGGATTTGCGATTTATACAGAGTGAGCAGCTGTTTGGGAGAAAAGTAACGCCGAGAGCGAAAGAGAAAACCAAGTTTTTTAGATGCAGAGGAAGCAATATTTGTAATGTGCTTGTGCCAAGAGAGATTAGAAGTCAGGGTAATCCCCAAAAGAGATATATCATTTTGCCTAGAAATCGGAATGTCACTAAAGATAAGCATAGGAGCAGAAGAATCCTTTTTGCGAGATATAAGACAAGATTGAGTTTTAGAAGGGTTGAAATCAACTAAGTTGTCTTTGCCCCACTGGAGAATTACCTGAAGATCGGCATTTAAGGAATTGGCAGCAGATTTTTGAGAACTTGAAGCTGATTCAGCTGGACAAGGTTTCTCAAAATGGAAAGTTGAATGCAATGTGCTATCATCGGCAAAACTATGGATAGGATTTCCAGTCAATGGAAGAAGGTCATTGATATACAAGAGGAAAAGAGTGGGGGAAAGAACTGAACCTTGGGGGACACCGGCATTAGTGGAGAAGTTAGAAGACAGAGAGCCATCTACCATCACCCTCAGTGAGCGATCAGAGAGAAAACTGGATAACCAATTACTAAAAACAGTTGGCAAACCATAAGATGGAAGCTTGTTTAGAAGACCTTTATGCCAAACACGATCAAAAGCCTTTGAGATGTCAAGAGCAACTACTTGTGTTTCACCGAACCTTTCCATTGAATTAGTCCATAAATGGGTAACATAAGCCAGAATATCACCAGTGGATCGACACTGACGGAATCCATACTGGCGATCGTTGATCAGACGGAAGGTTTCTAGGTAGTTTAAGAGTTGGCGGTTAATTGATTTCTCCATTACTTTAGAAAGAGTAGAAGTAATAGCAATGGGACGATAATTGGATGGGAGGGATTTGTCACCCTTTTTAGGAACTGGCTGGATATGAGCAAATTTCCAAGCAGAAGGAAAAACACCTTTGGAATAAGAAAGTGAAAAAAGGCGGCAAAGAATAGGAGTAAGTTCAGGAGCACAGGTTTTGAGAACAACTGGAGAAATACCATCAGGACCTGGAGCTTTCTTAGCATCAAGATTCATCAAAATCCTTCTGATATCCTTTTGACGGAAGACCACAGGAGGCATTGAATGGAGCGTGTTAGGAATGGTGGGAGGTGTTTTACCAAGATCATTAATACATGAGCTCAAAGAAAAATGGGATGCTAGCAGGTAAGCTTTATCCTTGGCTGAAGTGACAACAGAACCATCTGGTTTGGACAGAGGTGGGAGCAGAGATGGGCAAAAGTTGCGGCCAATAGCTTTGGCAAGAGACCAGAATGCTCGGCTACCATTAGGGCAAGAAGCAAGTTTTCTACTCTTAGCCTGTTCAAACTCTAGTTTGGACTGATTAATAACTGCTTTACAATTGTTACGAGCTTTGGTGTAGGCAGAAAATGAAACTGAAGAATTAGAAACAAGCCAATTACGATATGCAACGTTCTTCTCTTGGACAGCCTTAGCACATTTATTGGAAAACCAAGGTTTAGATAAAGGACGAGATTTTAAAGTGGAGTGTGGGATAAAGGATTCCATTCCTGCAAGAATAATTTCACTGACACGATCTGAGCAAACGTTGACATCAGAAGTTTTGAAACAGTAATCAGACCAAGGAAAAGAAGAAAAGAAGTCTCGCAGGTCATCCCATTTTGCATTCTTGTAATGCCAAACAATACGAGGTTGGGAATAGCCATGAGATAAAGGTTCCATTGGAGAAGAGGCAATCACCAAGTTGTGATCTGAAGTGCCTAAAGGACCTCTCACTTCAACCTTGTACTTAGAAGGGTTGTTTGTGAGAAAAAGATCAAGCGTATTGGCTGTATGATTAGGATTGTCTGGTATTCTTGTAGGTAAATGAACAATCTGTGCTAGGTCATTAGTAATTGCAAAAGCCTCAGCATCACGACCTGCTGGGTCGGTGTGACTAGAAAACTGAAGCCAGCTGGAGTTGTGAACGTTAAAATCACCAAGGAAAATTACCTCACTGTTAGGAAAGTTGGACTGGAGAAAGTCAAGTTGCAAAGAGAGGAAGTCAAAGAGCTCCAAGTGATTAGTGGAGTTGGGAGAACGGTAGAGACAACAGATGAATTTTATACAATGAGGTAGAGAGATTTTAAGCCAGAGAAGATCAAAGAGAGGAGATTCCAAATTGCCAAGTCTCTGACAGGGAATATCAGAACGGACATATGCACAAGTACCTCCTTTGAGGCGAAAGGAATCATACAGCAAATAATTTGGACATCTGAGATAAGCAGTAGTTGAATCAACTGATAACTGAGATTCAGTCAGAAAAAGTACATGGGGTTTGGAAGACTGCAAGTGGAAATGGACATCGTTGAGATTAGAATTGAGACCACGTATATTTGTGAAATGAATTAGGAAGTCCTTGGGAGGTTTAGATCTTTTCGCAGATAAGCTTGCTCTATTATTTTGACAATTCATGGTGTATTCAATAGTAAGAAAAAGTGGGTGGGACATGCTGTATGAAGTAATGAAATTTTTGGATATGGCGTACATGTGGTAAGAATATACCCAGATCCTTGACATAACGTGGCCTCGACAATGCTCCCCACATACACACTACTCGGACTCCCTCCAGTCACTATCTGGCAGAGTAGAGGTAGCAAGATTATACACTAGCTGATCCGGAAGCTTCCTAGAGAGTTACCAATAGGTTCAGTCCGGTGTACTAACTAGCGGCCGGCCTGCGAACACCGTTTTAGAGCTGTACCCTCGAAATGTAAGGAATATTGGATCTCGCCACGACATTCATCATAACCTCAAAAATCATCAATCATACTGCATGATGGAAGAGATAGGGAAGGGTTGGCCGGAACTTAGCTCTAGAGACTAAACATGGGTTCCACCACTTCAAGCCTCCAATAAGCAAAGTGGTGGTATTTCACCGGTTGATGAGAGTCATCTACCACCTAGTACTGCCTGGTAACATAGAGGGGCGGCATTCCTCCATGTGGTGTGGGCGCCACACCTCGACCCCTGCTTACGTTGGTTCACACCTGGGTTGTCACCCACCATGTACTTGTGCATGAAGGTTATACCCAGGATTACTAACAGTCCCACCATCGTGAAGGTGCAAGCAGAGGATTTGGGCTGTCATAGACCGTCCGGACTTCGCCGAAATTGGGTCCACTTTGACTTGAGTGTCACCCGAATATCAGTTGCATCAGCGTTTTAGACTCCCAGGTAGCAAGAACAGCTTGTCTGGCATATCTGAGAGAATGTCTGTGACAACCTCAAGGACCAAAGGATCTCCCCAAGGACCTCCCCTGAGTCCAAGGAAACTCTCATAATTATGTCTATATAGGTTTGTTTACTTCCTTTGCTGCCTCCTTTAATATAACTGGATAGATCACATCCACCCCGGGTGCCTTTCTTGTGTTTATCTTCAACAATTTCTCCTCCACTTTACTCTCAGTTATTACAAGATTATCTAGCTTACTGCCAGAGTTGAATACACCTCTGGCATTCCCCTTCCTGAATAACTCCTCATGTGTGAATGTTGATGCAAAATATTCATTTAGTTTGTTAGCTATCTGAGCAGGATCATCAACAGTTGAACCATCAATATCAAGTGGACCAATCTGATTCATCCCCTTCCTTCTAGAGTTTACATAAGTAAAGAACTCTTTGCTGTTTTTCTTTGCATCCTTTGCCAAAAATTTCTCATAATCTGCCTTTGCCTGCCTAACCTCCTTTGTGACTTGGTTACAGACCAGCTTATATCTATCATAGGCTTCTGTCACGTGTTAATTTATATGTATCCCATGCATTTTTCTTCTCTGCCATGTGTCTCATTAGTTCATCTGACATTCATTTAGGCCTAAACCGTGAACAATATTTCTTAGTTGGTATGTAAAGCCTAGTAGCTTCCAAGATAAGTTCTTTGAATGCTTCCCATTTTGAATTTGCTGTTGGTAACATCATCAGTTGGTCCCACTGTATAGAATTTAAATACTGTCTTAGACCATCATAGCCACCTTTACAAAAGCAATAACCCTTCCCTTTACCCCTGATGGTAGTTACCGCTTTGAGTAAATCTCACTTCAGCACACAGTGATCACTGTCACCTAGTGGTTCCTTTATCTGCAGATTCTTAATGCATGAAGGATCACTACTGATAATCAAATCAAGAGTATTACTCCCTTTAGTTGCCTCCTGAACATGCTGCTGTAGAAAACAATCATCCAATAAATCCACAAAAGCCTTGCTAATGTGTGAGTGACCAAACCCACAAATTCCAGTCAATCCTTGGGAAATTAAAATCCCCCATTATAAGACTCTCTGATTTACTGGCCCACTCTATTTCGCTGTACAGTTTCTTATTATACTCATCAGAGTCATTAGGCCTATAGCACACTCCTACTCTCAATTTTGATCTTCCAATGCTTATGTCACACCCAACTGACTCGACACTGCACCGTCCAGCGATGTTGACTGGCTTCACTTGCTTGGATTTTATGTGTTTCTTAACTAATAGCATAACCCCTCCTCCCTTCCTGTCCTCTTGTCCTTTCTGCAGACGTTGTACTCCCCAAATTCCAGTTCTGCATTCCTTATATCTGTGTGACACCACGTCTCTGATTTCCCAACAATATCCACCTTTGATGCTTTGAGCAATACCTCAAATTCATCAAATTTATTTACCAAACTCCTAGCATTGGTATACACGCAAGTATACATGCACCTGTTCCTATTCTTAGCTACTCTAACACAACCCATGTGTTTACTTGTACCGCAATGACTCCCAGCAGTCTCTGAAATATCCTGCATCTTGTTTTCTCATTCCAATAGAAGCAGTACAAGAATCACCGTCACCTCTGCCTGTAGCTACTTTTAACCTTTTAGTCTGTGAATCCCCTCAAGCTAGCAGTTTTCCGACCCACCTAACACTGCCTCGATAGCATCAGCAAATATTCTTGCACCCTTTCTATTTAAGTGTATCCCATCCCTGTAGAAGCAGTCTCTCCTGTTAACAAGCACAGACCAGGCTGAAAAAAATTCTACCCCTTGAGCCTTGCACAATCTTTCCAGGGCCGAATTTATCAACAAGGCTCTCATCATATACTCCCTCCCATTGTGTCTGGGCAGAATTGCAGACACTTTCAAATTCAACCCTAATTCATGGCTTTTTTTCAACAGTGACTTGTACTTGTTAAGTAATTCTGCCGGTCTCCTACTCTTAATATCATTAGTGCCAACGTGTACAACTATATCACCTTTTGTGCCATTAAATTATGATATCCACTCTACGTCATCAACCTTTGCCCCTGGCAGATGGAAGACTACTGTACAAATTACAGCAGTATGGCATTAAGGGCAAATTGCTGCTATGGATAAAGGAATGGTTGAGTGGGAAAAGAGAGAGAGTGGTAACCTATGGACACTGCTCTTCATGGATTAATCTTATTAGTGGAGTCCCCCAGGGTTCTGTGTTGGGCCCATTATTGTTTTCTGCATTTATTAATGATATTGATGAAGGTATATTACGCTTAATGTCCAAGTATGCAGACTACACGAATGTTGGCAGGGTTGTTAATGACAGTAATGAGAGTACACCACTGCAACAAGATCTAGAAAAGTTGAGCAGATGGGCTGAGAGCTGGCAACTGAAGTTTAACATTGACAAATGTAAAGTACTACATATGGGTAGGATACTGCATAATGTACCAACTGTGTGGTACTGCACTCAGGGCAGTGGAGAATGAAAAATACCCGGAGGTAATTGTGCAGTCAGATATGAAGTTTTCTGAGCAGTGCAGACAGGAAGCAAGAGTAGCTCATGGTGTCTTGTCAGAATTACGGGAAGTTTTCTAGCAGGGATAAGGAGGTGATTATCCCTTTGTATAAGGCAATGGTCAGGAGACACCTTGAGTAATGTATACAGGTCAGAAGGCCTCATTTTAGGAAGGATGTAGAGCTGTTGGAACAAGTACAGAGAAGGGCAACAAGATTGGTGAATGGAACAAAGGGTTGCTTTTATGAAGAAAGGCTAAAGTTCTGAAAATTGCAGTTTCTGGAGACTAGGCAACTGCAAGGTGATCTGATTGAAGTGTATAAGGCATTGAATGGTTTGAGCAAGCCCAATGCTGATGGGATTCTTCCTCTTGCTCAGATTATTCTCCTGAATGTACATAAATTCAAATTGAGGAAAGACAGTTGTAGAATATACGTGCAGAAATTTGCCTATAGCCAGCATGTGGTTGATTGCTGGAACAAACTTCCATCTGTCGTTGTGGAAGTTGACAGTTAATAGCTTAAATAAATTCAAGGCAGAGCTAGACAAGTATCTGGAGTGAATGGATGGGGGAAATGGGAAGGGTTTTTTTTTTTTTTTAGCTGATGCTGTATAAGCTTGCTTTCTTGCATCATATTGCCTCTACTAATGCCTAATTCTAAATGCAAGGTGCTACATTTGACATCTGTCATGAAGTTCTCTCAGCACTGCGAATGGGATGGTGGTGGGATATATATGGGGCACTCAGGTTTAGAAGCCTCATTTGAAGAAGGATGGGAATCTGTTGGAACGGGTTCACAGAAGTGCAACAAGATTAGGCTGGGGTACAAAAGGATATTCTTACCAAGAAAGATATCAATCCTGTAAATTGAAAGGTCTGGAAATTAAGCATCTGTGAGGAAACCTGATTGAAGCGCTAAGATTTTTAAATGGTAAATAGTAAATTCTAATCACATTCTTACTCTTTTGGGATGATGCACACAAGAAGACATAAATTTATTTTGGAAAAGGTTGGTTGCAGGATAGATATATGAAAATTTGCTTTCAGCCACACAGAAATTGACTGGTGAAAAAAATTTCATGAAGTGTGTGGAAGTGGGAAGTTTGAATAAATTCCAAGAAGGCCTAGACAACTTATTAGAAGGAATGGGCAAATGATGTTGATAGTTTTTTAATTTATTTTGCTGATGCTCTACAAACTTCCATATATATTTTTGCCATTACAAACTAATACTAATACTGAGAGTGGGGAATATAATGTCATCCTAGTGATGACATTGCCTCCCTTTGTCTCACTGTCATAAGCTTATTACTAGGATATTGTGGTTCTGTATAACCTCCTATATAAACATAATTAACACAATATACAAGATTCAGTTCTATCAGTGTACAAGTGTAACAGTTACTCCAATGAATTTGGGTAAGTGTATTCTTATGTAACATATATTTATAAATTTGCCAAAGAACACAATCTAAAATTAATATTTCTATAATCTACTTGTATCTAGGCTATACTGTTTTATAAAATTAGACTTGTGTTTTCATTTATGCGATATCATATAAGTAATTTTCCAAAATAACTAAATAATATAACTGATTTCTCCCAGTAATTTATTAATCTGTATTTTTAAAATAATTTAAAACATAATTTCTAATTAATGTAAATTTTCAGAATTTCTTCCACATCCAATTTGTCATTTGCCTAACAATAGGATTTCACTTTGAATCCAGAAATGTCACAATTTGCATGTGAATGTTTAATGGTTTAGCATACGAAGTGTAAGACATTTGGTATCATCACAGGGTATAGGAAATAAAACTTAATTTTCATCACTAAAGGTGGTATGAATTAGCTCCTTTAATTTATTTAACTGTATTTTCACTTAAGGAATTTTCCAATCCATGTGAAGTAAGCAATAACTACACTTTATTGTATGAAATTGGCATATCACAAAGATATAAAATTACCCAACTTACTCAGCAGCTGTATGTGTTGCAGCAGTGAGACCAGAAAATCCTCCTTTCAAATTTCCAACAACTCCACTACAACAGACAGAAATATATATACAATCAAACATTAAAAAAAAGAGACTAGTCATTCAAAGTTACACTAACAGTTTTGCTAATTTAAGTATTTACAATGAATTTTTCAATAAATGATAAATTCCTTTACTTAATCATCTTAATTACTTAATAATCTAGTTTTAGTTTTTAGTTTCAATTCTTGCTGAGGCTAAAAATAAATATACATACAGGATCTCCTCGACTTACAGAAATTAAACTTTACGTAAGTTTTTGCTGGCCGGTGAAAACTGAAAAAAAAAATTGGGGAAACGTATTTTGCATCCTGTAGGAATAAATGGAGGTACTGTGAAAATATTGTAATGTGAACCCAATAGCATTTTTTTTTTTGTAATTCGTTCCAAGTCCTTGGAAGTTGAAAATTTCGCTATATTACTAAGCTATTTATTTCTTTAAAAGGTCATTTTTATAATGGAAATTGCACTACACTTTCATCGTTATCATACGTTCCCATTATAAGAATCAATTTTGAATGCCTTTGTGATATTTTTCTAAAGGACATTTCTGGAGGTCACGACTAAAAAACAATATGTACTTTCTGGCTTATTGGGCTTTTCTGTTAGTGCATCTAATTATAAATGGATAGTAAACTCGATCTTATTGCATTTGCTTTAATACCGATAACTGCAATTGTGTAGGGTTTTATGTTATTATTGGTGAAATGTGTTCCCCTTCACTGAAATCTTCAATCATATAAAAAACAAATTTTCAGAACTTCTCTTCATTTCTATTTATGTATTACAATGATGAAGAGAAAGGGACCAATGGAAAGTGCAAGTGCTGGCACTGCTAGGAAACGAAACAAAATTGAGTTAGAAATGAAGATGAAAATGATTAAGAAGTTTGTCATCTATTGCAAGGGAATTAAGTCTCGCTGCTTCAACAGTGAATACTATTTTAAAGGACAGTGCACGTATAAAAGAACATGTCAAAGAATCAACGCACTTAAGATCAATAGTGATTAAAAACAGCATTCAGGTGCTATATCGAAGATGGAACAGCTATTAATAATATCAATGGAAACTCAGATTCAGAAGCGAGTGCCCCTGAGTCTAATGACCATTCAAGCAAAAGCAACAAGTATTTATAAAGATATTAAGGATAAGTACAGCAAACCCCAACCGAAGTTCGCGGCAAGCAACAGGTGGTTTAATAGGGTCAAGCATCGCACTGGTTTCCACAACGTTAAAGTATGCAGTGAAGTCGCCAGTGCCGATTCTGCAGCTGCAGAGAAATTTTGTGATGTGTTGGAAAAAATTATTGATGAAGGCGGCTATTCAACGCAGCAAATTTTTAACGTTGACGAGACTGCTCTGTATTGGAAAAAGTTGGATCGAACATACATTGCCAAAGAGGAAAATACAGTGCCAGGTTTCAAGACTTCAAAAGATAGGGCCACACTCTTGCTTGGGGCTAATGCACAGGAGATTACAGATTAAAATCACTGCTTGTGTAACATTCTGGAAATCCTCGTGCATTTAAGGGCATCAATAAAGCCACCCTACCCATGCATTTCCGATCGAACCTGAGAGCATGGATACAATATCTCTCTTTGAGGTTTGGTTTAAATGCTGCTTCATTCCCAAGATTGAAAAATATTGCAAAGACAAAGACGTTCCTTTCAAGATTTCGCTTCTATTAGATAATGCTCCTGGACATCCTACGCATCTAGATAATTTCAATTCGAATGTGAGAGTCATAATTATACCGCCAAACACGACTTCACTCATCCAAGCACGCCTCCGTAGCCAGGTGGGAAGGAGCAGCAGTGCGTAGCACACGCTTCTTGATTAGACCGGGGTTCGAGCCCCTCACCACCAAATACGGAGGATGCGGAAAGGTCAGGGAATGACCACCGCATATTCCCGGAGCAATATGGCCTTAGTTGCTAATGCTCCTAAAAACCAAACAACAAACAAACAAACAACACTGATCCAACCTATGGATCAGGATGTTATTTCAAATTTAAAAGCATACTATTTATGCACAACATTTGCTCAGGCATTGTCTGCAGTAGACGATGAGAAAAACTTTACATTAAGAGAGGCTTTTGGAAATCTTACAATATTTACATTAATATTAAATATTAATAAGGCCTGGAAGGAAATTACTAAAAGTTGTTTAAATGGTGCATGGAAGAAAATATGCCCACGGCATGTAAAAGGCTTTGAAGGATTTGAAAAAGACAAATCATATGAAGAGGTTACAGATAAGATTGTTAAGGTTGCAGAGCTACTTCAGTTGGAGGTTGATGCCAAAGACATGGAGAAGTTAATAGAGGAAGAAGAGAAGGAATTATCTAATGAAGAACTATTGGCAGCGACAGTGAAAGAAGAAAATGCTGACAAAGCTCAAGATGAACCAAATGAGGAACCGAAATGCTTCATCACCAGAGAGAGATGGCAATGGTATCTCGTGAAATTGCATCGGCAATGGCGAGTTGTTGTTTGTTTGTTTATTTGTTTTTTAGGAGCATTAGCAACTAGGGCCATATTGCTCCGGGGATGTGCGGTGGTCATTCCCTGACCTTTCCACATCCTCCATATTTGGTGGACATGGGCTCGAACCCCGGTCTAATAAAGAAGTGTGTGCTACACACTGTTGCTCTTGCCCACCTGGCTACGGAGGCACCTGCAATGGCGAGGTTTGAAAAGATGGATCCTGACAGTGAATTATTCTTAAAAGTTAACAGAGGGGTGATTACTTGCTTGCTACAAAGAAATCTACTGTCCAGTCATCCATTAATATGTTCTTTCGTATGGTTGAGTGGCCGACCCCTGATAAATCTCCACAGTGGCATACTTATCAGCTGAAGATGTCAATTCTGGCAAAGATGCTTGAAAGGTAAAACTTACTGATGTTATGCCATCTCCTCTCTTTTTTGCAATTTTATAATTTTGAAATTTTTTTAAAATTGCAAGCTTTTGTAATTTTTTTCTGTGCATGAGATAAAAAATTGAATAAATACAATAAATAATTCTATTTACATGTTCGTCGAACATTTCTTTTTTGATTCAATCAATTCAGCAAGCACAGTTGCGAGTGCTGCACAAGCATGGGGGAAATTCCGACTTACGTAGCGTTCTGTGGAATGCAATCCTTATCTAAGTCAGGGAGTTCCTGTATTTGTTAATTTTTATAATTTTTTCTTGCAGATATCTGTAAAATCAATACTAGTTTCATTTTTGCCACTAATGTATATATATATATTTTCATTATTTTTACAAATAACATTAAAGTAGTCTATAATTATATAAAACTATACAATAACTGTTGAAAAAGATTCAACCTTTAGTCAACATATTATTTGATTTTGAACCTTGTACTTCATGTAAAAGTGACTTTTCCCTCTCTAAGAACTATCATTTGTACCATTCACTTTTGTAATAAAGCACAAAATGTACTTATTTTTTAGCAGTGATATTAAGTGAATCATTACAGTTGTGGGCCAATCATGAGTCTGGAACAGCTTTTTGAGAGAGAAGACAGAAACAGATGGCTTAAGCTTGGCATTAATGTTCTGAGTTTGTCAAAATAATACATAGTTACAGAAGTGTTTTAACAGTGCATGTGATATTTTTGATTTATTGTTTCATTCATCAAATGAATCGGTAATATATAGAATTAAATATCATAATAGCGAATTAATTCCAAAAATGATTAGCTTCAGCACACTAAATAAATAGCCTGACAAAAATATAAATATACACCAAAAATTCAGGACATCAGAAATGACCATATGCTGAAATTAATTCCTTTTTGTCATTTGTAATCTGGATTGGCAAATTGAAAATGAAATGCAAGTTCCTGAATCCAGATTAGCAGAAGTTCTCTTTTAAAAAAGAACAAGCTAAAAGAAAGAAAATAACATTTAGCAGTCGACTGTATAAGTTAGAAAAGCAAAAGTTCTATCTGTTGGATGTGCATTCTAAGGGCAGAAAGGAAAGAACTTTGTTTTAGTAAGTGAATCATCCCATATATTATTAAACATTCACATTACACTAAGGTGTAATGTGAATGTCTAATAATATATGGGATGATTATTTCATTTGTGGAATGGTTGTTTTATTTTAATTTTAATCTTTGTCACTGGGATCTGCCCCAGAAAAATAATCTTCTTCAAAGCATATATACTTGCACACTGACAAATGCATTTGAAGAAGCAGTCCTGAAGTGAATTCTTGATAAGCCTTTGGGAGCATTGTTATGACCACAGATTCTCAACCGTCTTTAATGTACCTATGCTACTTGAAAACTGCAGTTTTCTTCAAACACTTGTCTCCATAAACCTCTTACAGCCACTGCAGCACTTATATCACAATGAACACAGTAGTGAATAACAGTCTTCAAATATTTCATTATGCGACTAATAAAATAGTTCACACTAACAGCATGTAACTTAAGGCCACTTTGTAACTACCAAAAAAACATGCCAGAATTTTTAACTGTGTCAGATGTTCTTGGACATTTACTCTCCTGCCATTTGCCAGCAGTCTGCCAAAACTTTAGTTGTATGGTGGTGTTGATATTCCATGAATTAAATGATCAGCCTGCATATATACAAAGCATGATCAGAGGTCCAAGTAAAGTTTCAAGAATTTTCATTTAGACCATTATAACTGTTTACAAAAAATTACACATAGAACATAATTGAAAAAAAAAAAAAAAAAAAACTTTTTTAAAGTCCTTTTTCTGAAAGTTCCATGATTATATTTGCCATAATTATAGTTGCCATAACCTCTGCTTTACTGGAAAATTGTTGTCCTTTTAGTGAGTTCTTTAATTTGGGGGGGGGGGGGAATCACATGGTACTTGGGGTGCCTCCGTAGCCAGGTGGGCAGGAGCAGCAGTGCGTAGCACACGCTTCTTGATTAGACCGGGGTTCAAGCCTGTGACCACCAAATATGGAGGTTGTGGAAAGGTCAGGGAATGACCACTGCATATCCCCGGAGCAATATGGCCTTAGTTGCTAATGATCCTAAAAACCAAATAACAACAACAACAACAACATGGTACTTGGTCATGTGAATAACAAGGATGTTGTAAGACAGTGTTTGGAAAGGTAATCAGTTATTACTGCTACACAATGGGCAGGAGAATTGTAGTGAAGCAATTTCCAATTTTTTCTTGCTCACATATGAAGTCTCTTCCTTCAAATGCTTAATAATTTCTAAGCAGTCTTATTTAACAGTATGACTTTATGATATAAAATTCATAATGAATTACATGTTATAGTCAAACAATAATCAGCATAACTTTACCTTTGGGGACCTATCAGTCCTGATTTTTTTTTTTTCTTCTTCCTGGGAGACACAGGAAACTTTACTCATAGGACTGAGATTTTGTAAAGACATTATCACATTTTATCTGCTTTCATCATTGTTTTTAGAAATCCTGGTTTATTTTTGCAAATTTTAACTAATTCTTTTGTAAATTCAACTCTCATTTATATCAGATCTACTGTTAAAAAGATTACAAAACATCTTCCCAACAAAGATGTTTTGTAATCTTTTTATATTTAAAATACTGGATACAATATCTTGGCTGAAATATATATGAAAAAAATGACTGGAAAACCAGACTGACTAAATAAATTCATTTGTTGAATTTCCCCAGTTGAAATGCTATAACACAAACCATGCAAAATAAGATGACATCAATGATATCAAAATTAAAAATAATTTAACCAAATCCACTGTAGTTACACACACACTGGAATAATATAGCATAACACATAACAGAATATTAACAGAGAATGCTATACATTTAGCCACTCAAGTGGACCTCTTCATATCAATTTAACAAATACAGTCTAATGCCCAACTTAAATGCTATTCTTCCACTTATTTAAATGCTAGATAGCTCCTAAGGATTGATATTCTAACTTGAAAGGCTAAGTTTTCAATTTTTATTTGACAAATGGCTTGTTGTTGTTGTGGTGGTGTTTTCTGGTGCAAGGGCAACTTAGGTCATATTGTGCCTCCCAAATCAACTGGATTTACATATAATGTTATTGTTATTTTGATTTTAGGAACATTAGCAACTAAGGCCATATTGCTCCGAGATATGCGGTGGTCATTCCCTGACCTTTCCGCATCCTCCGTATTTGGTGGTGACGGGCTCGAACCCCGGTCTAATCAAGAAGCATGTGCTACGCACTGCTGCTCCTTCCCACCTGGCTACGGAGGCGCCTGGATTTACATATAAGAACTGCTTGTGCAGCAGTTAGAAATGATCATACATTTGAATTTGTTTTAAATAGAAAAAGAATTCAGAGAGATTTGCTTCTTTACCTATGGTGCTATTGAAAGACAGAGGTTGTTGTAGATCTGAAATGAAACTAAAAGCCATTCGTCAGACATTGTTGAACAAGCTACATTCAAGGAGTATATGTTTTACTGTAAGTGGTTGCAAGCAGTGCGCACACTGAGGACAAATGGCTCGAAGAGTGCTTCTAACATGGGAGATAAGCTCATCATTTGTTGATGTGGATTATATTTGTATAATCCATAATGACATTTTATCCATATTTAAAGTGTATACCATTCAAATATTGTAACTCTTGATAAAAACTTTTTTGCAATATGCTTTAAAAATGTATAATCGGTATGACCAATTTACGCTGGTCTGCTAGATATGAATGGTATAACAGTTGATGATCCTTTCAGGTTGCCAACAAACTGAATTGATATTTTGCATCTACATTCATACATGAGGAACTTTTTTGGGAATGGGGATGGCAAAAGTATATCAAATTACAAGGAGCTAATTAACTTTGTGACTGAGAGGACAGTGGAAGAAAAATTGCTGAAGCTAAATATAATAACACACCTGGGGCAGATAGTTTCTATCCAATTATACTGAGGAGGTAGCAAAAGAGGTCAGCAAACTTTTAGCCATAATTATGAGAGCATCCTTGGATTCAGGGTAGGTTCCTATAGAAATGTATCCCCAATTCAAAAAGGGGATCAAAGTGAATAATTACAGTCTGTAAGCCTGACTACTGTTCCAGGGAAAATAATCATCACTGTCTGAAAAATATAGTAGGATCATCTAGCCAGGAATGCAAAAACAAATACACAACTTGGTGCAACATAAGAATAAAAAGAGCAAAAACTTGAGTGAATACAGTATATAATAACTATTATGAATACTAAGCTCTATGAGCGAAGTGAATCCATGTGAACCAGAGACAGAAAAATAATTCTTAGAGTCATTATGAGGGAAGCCATGAGGGTGAAAAGCAGCTAGTATACATACTGCCACTCTAGATTTAAATTTAAATATTAAATACAAATAAAGTGAATAAAAGGAGTAGAATGTACAGGAACTAGCAAAAATATGTGCAGCCCATTTTGGTTTTAAATTATTCTTATCCTTTGCCCTTCTTTTTGATTTTTAAATTATTTATATTTAACAGTCTCTATACTTCTGCCTTACATTACTATCTTCGTTGCAATTACTGATATTACTATTATGTTCTGAGTTTAATATACATATATATAACCGATTAAATAAATTATTTTTTACCGAACTGTAGAGTTGCATATTGACATCAGGAGAGAATTGCAGTTAATTTATTGGATAGCATTACTTGTTATCTAATGTTAACATGTAACTCTGTGGCATAAGTGTAATAATCAATTGGCTAAAATGTATATTTGGAACACAATTACAGACCATTCATATTAATATAAACTAAGAGTGTGGCATATATATATGCACTCAAAAGATTTTGCTGAATTTTCTAACACTTACACAGGAAGACCTGTAATGCCTTCTTTAATATTGGCACCAACATCTCTATGAAAGAAAAGAAAAAAAAAAAAAAAAAAACGGAATATAACAGTAAGTCAAATAATAGAGATGTAAAGTATTATAAAAATTTATAATATATATATTAACAATTAAACTTTTGCTGATATACATTTCAAGCAACAAATGTTAAAAATGAGCCCAACAATCATGCAGCCCATGATACATATTACATGACAGTTAATTAACTTCTACCTGTTTCTTCTGGTATATCATTGAAAGCAATAATTCTGCATACTTTCTGCAAAAAAGAATCATTAACATAACATTCACAAAATTAGCAATACAAAAACAACATTTTAAAATACATGATGATTATAAAATAACTTTTCCAGTGTTTGGGGAGTTGTATTTAAAGTTCTTGTAAAGAGTTGAATTTTTGGAATATTACTATATTAAGCATGCACTCAAGATATCCAACATATAAACTAAGGATTCAGTTTGTGCTACCAGGTGGAGCACAACTGGATCCTTAGTTAACCAACTGACACTAAAAATGGAAACAAATGACTGTCAGAAAAATTTATTACCTGCTAAAACTTTACAACTTTCTTTTGATATGACCAGTGTTACCACACATTTCATACAGCTGATCACTGATGAAGCAGCTCATGAGAGCATTCTGCCTGGGAAATTTGTTGCCTCCTTAATTAAAGCCATTTTCAGTTCTGGTGCTATTGTGGGGATCTCTGTATAAAATGTGAACTTATGTATTACCATACCAAGAAATGTGGTCATAGGTATATGTGCTATCCAGCCACCATCCTATGTAGAAAGTCTCTAAGTTCCAAAAAGTTCTAAAATTCGAAAGTGCTGTTGCACAGGCAGATTCATGAGAATTGTCGGTATGTCTGAGCTGATACACATGCATGAGATACTTCTGCCACACAATATTTGTGGATAGGTATTTTCAGACCTAAGTAGTGAAGCTCATTTAATTGTTGATGCTTGACTGCAGTGTTTGAGGTTGATAAAATAAGGCCATGTCAGGAAACTGATTAATATTATTATAGCTTCGCTATCACTGATCATTTGCTTTGAACACAGTTGACAATTATATTTTTTGTTAATATCAGTCTCATTAACTAATGAGACTGATATTAACAAAAGTGCTTTATTGAAAAAATTATTAATTACACAACTTATCTCCTTCAAGGTTGTTCCCTTGAGCAGCTATAACGCTTCATGCATCTTGTCATGCCTTAAAGTATCTTTGGAAGTAATTTCTTGTGAGCCTTTTGAGAAACTCTGCTGTTAATTTCTTGTGGATATCCTCACTTGACTGGAAATGGGCTCCTTTGAGGGAATTTTTCAGTTTTAGAAATGGAAAAAAAATATATTTCACAGAGCACAATCAGGAGAGTACGGAGAGTGGTCAAGGACAAGAACTTACTGAACCTTATATCACATTGTGTGTATCATCATGTCTTGGTGTAGAATCCAATATTTTTTTCACAACTACATCTCTTATTTCTGAATTCTGTCTCTCAATTTCAACAACTAAAATTATACTAAAGAAAATTTGAAAGATCCAAAAGTAATTTAGCTGTATTGATCGTTACTGTTTTCCCCAGTATGAGCTATTACTGCTTACAGTACATGACCATCAATAGACTCGTGTATAATGAATAAAACTCAAAATGTTTTGTATGAAAATTTGTTATTATATTAAAAGGCAATGCAAATTGTCTAAAGTGGCACTGGCCAATTATTGTTAGTGAACAAATATTGCCTTAAATTTCACCATTCTAGCACTCTGATAGACTAATTAGAATCAAAACTAATCACATATATATTATCAAAATTTGACCACACACACACACTGCATGAGTGAACATTTAAGAATTTCATCACTGTCATCAATAATTCTTAATCACAGCATAATATATCTTACAATTAAAATAATATATGTAATCAATATATACTAACTTCAGTCCTTGTCCAACATCTCTTAACATTCCACGTGGCAACCCATGTAGTTCAAGATCTCGGATTCTCTTTTGATAATTTTCCAATTTCTTCTGTAACTGAGCAATTGTCTGGGCTGATTTCTGATTTTTTTTCTCAAAAACATTTTTAATCCTCTGTAACTGCTGTCTGTCAGCATTTGTGGCTAATTTAAGATATTCATTGACATTTTCTGAAATATATAAAAAACACTTCAGTGTTATTCTCTTATTAATAAGATAATTGCAATGAATGACTTATACACAGTTGACAAAACAATGGAAACAGCAGGGTAAATGGAATTATATAACAGATATGCCAGGCACGGGGCTTACAGTTGTATATGGCATTTGAAACTATGCAAATCTCTTCCCAGCAGTCCTTTTACATGTATAGTAACGTGCTGAGTGGGTGTCCCATTTATGTCCACTATCTGTATGTTCTAGGAAAATAAATATATGAATTCTTCTAATAAGCTATTTAAGCAAGTTAATCAGATCAATATAGCTTCATACATATGGTAACCAGGGAAGAGAAAATTGATATGCATTTGTCTGGCAATTGTGTTGATAAAAAGAAAGAAAGAATTAGGAACACAATTGACTGAAGATACTGTCATAGGTATATGACATAAGAACAAACTGACTTGACTAATTTTGCAGCAGTCTGATAGCGGTGACACACCTTAAAAATGGAAGGGTACTGTGTATAACAGAGTGGCATCATGGCAAAGAGGAAAATCCAAACTGCTGTTAGGAGAAACATCCACAAGACAACAAAACAATCTTCCAAAAGAAAAATTCTGTGGTGTATGGAAATAAGGTGAACAAGTATAAAATGTGACATCATATATTACATAAAATTCAACATGGCCCTGATTTTTTTTGAATAACATAATTTTTTTAAATTTTCATGAAAGAATATTTCTTGGAATACATAAATCAATTATAAAAGAAAAGATACTATATAGCAAATTTAATTGACATTGCAATGTCAATCAAATTTAATTAAATCCATTTATAATTTTACCTATTGGAAATTTAACATTTAATCTATTGCTGAAGGAATGAAAAATTCTGATACAAATAAGTAGGTATGTAGATGAAGGTCTGTCTCATTTTAAAATCTTTACAGCGTGAATAGTTCTGAATATTTTGATTATAATAAAATATAATAATTTGATTAAAATTGCAGTAGTTTTCTTTTATAATTTCATAACTAATGTGTGTGAATATTTCTGAACTGGTTTTTTTTTTTAAATTTTTTATTTGTTTTATTTCTACAGCCCTCTGGAACTTGAAACAGCGATGCAAAGCAGATCTTAATACATGGATCATTCTGATGTATTACAGTTTGTCTCCCTAAAGCATGCCAGACATGCTCATCTGAATTCAGGTTTACAGATCTGGTTGACGATTCCATCTGGAAAATGTTCCTACTTTGAAGGAATTCATAGACTAATTAAGCTTTATATGGATGAGAATTGTCTATGAAAATCAATTCAGTGCCCATGGTACCTAAAGCCTTACATATGGCTCAAAGGTCTTGACCCTATATTTTTGGAGTAGTGAAGGCTCTGATTAATTCTTCAGGGCCATGTTATGTAGGTAATTTTACAAAAGAAAATACAGCATTTGTTCCTGTGATCATTATGAAATAAGGTTTATTTCCAATAATAAATAATTTAGAGAATGAAAGTTATTCGTGTGAAGACATTTTGCAGAATTCTGTGCTGTTTGATCAGTGTATTTCATGGCCTCTTCTATATAAAAGAAAGCCACCTGACAAACCGACAACCTACATACAACTTAAGATAAACTTTTTTTTTTTTTTTTCATTGCTGACTATGGTAACAATAGTGGCTCTCTTCTCTGAGGAACAGGGGCATGTTTCAAGGAGAAAACACAGATAATCAGTTTCAAGACTGGATTTTGACTTATCTCTAAGACAACACCACCACATGATCCTGGCTTCAAAGATGGTGCCCTTGGCAGTATGGTGTTTATGAAAGGCCCTGACCAGATTGGATGAGAGCTGCATAAGTTTCCCCACATGGAACTTCAAGTATCTCATTCAGTAAACAGGCAAACTGACCATAGAATACAAGGAATTTACAGGCCTGCACAGATGCATTGTGGTCTTAACACAAAATCAAAATGATACAACCAAACAGGCTATTTTCTCAATCAGTGGATGGGGAAGAACAAAGTACGGGCCCCCTTGCCATTACAATGCACTTTGGTTCCCAACTATAGCAGCTGACTTTTGTTGCAAGTTTCCAAAAGATTCATCAGGAATTCCAGTCCACAGGGATATCAGAGTTGTTGTTGTAGTAGTAGTAGTAGTAGTAGTAGTAGCATGTGATGCAAGAAAGCAAGTGTATGAGCTTATGCAGCATCAGCCAAAAAAAAAAAAAAAAAAAAAAAATCACACCATTCCCTCCAAATGCCTGTCCAGTTCCTCTTTAAATTTATCCAACCTATCAACTTCCACAACAGATGGAAGTTTGTTCCAGCAATTAACCACCCGCTGGCTAAATGCAAATTTCCGCACATCTATTCTACATCTGTCTTTTCTTAATTTGAATTTATGCCCCCTTAGGTTCGTAATCTGAACAAGTGGAAGGATCCCATCAGAATTCAACGTGATCAGCCCATTCAAGGCCTTATACACCTTGTTATTTGGTTTTTAGGAGCATTAGCAACTAAGGCCATATCTGGGGATATGCGGTGGTCATTCCCTGACCTTTCCGCATCCTCCGTATTTGGTGGCTCACAGGCTCGAACCCCGGTCTAATCAAGAAGCATGTGCTACGCACTGCTGCTCCTGCCCGCCTGGCTACGGAGGTGCCGGGATATCAGAGTAGCCCAATAAGCTGACATGGATAGAGGAGGGGAAGCACCCTTTCTGTATTGATCATATTGATCATCCTACCAAATTACAAAACAGGGGCATCAAATGGTCAAAAGCTACAAGTAATTTGGATAAGATCAGTAGATTTGCATACAGAAAAGAATGGCATGGATATCCTTTAACTGGGTCAAGAGCACCATCACTGACAACAATACTAACATAAATCTACATGCCAATCTTTCCAGTGGCCATATCCACTCATGACTAGCATACCTGCCAACTGTCATAAATCAGATATCAGAATACTTTTAACAGGGATCTGGCTTTAGCTGGGATGCTCTGTTGACATTAGCAGACAGTACTGTGTTCCAGTACTCTGAATGTCAACAATGAACTGCTCTAATGTATATACAGCATATTCCATGCATTAATTAGTTCCATTAAAGAACTTTACTGGAAAACTAATTAATTCAGGTCACATGCTGCCATGAAATGCAATAAACTGCATTTTAAAGTTCTTTGCTCCATTTTTTTTTTTTTTTTTTTTTTTGGTTCTGTTCAATTACACAAGATAGGCATAACATTTGAAATCCTGCGTTCTTGGATTTCAAAGCCTGAATGTAAAATGCATCACCAGTCAGTTTCTCTACGTGAATTTTTTCTTATATTAACTATAATATTTTATTGCTATTTATTCTTTGACTCACTCATATTGTTGACATTTTCTGACTGTCCATTCTTCCTTCTCCCACCTTTAGCTATGCTCCAATGAAATGCAGTTTATCTCAGCTAAAGGTGGGAGAAGCTTACTGCATTTTAAGGACCAAATCATAATGCAGCACTTTTTTATGTGAATACATCTTTAAATTTGGTCCAGTATAGGGGGGTCTCTACGAAAACTCTAGCGACCAAAAAAATGGCAAGATTTGTCGCGCTGATATCTCGTAAACTATAAATGATAATCTAATGATTTAAATTTTGTTAGATAGAGGGCTTATGTCCGTATCTAAAATGGTGGGTAGTGGGGTGTGCAGCAGTGAGGGGGAGGGGTAGCGCTTGCGCATGAACACTGAAAATGGCGACGCCGCACGGTGTTTGGGCAGTGTAACTTTGGATTGTGAAGAGATAGGATATTGAAATTGGTGTCGATTTGTAGAGAATAACAGGATCTACAATATTATTTAGCAATAATAACCAATAAAATAAAATTTGTAAAGTTATAAGCCGATAAGTGTGCTGAGCTGAAGAAAATTTTCATAATGTCGAAAAAATTGCAAAGGAAATATGAACAGTTGTGAGCTATGTAAGAAACGTATATCATTGGAAAGAAAAATTCAAAAGTTCAACTTGAAGTACATTTCGCATTGCCCACTACTCTGGGAAACACTTGTATAGCTTTAACCTTTGTAAGAAACATTGATGTAAATACTATGCCATATGTATCTTACTTCTCCTATCATCAGCCTTTGATAAATAAAATTATACTTCACTTATAACCAAGACTTTATTAGTTTACATCTTACCCATCCTCTAATAACACAAAGACAGATTCACGCCTTAAACGATTGCGGTTGTGTCCCTGCAACCCACCCCAATTATTTTTAATAAACAAACAAAAGCTTACCATCTCTCGCAGTCTGCTCTGCTTTTATGAGTTCCTTTGTACGAGTGACTTTTTGTTGAATATGATCAATGGCAACTTTGGTTTTATGCACATCAGGAATATGAGATCCAAATTCAATTTCTTCAAAACTAGTTATGCCAGCTACTGAACATGGAATAGCATCTGTGCTTCCAATGGATAAAAGGCTGGTATTGGACAGTGCGGCTTCCTAAGGTAAGAGTAAAATGTACAAATTAAACTGGTTATGTATTGACAAAGAGTTTTAAAATATTTCTACTTACTAAAATAAAAGTATATAAGGAATGTAAATTTCATTTTATTTCTTGGACTGAATGCTCTCATGTATGCAGAAACTGCATACTGCTAACAGGCAATGTCAGTACTTAAAAAAAAAAAAGCAATCAGTAATAGCTACAAACAGTTGTGAGCTATAGTGGGCTCGCACGGGCTCATGAGAGCCCATTATTTTTTTTGAAAATTTGTGAGTCCATTGTTGAGACAATCATTTATTTTACAAATGAAATCCTGGATGCAATTATTGAATATCCAGAGCTGAAACTACGGTTGGGCGAGCAGGACCCATCCCCAGCATTTTAATGGCGCAATCAATCAGTTATTATTTTAAAATTGCTTCATTTTTGATTTAATTAAAGTCGGACCTCTGTTTAACTAACTTATTTATAATGAATTTTTTTGAATTTCTTTTGGTAATTATATTTAAAATGGTTTCCATTGAACGAAGAAAATTTCCATGTAGCGAATGAATTAGAAGAGAACTTTGTATGTATTGTTATCACCTCTGGCCTTTAGGCAATTTAGATAATTAGAAAGTGCGAATTAAAGGTGAAAGGGATTACCATTTCACGTTAGTGGTGTCGGTAAAACCTATGCAGTCACATACTAAGAAGTCGTGCTAGTCAATATGCTTTCCATAGCCAGTCAGAGGATTAAGAAGATTCACAACACGGATTATAGCCTCTGGTCAACCTGTGTTGTGGTTCGCCTTTACTCCGACAAACGGGCATATGTTTTTCGGAGAAGTGAGTGATCCACGCCTTCCAGTAAATTTCTCCATCTATGTTTACATGGTCACAGTAGCTGAATATCAGAGTGATTCCAACATTTTGCACGGTATTCAAAGAACTAGTGAAAGTAGCAACGTAGGGGAGGGGTTAAGGCAACTAAGATATTATATAAACTTTAAGAAGATGAAATGTTGGCAGATTTTGAAACTTCATTGAGGCTTTCACTGTGTAGAAAATGTTCTAAACTTTAATGGCATACAGGCATTGCAAATGGCAATTGCGGGTTGGAGGAATTATCCAGCTTTGTGCAAACATTTTGAACCAGAAGTTAAATATTCTGGATTATTAAATCGATTTATAATCTGGAATTTTGTAACCATTTAGCACATCCTGCAGGAGCTCTCTTACCTTTCAGAAGCTTTACAGAATCATTATGGTAAGCAGATAAATTAATTATTCGAACTATAAATGCTATTGCTAGTTTGAAAAATTATGAAGCTAAAATTGAGAGTATGTTGAAGTGGAAAGAATTTGAAAGAATCAAATTCGAAAGTAAGAACGCATTTAAAATAATTACCTCGTGACAAGTTATTAAATGCATTGTTTTATCTTTAAAGGAAAAGTTATTAATGCAACAGAGTGATTTTAAATTAAATAAAGAAAATAACAATATCATTGAAAGAAATTTTAAACATTTGCTGCCGGAAATCGTGGAATATGAAAGAACTTTCGTCTCGGTGGCAACCGAATAAGAAATTTATTTTCTGATAAAATATGAAATAAAAATTAATGATTTTAGAGATTTTGTCAAAGACAGTTTATCTTTAAAATCGAGTGAAATTCCCTTTTCAATTAAGAAACCAGAAATATCTTGGAAACTATTGCGATTAGCACTGCTGAAGTTGAGCGAGCTTTCAGCGTAATGAATAATGTTGACAATCAAACACGTTGCAGATTATGAAGACCATACATCTAAATGGAAAACCATTGCTTCAATTTGATCCGGATCGTTACGTCAAATCATTCCTCTGTAATCACTGCTCAGCTATTGAGCAATTTAGAAGATCGACAACAAATATTAATAAAGAAGTAAATTGGCAATTTTTAGAATAAATTTTTCTTGAATATTTGTGAAATAATTTTTTTTCTCAAGTATTTTTTGATTTTTGTATACTTTTTCTAGAAAGTTTGTTTTTTATATAATACATGTATTTTTTTTTTATATTGTGGAGTGTTTTGTGATAGTTTTTATGTTATTTGTGATATAGGAAATATTTCATGTTATTTTTTATTCGCAATATTAAAATTTTATCATGAAAAAAATGTATCCATTATATTTCCCTAGTTGTTAAAAAAAAAGATGAATAAAAAAGTTGCACGTGTGCCGAGCATGCACAACATTTTTATGAAGATGAAACATCCTTCGCGTATCTTTTAGGTATTTTGATTTGTATATATTGATTACGAAATAAAAGAGCTTTATTATTCTAAATATTTTATTGATCATTCACAAATTTACATAATTTCTGGAAGACAAGATACAATGGATTTATAATAACTAAAGTAAGAGATGTACACTTGCAATTGCAACGTATCTAAATATCTCAGGAAAACAACGTTGATTGAAGTACCGATCTTTGTAGTTGAAGCAACATATGCAGCTGTTAAGGGCACCTAACAATGGAATGTAACAAAAATGTGAGACAAAAAAAATAAATTGTTGACAAATATTTGTATTATCACAGTCATATGACAAATACTTGTATCGTTGCAGTCATATGACAAATACTTGTATTGTTGCAATCATACTTACTGCAGGAAGTATGATTGTGAATTCATATTTGTGATATAGGAAATATTTCATGTTATTTTTTATTCGCAATATTGGAATTCGCAATACTGGAATTCAAAAAAGTTAGAACTCCAGACACCATTGTATCCAGTTATATCGTATAGGGGAGGCACGACGACCAGATTTTTAAGCTTTTTTTTTTTTTTTTCAGATAGACCTAGGAACATTTTACACATTGACTAAAAGCATGGTTAAGGGGGTAACAAGCCCCATCCATCCACCCTCCTGAATCTGCCCCTGAGTTGAGATATCATGTGCCTCTGGTGGAATCCAGGGATGATGTCACTTCCATGACCGATAAAATTTACTGGGTAGAAAGTCAGAAAAACTGCGAGCCCATTTTTAAATTTTCACAGCTCACCACTGGCTACAAATATAATTAAATGATACTTTTTCAGTAAACTATAAAAAAAATTAATTTATTGAAATGCAAAAAGTAAGAATTTTTTTTTTTTTTTTTCGTTTTTAAAAATTTCCTAACCTGTACAATACCCAATTAAACTAATATATTCACATTTCTAAATTTTTTTTTTTTTTTATGTGAACCCCAAACACGAGAGGTATTAGAACCTATAGTACTTAGTACCGTGCTTGGGTTGGAGGTTGAGAAGACGAAAGAAGATATTTGTTGACATTGGACTTGAACTTCTGTAGATTGTAATTTTCAGGAAATACGTATGAAGGAAGGTTGTTCCAGAAAACGGCATTTGAATGAATAAATGAGGAAGATGAAAAGTTGGTTCTGTGGGTTTGAAGTTGGACAGTAAATGGATGTTGGCTGGTAGCGGCACGTGTTCGGACTGTTTTGAAAGAGAGAGCGGGAATTATAGAAGCCAATTCAGAAGAACAGTGCCCATGGAAGTATCTGCAAAAGAGGCAAGCAGCAGAAACAGTGCGTCTATGAGAAAGCGAGTGGAGAGACTCTGTTAGAGATGAGTCATTAATTAACCTAACTGCCCTCTTCTGAATGGAATCAAGAAGCCTGAGAGAGGTTTTGGGGGCACCACCCCAAATGTGGGAACAATATTCCATGGCAGGGAGGATTTGCGATTTATACAGAGTGAGCAGCTGTTTGGAAGAAAAGTAACGCCTAGAGCGAAAGAGAAAACCAAGTTTTTTAGATGCAGAGGAAGCAATATTTGTAATGTGCTTGTGCCAAGAGAGATTAGAAGTCAGGGTAATCCCCAAAAGAGATATATCCTTTTGCCTAGAAATTGGAGTGTCACTAAAGATAAGCATAGGAGCAGAAGAATCCTTTTTGCGAGATATAAGACAAGACTGAGTTTTAGAAGGGTTGAAATCAACTAAGTTGTCTTTGTCCCACTGGAGAATTACCTGAAGATCGGCATTTAAGGAATTGGTAGCAGATTTTCGAGAAATTGAAGCTGATTGAGCAGGACAAGATTTCTCAAAACGGAAAGTTGAATGCAATGTGCTATCATCGGCAAAACTATGGATAGGATTTCCAGTCAATGGAAGAAGGTCATTGATATACAAGAGGAAAAGAGTGGGGGAAAGAACTGAACCTTGGGGGACACCGGCATTAGTGGAGAAGTTAGAAGACAGAGAGCCATCTACCATCACCCTCAGTGAGCGATCAGAGAGAAAACTGGATAACCAATTACTAAAAACAGTTGGCAAACCATAAGACGGAAGCTTGTTTAGAAGACCTTTATGCCAAACACGATCAAAAGCCTTTGAGATGTCAAGAGCAACTACTTGTGTTTCACCGAACCTTTCCATTGAAGTAGTCCATAAATGGGTAACATAAGCCAGGATATCACCAGTGGATCGACACTGGCGGAATCCATACTGGTGATCGTTGATCAGACGGAAGGTTTCTAGGTAGTTTAAGAGTTGGCGGTTAATTGATTTCTCCATTACTTTAGAAAGAGTAGAAGTAATTGCAATGGGACGATAATTGGATGGGAGGGATTTGTCACCCTTTTTAGGAACTGGCTGGATATGAGCAAATTTCCAAGCAGAAGGAAAAACACCTTTGGAATAAGAAAGTGAAAAAAGGCGGCAAAGAATAGGAGTAAGTTCAGGAGCACAGATTTTGAGAACAAGTGGAGAAATACCATCAGGACCTGGAGCTTTCTTAGCATCAAGATTCATCAAAATCCTTCTGATATCCTTTTGACGGAAGACCACAGGAGGCATTGAATGGACCGTGTTGGGAATGGTGGGAGGTGTTTTACCAAGTTCATTAATACATGAGCTGGAAGAAAAATGGGATGCTAGCAGGTCAGCTTTATCCTTGGCTGAAGTGACAACAGAACCATCTGGTTTGGACAGAGGTGGAAGCAAAGATGGCCAAAAGTTGAGGCCAATAGCTTTGGCAAGAGACCAGAATGCTCGGCTACCATTAGGGCAAGAAGCAAGTTTTCTACTCTTAGCCTGTTCAAACTCTAGTTTGGACTGATTAATAACTGCTTTACAATTGTTGCGAGCTTTGGTGTAGGCAGAAAATGAAACTGAAGAATTAGAAACAAGCCAATTACGATATGCAACATTCTTCTCTTGAACAGCCTTAGCACATTTATTGGAAAACCAAGGTTTAGATAAAGGATGAGATTTTAAAGTGGAGTGTGGGATAAAGGATTTCATTCCTGCAAGAATAATTTCACTGACACGATCTGAGCAAACGTTGACATCAGAAGTTTTGAAACAGTAATCCGACCAAGGAAAAGAAGAAAAGAAGTCACGCAGGTCATCCCATTTTGCATTCTTGTAATGCCAAACAACACGAGGTTGGGAATAGCCATGAGATAAAGGTTCCATTGGAGAAGAGACAATCACCAAGTTGTGATCGGAAGTGCCTAAAGGACCTCTCACTTCGACCGTGTACTTAGAAGGGTTGTTTGTGAGAAAAAGATCAAGCGTATTGGCTGTATGATTCGGATTGTCCGGTATTCTTGTAGGTAAATGAACAATCTGTGCTAGGTCATTAGTAATTGCAAAAGCCTCAGCATCTCGACCTGCTGGGTCGGTGTGACTAGAAAACGGAAGCCAGCTGGAGTTGTGAACATTAAAATCACCAAGGAAAATTACCTCACTGTTAGGAAAGTTGGACTGGAGAAAGTCAAGTTGCAATGAGAGGAAGTCAAAGAGCTCCAAGTGATTAGTGGAGTTGGGAGAACGGTAGAGACAACAGATGAATTTGACACAATGAGGTAGAGAGATTTTAAGCCAGTGAAGATCGAAGAGAGGAGATTCCAAATTGCCAAGTCTCTGACAGGGAATATCAGAACGGACATATGCACAAGTACCACCTTTGAGGCGAAAGGAATCATACAGCGAATAATTTGGGCATCTGAGATGAGCAGTAGTTGAATCAACCGATAACTGAGATTCTGTCAGAAAAAGTACATGTGGTTTGGCAGACTGCAAGTGGAAATGGACATCGTTGAGATTAGAATTGAGACCACGTATATTTGTGAAATGAATTAGGAAGTCCTTGGGAGGTTTAGATCTTTTCGCAGATAAGCTTGTTCTATTAGTTTGACAATTCATGGTGTATTCAATAGTAAGAAAAAGTGGGTGGGACATGCTGTATGAAGTAATGAAATTTTTGGATATGGTGTACATGTGGTAAGAATACACCCAGATCCTTGACATAACGTGGCCTCGACAATGCTCCCCGCATACACACTACTCGGACTCCCTCCAGTCACTATCTGGCAGAGTAGAGGTAGCAAGATTATACACTAGCTGATCCGGAAGCCTCCTAGAGAGTTACCAATAGGTTCGGTCCGGTGTACTAACTAGCGGCCGGCCTGCGAAAACCGTTTTAGAGCTGTACCCTCGAAATGTAAGGAATATTGGATCTCGCCACGACGTTCATCATAACCTCAAAAGTTATCAATCATACTGCATGATGGAAGAGATAGGGAAGGGTTGACCGGAACTTAGCTCTAGAGACTAAACATGGGTTCCACCACTTCAAGCCTCCAATAAGCAAAGTGGTGGTATTTCACCGGTTGATGAGAGTCATCTACCACCTAGTACTGTCTGGTAACATAGAGGGGCGGCGTTCCTCCATGTGGTGTGGGCGCCACACCTCGACCCCTGCTTACGTTGGTTCACACCTGGGTGGTCACCCACCATGTGCTTGTGCATGGAGGTTATACCCAGGATTACTAACAGTCCCACTGTCGTGAAGGTGCAAGCAGAGGATTTGGCTGTCACAGACCGTCCGGACTTCGCCGAAATTGGGTCCACTTGACTTGAGTGTCACCCGAATATCAATTCCATCAGCGTTTTAGACTCCCAGGTAGCAAGTACAGCTTGTCTGGCATATCTGAGAGAATGTCTGTGACAACCTCAAGGAATTCTACCATTTTACCATAGAATTCTCTCTTCAGGCCAGAATTAAGAGTTCCACCCTTTCAAAATCTGTAACCCAAAGATGATTTGTTGGGGAGTGGGCTGGGAAGCAGAACGGGATGAAAACAATCCTGAATTTTTTTTTCAGTGTAAAGCACACATTTTTTCAGATTACTCTTCTACTAAAATTTAATTGGTTAAGTGTTATTTATTAAGAAATAAAATAACTATGAGGATTGCTTTCATTATAACCATTTACTTATACAGATTCCCAATTTCTAGCTTAGAACCTTAAGCCATGGTGTAAACCCTTTAATATGTAATATACAAGTAATGGTTTTAAGTTACATTCTAAAAATGCATATAATACCATACAATAGTATCACATTTGCCTCAAAATGGAATGGACATTTCTTTTTTATATCATTTTATGACTCGAGGTTATGCAACAAAAAACCATTATAAGTTTAAGCACACCTGAACATGGTATGTTTAAAAACAAAAGACTCCTGGTCAAACCACAGAATTGGCAACTCTAGACAGAATAGGCGTTCTGCACTGATTAAAGAGCACCCAACTGCAAAATCCCGGTTTATATAGTTGCAAATGAAAATGTTGTTATTTGGTTTTTAGGAGCATTAGCAACTAAGGCCATATTGCTTCGGGGATATGTGGTGGTCATTCCTTGACCTTTCCGCATCCTCCGTATTTGGTGGTTACGGGCTCGAACCCCGGACTAATCAAGAAGCGGCAAATGAAAATACTTTCAATATTAACGTATATGTGACCTGGGGGTAATAGTGCAGTCAAATATGAAGTTCGCTGAGCAGTGCAGACGGGCTGCCAGGGCAGGTCATGGAGTTTTGTCAATGATATATAGGAATTTTAATAGCAGAGACAGGGAGGTGATTATCCCGTTATACAAGGCAACGGTCAGGCCACATCTAGAGTACTGTGTACAGGTCTGGAGGCCTCATTTTAGGAAGGACGTAGAGTTGCTAGAATGAGTACAAAGAAGGGCAACAAGACTGATGAGGGAAACAAAGGGGTGCTCTTACCAAGAAAGGCTTAAGTTCTGCAAATTGCAGCACCTGAAGAGTAGGCACCTGCGAGGTGATCTGATTGAGGTGTATAAGGCCTTGAATGGGTTGAGCAAGCTGAATGCTGATGGGATTCTTCCTCTTTCTCAGATTAAGAACCTGAGGGGGCACAGTTTCAAATTGAGGAAAGATAGTTGTAGAATAGATGTGTGGAAATTTGCCTTTAGCCAGCGGGTAGTTGATTGGTGGAACAGACTTCCATCTTTTGTTGTGGAAGCTAATAGCCTAAATAAATTTAAGGCTGAGCTGGACTGGCATTTGGAACGAATGGAGGAGTGAAATGGGAGGGTTTTTTTTAATTTTTTTATTTTTTTGGCTGATGCTGCATAAACTTGCTTTCTTGCATTGTATGCCTCAACTAATGCTAATGCGTACACACACGACAAAGTACAATACAGTTTTGTAAAGTATGGTTACCAAGGACGCTACAGCTGAGTAGCCAAGAGTAAGGGTACACAAGTACACATATTTGCGTGAATGTGGTTCCAGCCAGTGTGACTACTAAATGCAGAGTTGTATCTTGTGTGACTTCTCTGACCTTATCTTGCGTGGTCGTCCTGGAGTATAAAAAGATAATTTTATTTTTTGGGCAAATTGCTGCTATGGATAAAGGGATGGTTGAGTGGGAAAACACAGAGAGTGGTAATCAATAAACATTGATCTTCATGGACTAATGATATTAGTGGAGTTCCCCAGGGTTAGATGTTGGGCCCATTGTTGTTTTCTATATTTATCAATGATACTGAAGACATAACAGGCTTAATGTCCAAGTATGCAGACGACATGAATGTTGGCAGGGTTGTTAATGACAGTAATGAGAGCACACCACTGCAACAGGATCTAGAAAAGTTAAGCAGATAGGCTGAGAAATTGCAATTGAAGTACTCAGGGTACTGGAAAATGAAAAAATACCATTTTCCAGTACCCTGGGGGGGCATAATTGTGAAGTCAGATATGAAGCTCTCTGAGCAATGCAAACAGGCTTCCAAGACTGTTCATGGGTTTTTGTCAACTATATACAGGAATTTTGCTGGCAAGGATAAGGAGGTGATAATCCCATTGTATAAAGAATTGGTCAGGTCACATTTTGAGTAGTGTATACAGGTCTGGAGGCTTCATTTTAGGAAGGATGTACAGCTGCTGGAACGAGTACAGAGAAGGGTAACAAGATTGGTGAGGGAAACAAAGGGGCACTCTTACCAAGAAAGGTTTCAGTTCTGCAAATTGCAGCATATGGAGACTACACACCTGCGAGGTAATCTGATTGAAGCATTTAAGGCTTTGAATGGATTGAGCAAACTCAATGCTCATGGGATTCTTCCTCTTGCTGAGACTACACACGAGGGTGCACAAATACAAATTGAGAAAGGATGGATGAAGAACAGATATGCAAAAGTTTGCCTTTAGTTGGCAGGTGATTGATTGCTGGAACAAACTTCCATCTGTTGTTGTGGAAGTTGACAGCATAAATAAATTCAAGGAAGGACTAGACAAACTATTGGAAGGAATGAATAAGTAAAATGGGAGGTCTTTTTTTTTTTTTTTTTTTTGCTGATGCTGTATAAGCTTGCTTTCTTGCGTCATTTGCCAATACTAATGCTATTTATTGTGGTATTTTTTTGTTAATTTTATGTATAGAATATGCTTTTCCTGATATTTATTTTATGGCCCACAGAGAAAAGATAAACTTCAGAGAATAAATAAATCAGGCAATTGTGTGGCTAAGACAAAACCTTATTGAACAGTTGTATAACCTTGTTTGTTACTGCATAAAATAGTGTATATTTTCTTTTTTTATTCAATATATATATACTATACTTAATGTACATGTATATAACATTATTTATTAAATAAAGAATGCATCAATGACAGCATAAAAGAGATGCAAAAATTTGTTACTAAAATTTGTTGCCCATTATTCTATGAGAAAATTGCACCTGATTTATGAATTTTTGATGTGAACTTCTCAGGATGCAAGGTGCTTGTAAATCAGAAGATTACTCTATATGTAATAAAAACCATAAAAATGGAGATAATGCTTTAAAACCAGCCTATATGGAAAGTCTGAAACTAAAACCAATTTCAGTTCTGCAAATTGCAGCATATGGAGACTACACACCTGCGAGGTAATCTGATTGAGGCATTTAAGGCTTTGAATGGATTGAGCAAGCTCAATGCTCATGGGATTCTTCCTCTTGCTGAGACTACACACGAGGGTGCATAAATACAAATTGAGAATTTTTCATGTTTCAGCTCCACTTGCCCTTCCTTGAATTGGAAGGGCAAGTGGAGCTGAAACATGAAAAATTTGCTTTAAATTTTTTGATAAATTTTTACAGACAGAAGGGAAGGTATGGGGTGAGAAGAGTCATATTACTCATAAAAAATAATGCCAGTATGAATTGGGAAATGCTCTTATCATGCACATGATAAGAGCATTTCCCTTGAATGGGTTGAGCACGCTGAATTCTGATGGAATCCTTCCACTTGTTCAGATTACGAACCTAAGGGGGCATAAATTCAAATTAAGAAAAGACAGATGTAGATTAGATGTGTGGAAATTTGCCTTTAGCCAGCGGGTGATTAATTGCTGGAACAAACTTCCATCTGTCGTGGAAGTTGATAGGTTGAATAAATTTAAGGAGGAACTGGACAGGCATTTGGAGGGAATGGTGTGATTTGTTTTTTTTTTTTTTTTTGGTTGATGCTGCATAAGCTCATACACTTGCTTTCTTGCATCAAATGCCACTGCTACTACTACTACATTTCTGTGCATGATAAGAGCATTTCCCAATTCATACTGGCATTGAGGTTGTAGGATGTGAAACAGTAGGAATCAAAGTAAAAATTACATCAGGGGCATATGCCACAATGCTCTCCCTAGGATCTGTTGAATGGCGCACCGCGCGGTGAATTTAATTGACTGCCCGCCTAAAATTTAAGCGATTGTCGCAGTACCATATGGTACTGCTCACTGATCTCAATCAATATTGATTTGAACATACTATGCGACCGAGGTCAATGCGACAGGAGCATATAATGTTAAATTATGCAATTAATTTTTGCTCTGGATAGCTCTGGACAGTCACATTTATAAATAACAGAAAATTTTATAATATTGTAAAGTATTACAATTCCCCACCTGGCTAGTTCATAATGCCACCTGGCTGGCAAAACTTTCTGGGGAGAACACTGTGCCACTTTATGACAAAAACCTTTATACATAGATGGAATGAGTATGTGTCTTGTTAAGGGAGATTTTGATCTTCCACTTACTGATAGAGCAATTGGGTGGAAAGTTACAGTGGGAGATTAAATTAACTAGATAGATAACTATTATTGATATAAGCATATTAAGTAAAGTACTAGGGGGCAAGAATATTCTGGACCTAATCATCACCTGTGATCCTAAGAAATCACAGGGCCAATAGTACACAGAAAAATCCTTAGCAGGAAGAGTTCATGAAGTAGAAAAAATTGGACAGATGGGCTGATAAGTGGCAACTGAGGTTTAACATACCAATTGGGTGGTACCACTCAAAATGGCAGAGAAACAAAGACACCTAGCGATAACTGTACACTCCAACATAAGAGTTCTCTGAACAGTGCAGACAGTTGCTAAAATAGCTCACGGGGTTCCATTAATGATATATACAGGAATTTTGAAGACAGGAACAAGGAGGCAATTACCTCATTATATAAGGCAACGGTCACGCTACATCTTGAGAACAGGTCTGGAAGCCTCAATTTAAGAAAGGTGCGAATCTCTTGGAATGAGTGCTGAGAAGAGCAACCAAATTAGTGAAGAACACAAAAGGGTACGCTTACCACAAAAGACTGGTTCTGCAAATTCCAGCACTTGGAAACTTGGAACTTCTGAGGATAACTGATTAAAGTGTTTAAGGCTTTAAATGGCTTGAGTAGACCTTAATGATGCTGATACGCATGCATGAGGAACTTTTGGCAGCGCAAAATATTTGCAGAGAAGTGTTAGAATACTCAGATCATATGTTTTGCTAATCTCCCGTATTCTATCCAGCTAAACTATATGCTACATTCTATGCTATATACTATCTACACAATAGCCTTAGAGACAGACTAAGAGAAGAATGTATTGATAATGACAAGCAAGCAAGCATTAGAAGAAAGAGGAAATAGGACAGCATGTAGAGAAAATAGACAATGTATGCATAATTTTTCAATTTTTTCAAGGCAACTGTTGTTAGGCCTACTGAAATGAGTTTTGTGGGCAGGGTGTGCTACACTTCATTTGATGAAAGATACATCATTGTTCCTTATGTGGGAAAAGAAGATAGTTTCGTATTTGTGGCTTACAATAACACACGATAGACAATTAGATAAGAAATAAGGTCATTGTGACTATGCTCAACATGGCTGAAATATGTGTGGTACAGCTCCTACTACTGTTGATACAAGGGAAAATACATCTGCAATTATTTATAATGTCTTTCACAATTTAAAAAAGAGAATTTGCAATTCAAATGGAAGTTTTATGGATTTTACCAGCTGAAACAATATAAACTTGTGTATCAAGTTTGTGTTTGCATAGAAACTTGTGTTTGCAGACGATACGAAGGTTGGCAGGGTTGTCAAGGACACTACTGACACTATGCTGCTGCAACAGGATCTGGAAAGGTTGAGCAGATGGGCTGAGAGGTGGCAAATGAAGTTTAACATTGACAAATGTAAAGTACTACATATGGGAAACAGCAACCCCAGAGCAACGTATCAACTCTGTGGTACTACACTGACAGTGGTAGAGAATGAAAGGGACCTGGGGGTGGTTGTGCAGGCAGATATGAAGTTCTCTGAGCAGTGCAGACAGGCTGCAAGAGTAGCTCATGGTGTATTGTCAATGATATATAGGAATTTTTCTAGCAGGGATAAGGAGGTGATTATTCCCTTGTATAAGGCAATGGTCAGGCCACACCTAGAGTACTGTATACAGGCCTGGAGACCTCATTTCAAGAAGGATGTAGAGCTGCTGGAACGAGTACAGAGAAGGGCAACAAGATTAGTGAATGGAACAAAGGGGTACTCTTACGAAGAAAGGCTTAAGTTTTGCGAATTACAGTGTCTGGAGACTAGACACCAGCGAGGTGATCTGATAGAGGTGTACAAAGCCTTGAATGGTTTGAGCATGCTCAATGCTGATGGGATTCTTCCTCTTGCTCAGAATAATCACCTAAGAGGGCATAAATTCAAATTGAGGAAAGACAGATGTAGGATAGATGTGCGGAAATTTGCCTTTAGCCAGCGGGTGGTTGGTAGGTGGAACAGACTTCCATCCCTTGTCGTGGAAGTTGATAGCCTAAATAAGTTTAAGGCTCGGCTGGACAGGTATTTCGAATGAACAGAGGGGTGAAGTGGAAGTGGTTATTTTTTATTTATTTATTTTACTTTAATTTTTTTGGCTGATGCTGCATAAGCTTGCTTTCTTGCATCAAATGCCTCTACTAATGCTAATGCTAATCAACAATTTGGCACATTATCACACGGCTGTTAATGGATAATACATCTCTCACTAAATCAATACTTTATAATAAAAATAATTTAATGAATCATTTTAATTACTTATTTTAGTAATATGCATGGACTGTAGTCACACAGATGTTAACAGGTTAAACTACTTGAGACATTTCAGCTGATTTAATTATACAAGGTTATTTTTGATTTATTAATTTATGACTAAAATTAATGGAACATAGATAAACTAATCAATCAGAATGTCATGATCCTTCTTAAGCGATTTTCTGGTATTACATGCGAAAAGTATTTCATCTTTTGTGAAATGTACAAAGGAAGTTAGGAAGTTAGGCAAGCGAAGGCAGATTACGAGAAATCTTTGAAAAGAAATGCTAAGATGTTGTTATTGTTATTTGATTTTTAGGAGCATTAGCAACTAAGGCCATATTGCTCCGGGATATGCGGTGGTCATTCCCTGACCTTTCCGCATCCTCCGTATTTAGTGGTGACGGGCTCGAACCCCGGTCTAATCCAGAAGCGAGTGCTACGCACTGCTGCTCCTTCCCACCTGGCTACGGAGGCGGCCCGAAAGAAATGCTAAGAAAAACAGCAAGGACTTCTTTAGTTATATAAACTCTAGAAGGAAGGGATGAATCAGATTGGTCCACTTAATAGCGATGGTTAGACTTGATGATCCTGCTCAGTTAGCTGATAATCTGAATGAGTATTTTGCATCTACATTCACATATGAGGAGTTATTATGGGAAGAAAATGCTAGATGTTTATCAAAATGTAACACGGTGCTTAATGATTTTGTAATAACTGAGAGCAGAGTGGAGGGAAAATTGTTGAAGTTAAACATAAGAAAGGCACCTAGGGTGGATGGTATCTATCTAGTTATTTTAAAGGAGGCAGCAAAGGAAGTAAGCAAACCCTTAGGCATAATTATGAGAGCATCCTTGGACTCAGGGGAAGTCCCCATGGACTGGAGATGTGCAAATGTATCCCCAATTCACAAAGAGGGTTTTAAGGATGACACGAGTAATTACAGACCAGTTAGTTTACCTTCTGTTCTGGGGAAAATAATGGAGTCACTGATTAGACAAAGGGTGATAATTAATGGGTGCTGCTCTTCGTGGACTAATGTTACTGGTGGAGTCCCACAGGGTTCGGTGTTGGGTCCACTGTTGTTTTGTATATTTATCAATGATATTGATGAAGGTATATCAGGCTTAGTGTCGAAGTTTGCAGATGATACAAAGGTTGGCAGGGTTGTTAATGACAGTAATGGCAGTGTGCTACTGCAACAGGGTCTAGATAATTTGGGCAGATGGGCTAAGAAGTGGCAACTGAAGTTTAACTTTGACAAATGCAAAGTACTGCATATGGGTAGAAGCAACCCCAGAGAAACGTACCAACTGTGTGGTACTACACTTAAGGTGGTAGAAAATGAAAAAGACCTGGGAGTAATTGTGCAGTCAGATATGAAGTTTTCTGAGCAATGCAGACAGGCTGCCAGGGCAGGTCATGGGGTTTTGTCAATGATATATAGGAATTTTGCTAGCAGGGAGAAGGAGGTGATTGTCCCTCTGTATAAGGCAATAGGTCAGGCCACGTACAGGTCAGGCCGCGCCTTGAGTACTGCGTACAGGTCTGGAGGCCTCATTTTAGGAAGGATGTAGATTTACTTGAGCATGTACAGAGAAGGGCAACAAGATTGGTGAGGGGAATGAAGGGATCCTCTTACCAAGAGAGGCTTAAGTTCTGCAAACTGCAGTGGCTGGAAACTAGGCACCTGCACGGTGATCTGATTGAGGTGTATAAGGCCTTGAATGGGTTGAGCATGCTGAATTCTGATGGGATCCTTCCACTTGTTCATATTACGAACCTAAGGGTGTATAAATTAAAATTAAGAAAAGACGGATGTAGAATAGATGTGTGGAAATTTGCCTTTAGCCGGCGGGTGGTTAATTGCTGGAACAAACTTCCATCTGTAGTTGTGGAAGTTGATAGGTTAAATAAATTTAAGGAGGAACTGGACAAGCATTTGGAGGGAATGGTGTGATTTTTTTTTTTTTTTTTTTTGGCTGATGCTGCATAAGCTCGCTGCATAAGCTGGCATGTGATGCAAAAAAGCTTGCTTTCCCGCATCACATGCCACTACTACTACTATTAAACATGCATTGCAGGATCATCTAGACATGACTGCAGTAATAATTCAGACACAGCATGGGTTTGTTAAGGGAAAGTCTTGTCTGACAAATCTGATTGGGTACTATGATGTGGTTACAAAGGAACTGGATGCAAAAAATAATTTTGCTATCATATACTTGGATTTCAGGAAATCTTTTGATGCTGTTGTGCATGGAAGACTACTGTACAAATTGGAGCAGTATGGTATTAAGGGTAAGTTGCTACAATGGATAAAAGGGTGGTTGAGTGGGAGAAGACAGAGTGGTAATCAATGGATGCTGCTCTTCGTGGACTAATGTTATTAGTGGAGTCCCCCAGGGTTCAGTGTTGGGGCCACTGTTGTTTTGTATATTTATCAGTGATATTGATGAGGTATATCAGGCTACAATTATGATTACAGTGGCACTGCATGTTGTGGCTGTGTTAAAATGTGCTCTCAGTTTATTAAAATTTGGTGGTTTGAGGCATAAAAAACTGAAAATAATCTTACCGTAAGGAAGAAGGGGTAAAGAGGATTCATTAGCCATATATTTTATGTCTGAGTGGTAAATATTTAGGCTCTAAGACTAAAATAAAGTTTCACTGTTAGCACATTCGAAGAATACAGAAGATTATGCAGCAGTTTAATGCTATATGAAAGGAATTTAAATTTTGAAATACAGAAGCGAATATTTTAAAACGTAAGAAATCACTGCCACCTTATGAATAAATTCTTTGCCTGAAGATATAAAAATTAATTGTGTAAATCTAATGAATAATCCATATATATATATATATATCTGTATTGATACATAAATATATATAGTAGTAATATAAAACTTTTAAGAAGCCAAATAAGTAGAAAAAGGAAAATAACAAAAGTTATCGTATGTCTAATGCTCTAAAACGCACAGTGCAGCAGTAAAGGAAGCAAAAGGATATAAATAATGTGTGGTTTGTAAAATAAATAAAGTGTCTGTGAAAATGGAAATGAAAAGTACACATGGTGCCTGAACTACGAGAAGTTAAGGGATAGTCGAAAGTGAAGTAGTGTTTAAACAGGTAAAAGAATTTGAAAAACCTACAAAAAAGTACAAAAAACAACTGGGACTGAGGAAACAAACAAAAAAAAAAAAATAAATAAATAAAAATGAAAAATAATAAATAGCAAAGAAATAAATAAGTAAATAACACTGTATTCAGATATGGGAGGGCAATTTTAGCAAGAGGTCGAATCAGAGGATGGCAAATATGCAAAATCTGAATATAGTAGATGAAAATATGATACATAGCCAGGAAATTCATGAGGGGACTACTCCTGACCACGTATCAGGCACTGCGTTTCCATACTTGTCTGTAGTATTAGAAAAAGGGGGGGAAGCAAATACGCGGCTTTATCGTAATACTAGTAGACAAGGTAGTCCCTACACAGTGTAAAAATAAAGTTAACAATGTAAATTAAAATAAATACAAATTTACAAAAGTGTAATGTGAAATAAAATACAAATATATATGAAGTGTGGAAAGGGTGAAAGGTAATTAAATTAACATGGTTGAAAATTAAAATTCAAATATAAAGCAGAGAAATTTGATCGAAAAAGTGTGGGCAAGCAAATGGTACAGGGAATGGTAAAATTCTTAGGGAGGGGAAAGGGGAGAAAAAGATGATCAAAAGAAGGCGAAAATAGCGATACGATTGAGGATAGACGGAGTGTTCGTGATATGAACACTCAGTCTATCCTCAATCCTATCGGTACCCCCTAGCAAGAACCAGTTTCCAAATTATGTGAAATCTCACTAAAGTGGAAATGTGGACTAACAACATTATGTGACCAAATAAACTGAAAATAATAATTAATAAAATGAAATAAAATAGACTGATCATTATGCCCCATCTCAACAGAGGACCACGAGGCCAGTAATAGTCAGGGAATCACTGCATTTCAAACGCTAAACAAATCCATGCAACGACGGAATGATACTAAGATTAAACCGCTGATACAATAGATTTGCAAAGCGGTGGTCCTTATGCAGCGAAAAATAATAAGGCAGAAAGCCTAGTACTCGCATGGCCAAACCACATCACTGACGAAACAATAGTTGAACTGAATATATATAGAAATAAATTAGACTTATAGATGGCGGTATGAACACAGCGTTAGCACATCATCACACTAACCCCATATAAATATAATCTAATTAATCCAAAAATTAAAGAGAAATAAAAAGTAATAAAAATATATAGTAAAAATAAATAAGAAAAAATAATAGAAATCTATAGCCTAATTTATTTCTATATATATTCAGTTCAACTATTGTTTTGTGAGTGGTGTGGTTTGGCCATGCGAGTACTAGGCTTTCTGTCTTATTTTTCGCTGCATAAGGACCACCGCTATGCAAATCTATTGCAACAGCAGTTTGATCTTAGTATCATTCCGTCGTTGCATGGATTTGTATAGCGTTTGAAATGCAGTGATTCCCTGACTATTATTGGCCTCATGGTCCTCCATCGAGATGGGGCATAATGGTCAATCTATTTTATTTCATTTTATTAATTATTATTTTCAGTTAATTTGGTCATGTAACGGTGTTAGTCCACGTTTTCCACTTTAATGAGATTTCACATAATTCGGAAATGGGTGCCTACTAGGGGGCGCCGCTAAATTTCTTTTAATTGGCTTAATTTTCTAAATTATTTTAGGAATGTTGCTTCAACACTACCCTCTTCTTCTTTATTCCTCCCCCCCTATTTTTTGTTATTATATTTGGTTAAGTTCATTTTCACTCTACTGGCTTGCCATACTACTGGCAAATATCCTATTTTAACTTATATACAGGGTTATTCAAAATGAAGTCCGGGGTTTCAAACATTCAAACATTTCAAACCCCACACTTCATTTTGAATAACCTTGTATATATATATATAATTGATGACCTCTGGAAATCAGGTGAAAGCCAGCTGTAACCAGCCTTTCTGCAATCAGTGGGGCTCTGCTGCAGTCAACTTTCTCTTCCTGAGCATCTCATAGGATACATGATGACTCTTCCTATGAGTCAAGCTGGCCGGCCCCTTTCAAAATCGGCCATGTGGTAGGCAATGGTGTACCACCACATTATCTGATGCCACAGAGACTACAACAAAAACAACTCCAAAAACTACTGTTAACCAGATCCCAGATGCCACTGTGTGCCATGTAAAATTAAATTTAAGAAAGAAGAGGGTAAACATGGCCACATGGAATGTAAAAAGTTTAAAAGAAGGCAAGATGGATATGGTCATCAATGAAATCGATAGGTATAAAATTGACATTTTAGGGGCAAGCAAAGTCAAGTGGACAGGACAAGGTCATTTCAAAACTGGAAATGGGTTTTTTTCTGGAAGTGACCAAGTAAAAGAACATGGTGTCGCTGTCATTTTGAATAAGGGTATTCAAGGTCTCTTCTCAGATACAATCCTATTAATAGTAGAATGATAACGGTTAGACTTCAGAGCCAGCCAGTAAATTTCACAGTTTTAGTTGCATATGCACAGACATTAACATCTACAGATGAAGATATGGATGTTTATTATGAAAATCTTCAATCAGCTCTTGATCTAGTCCCAAAAAAGAATGTTTTGATACTCATGGGTGATTTTAATGCAAAAGTACAAGACAGTTTCTTCTAGTCCGGAATGTGGTAGGTTTGGTCTTGGCACTAGAAATGAATGGGGTGAAAGTTTAATTGAATTTTGTCATCTGAACAGTCTTGTCATATGTAACACCTGCTTTCAGCAGCACTCGAGAAGGCTCTACACATGGAAATCTCCTGATCATAAAACAAGGAATCAGACTGATTACATCATTATGGCATTCCAGTGTAATCACAGCAAAAACACTTCCTGCAGCAGATTGTGGCAGTGATCATCAGCTACTCCACATCATTCTCAAGCTGAAGCTGAAAAAGATCATGAATAAGGTTTTTCCTAGATGACTGGATGTAGAAAATATTACAAACAATTACATACTTGAAACAGGCAATTGTTTTCAAGCTCTATTAGAACTAGATGATGATATGCTGCCAGTGGGAAAATACAAAAAGCATTATTAAGGATTCAACAAATAGATACATTAGAGAAAAATCAAAGATCAGGAAGCCATGGATTACAAAATCCACTTTTAAACTTATTGAACAGAGAACTGCAAAAGCCCAGGGTGTACAAGGAAATGAAGAGTATCAGTAACTAAGCAAAGTCAGCAAGCGCTGTTTAAGCCAGGACAAACAGGATTATATCAATTCAAAGTGTAAAGAAATTGAATACCACAACAAACGAAACAATACTAAGAAGATGTATGATGTAATTAAGTCCTTAAGACAAAAGTTCCGACCAAAACTTAATGTAATTAAGGACTCCAAAGAAGAACACAATTAAAGGAAGGTGGAAAGAATACTGTGAGCAGCTCTTCCAAGCATCTACCGACACTAATGATCTGCCACCCCCTTTTCAAGAGTGTGATCATGAACCAGTTCCACTGAAGGAAGAAGTCGAAAAAGCCATCAGAGAACTGACGTGTGGCAAGTCACCTGGAATTGATGAAATCCCAGTGAAATTGATTAAAGCTATAAATGTGAAGGGCGCCGAGTTTTTTCATAAAATGATTGTAAAAATTTGGGAAACGGGACAGTGGCCATCAGATCGGAAGAAACCAATTTTCATTCCCTTACCAAAAAAAAAAAAAAAAAAGGGATCTCAAAATTTGCTCAAATTACAGGATCATTACCTAATTTCTCAGGCTAATATGATTTTTTTTAAAATCATATTAAACAGAATCTCAAGAAAACTTGAAGAAATGCCAGAAGAGCCAGCAGGTTTCAGAAGAGGCAGAGGAACCAGAGATCAGATCTTAAGTCTACAACCGATTATTGAAAAATGCAAAGAATTCAATGTTCCAGTTGTTTTGTGTTTTATAGATTAGACAAAAGCATTTGATTGTGTTCAACGTGAGAAACAATGACTAATATTGGTTTTCCAATCCTCATAATTCAGCTGATTAAGCTACTGAACCAGGAACAGGAACGAACTGTGAGAACCAACGTGGGAAACAGAGACTTTTTCACAATAGGTAACAGTGTCAGGTAGGGCTGTTGTTGTTATTTGGTTTTTTAGGAGCATTAGCAACTAAGGCCATATTGCTCCGGTGGATATGCGGTCGTCATTCCCTGACCTTTCTGCATCCTCCGTATTTGGTGGTCACGGGCTCAAACCCAGGTCTAATCAAGAAGCGTGTGCTACGCACAGGCAGGGCTGTATTTTGTCACCTGACCTTTTTAATCTTTATGCTGAAAATATCATGTGTGAAGCTTTGGAAGATTTAGAGACTGGCATCAAACTTGGAGGACTGAAAATAAACTACTTTCTTTATGCAGATGATACTGTGCTAATTTGCAATTCTAAGGATCATCTTAAAGAAACTCTGAGGAGAGTATGTGAAGCAAGTAAGAAAAAAGAATTGTTTCTGAAAGTGTGTAAAACTAAAATTATGGTGATTAGTGATAATCTCGGTTCCAGTAAAGTAAAGGTTAATGGGCAAGATATCAAAGAAGTTGATGAATTTGATTACTTAGGGTCAAGAATAAATAAAAATAGTGACTGCTCAAACAATGTAAAGAGGCGACAGGCAATTGCTAAAACGTTGGTCACTGATTTGACAAAATTATGGAGAGATCAAGGTCTGCCCATAAAGACGAAATTGGGAATCATTGATTTGTCAATTTTTCCAGTTGCCACTTATGGATATGAAGGATGGAATCTGAAAAGAGTTGACAGGAAGAAAATTGAGGCTTTTCAAATGTGGTGTTACAGGAGAATACTGTGTATTTCTTACTTAGATCGAAGAACAAATGAGTGGGTATTGAATAAAATTGGCAGGCCTAAAATTCTTCTTCAGAGCATTAACAAAAGAAAACTCCAGTTTTTTTGTCATATAGTAAGAAGGAAAAACTTTCTGTTGAAGAATATAATGGAAGGAAAAATCGAGGGGAACAGGTACAGATGAAGACCTGCAACTAGGTGGAAGAAAGGGATCAGTAAACTTCTGGGAAAAATCGAGGGGAACAGGTACAGAGGAAGACCTGCAACTAGGTGGAAGAAAGGGATCAGTAAACTTCTGGGCATGACACTTTGCGATGCCACTCGTAGAGGACATGATTGATGCAGTTGGAGGAATTTGTTGGTGGCCACAACAGCTCCTCAGGGAGGTATGTGACTGGAATAAGAAGATATCAGGATTAATGCAGAAGTTTGCAGATGACACAAAAGTTGGCAGGGTTGTTAATGACAGTAATGGCAGTGTGCTACTGCAACAGAATCTAGAAAATTTGTGCAGATGGGCTGAGAAGTGGCAACTGAAGTTTAAAATTGACAAATGAGAAATGTAACCCCAGAGGAATGTATGAACTGTGTGCTACTACACTCAGGGAGGTGGAGAATGAAAAAGACCTGGGGGTAATTGTGCAGTAAGATATGAAATTTTCTGAGCAGTGCAGACAGGCTGCTAGAGCAGGCCATAGGGTATTGTCAATGATATACAGGAATTTTGCTAGTAGGGAAAAGGAGGTGTTATCCCTTTGTATAAGGCAATAGTCAGGCCATGCCTTGAGTGCTGCTCAAGGCATGGAGGCTACAAGTCTGGAGGCTTCATTTTAGGAAGGGTGTAGAGAGTGTTTTTTTTTTTTTTTTTGGTAGTTATTGGCACATCGGCTTCTGTGGCCATAATGCACCTCCTAAGGTTTTTGCAGTACTTTGATCCAAGCCCGAGGCGGGATTCGAACCCGCGACCTTTGGGTTGCCAGGCAGGCGCTTTACCCATCTGGCTAGCCCAGTCGGCGTAGAGTGTAGTTTGAGCAAGTAGAGAGAAGGGCAACAAGATTGGTCTTACCAAGAAAGGCTTAAATTCTACAAATTGCAGTGTGTGGAGACTAGGCACCTGCGAGATGATCTGATTGAGGTGTATAAGGTCTTGAATGGGTTGAGCAGGCTCAATTCTGACAAGATTCTTCCTCTTGCTCAGATTACGAACCTGAGGAGGCATAAATTCAAATTGAGAAAAGACAGTTATAGAATAGATGTGGAAAAATTTGCCTTTAGCCAGTGGGTAGTTGATTGCTGGAACAAACTTCCATCTGTCATTGTGGAAGTTGATAGCTTAAATAAATTCAAGAAGGAACTGGACAAGAATTTCGAGTGAATGGGTGAATTGATGCTACATAAGCTTGCTTTCTTGCATCACATGCCTCTACTACTACTACTACTACAAGTACACTGATTTTTTTAGTGCATAATTTATAGTTATCAGTTTAAAGCAAATCATAATTATCAAAACCATCTAAGTCATTTTGTATTTGCCAATCCTCTTCTTTCTAAGGGTTTCACAATGCTGGAAGGAGGTGCAATCGTCTTTTTAAAAAATTCATTTTTATGGGGAAAGTTAAAATGTAGGCCTGTTTGTGTCATGTATTCTGTAAATTCATTTACAGAACCCACTACACAAACAGGCCTACATAGTAAAATCTTTGTAGGGGGCTTAAGGTTACAGAGACAATATAATGGACAGGCTGGGCCTCTGAACAAATACTTAACTAATACATATCTACAACATACTGGGTAAAAATGAAAAACAATAACAAGCATGCCATATAATATAAATATTATTGATGCTTTCGCACTATACTTATACATAGACAAGCATGCCATATAATTTACTAATAAATATTACAAATAACAACAAAAAATGAAAGAATGCAACTTGGCTTTTCAGCATTTGAAGAGTAGAGTAATCCCTCTAATTTCATAAATGCTACTTCTCAACATGCAGAGGTAGCTGTTTGTTCTGTTGGCGACTCACTCTCTCTCTTTCTTTGAAAACAAATTTCTTGACATTTATAGAATACATCTCACAAACTAGACCTACATGGTAGTTTGTAGGTGACCCAAGGTTGCACAGATAGTATAATGGACAAGTGTACATGAATTATGTATATATACATTTAAAGCTAAAATAAAAAGAATGCAATGGGAAATGTAGAAGATAGGCAATAAGTCTTAAAATTTTTTTTTTCAATGTGTAAGCACAACAACTTACTTTAATGCATACAATAACTATGACAATGTATACAATAACTATGACAATGTATACAATAACTGTGACAATTAATGTATACAATAACTGTGACAATTAATGTATACAATAACTGTGACAAAATTTATTAAAATTTTATAATAATACAAGTTTAGTATGATTTATGTTCAAAAGAGTAACTGTTAATCTCAAGATATAACACAGGTCTTTTTAAACTTCACTAATGAGGCACTTAGTTCCAATTGACTATACTAGGTGGAGGTAAGTGTCTGATCAGGGAAGTTTAAAATGGTATAAAGTTGTTTTTTATATAGCATATTTAAAAGCAAAAATTATATTTTAAATTACTATAAAGTGTTTAGGGCTAAAGCCTCAAGCTATGAAAAAGTCTAGACTATGTATAAGTTAAGTGCGACAGCATCATTAATACATAGCCTAATCTGAATTAACAGAATATTTGCAAGGCGGCATCATTTTAAGTTATATCTCATATTGTGAATACCTTCACAATGAGTTGCCATGATATTGCACTACTTTGAATAAGTAACGCTTCACCTGAGGAGAAGATTAATGTTACTTATTCTCAGATGGATACCACCACCCAGATGGCACCGTTTCAGGGCTATTTGGCCCTTCTTCGGTGGGTGGGTAGGTACCCAAGTGATGCAATGATGGCAAAACAGTTATGAAGTATAACTCCACAATATGAGAGATGCCTGATGGTGTATCCTATAAAGCGTTTAGGGCTAAAGCCTCAAGCTATGAAAAAGTCTAGTCTATGTATAAGTTAAGTGCGATAGCATCATTAATACTTGCAATATTAATGATGCTATTGCACGAATATGCCGCCTTGCAAGAATATTTGGCTATGTATTAATGATGCTATCGCACTTAACTTATACATAGTCTAGACTTTTTCATAGCTTGAGGCTTTAGCCCTAAATGCGTTATAGTCTAAACACATCATACATCATCAGGCATCTCTCATATTGTGGAGTTATACTTCATAACTGTTTTGCCATCATTGCATCACTTGGGTACCTACCCCCACCCACTGAAGAAGGGCCAAATAGCCCTGAAATGCACCAGAGGGAGCCTGATGATGTCAGGAGTTTCCAAGAATAGGTAACAGCCTTCTCCACTGGGGAAGCGTTGCCTATTCGAGGAGTTTATGAGTTTTTGAGTGGCGTGAGTTGAAGGAGTTACTGTCCCTTTCATTCTTCTACACCGTTTCTTTTCCTCTTCCACTCCTACTATTACTTTCCCTCTACCTTTTTGCTTTTCTAAGTCTAATAGGGACAAGTGGATAGTCGAGTTATTATCCCACACATATACAAAATAGCCCTGAAACGGTGCCATCTGGGTGGTGATATCCATCTGAGAATAAGTAACAGTCTTGTCCTCAGGTGAAGCGTTATTTATTCGAAGTAGTGCAATATCATGGCAACTCGTTGCGAAGGTATTCACAATATGAGATATAACTTAAAAAGATGCCGCCTTGCAATATTCTGTTAATTCAGATTTGGCTATGTATTAATGATGCTATCGCACTTAACTTATACATTTTAAATTACTTAAGTTCCAATAAATTATAATTTTTTTCCTTTTAAACAATGAGTTAAGTGACCCTGATTGGTGAAGTTTATACTTCATTTGGCAAAAGATGAAAGAAACATCAGCTTCATTATATGAGAAAACCAAACACTCATAATTTGTTACTTAGGGCAAAGGGGATAGCCAATAATGGATAAGGAATGAGAACATCACAATGGCAGATGTTGGTGATATTGTGTTCAATGTGACTAAAATATGTGACAATACACATCTTTTACTAAATCAAGATACTTTACCAGAAAAATAATTTAAAAAAATCATTTTAATTACTTATTTCAGTAATATATATAAACTCAAGATGTTAACAGTTTAAACTACTTTAGAGACATTTTAGTTGATTCAATTACATAAGGTTATTGTTGATTTATAAATTATAACTTAACCGAATTAAGATGAACTCTGCATGAGTGAACTAAGAGACTAGCATGATGTATTTCCTATTTAGTCATTACTGGCTATTACATGTCATGTATATTTTATCTTTCATCAAATTTGCTAGTTACTTTTTTTACTACTGTCTTTCACACAAGATTTATAAGTCACATTTACATTTGTTGCATTTTGGCAAACTTAGGTACAGAACTGGATTAATAAGTATTGTTTTCAGCAAGTCTACAGCTCTAGGTTTATTATTATTATTATTAGCCATATGGTGCAAGGAAGCCTGAGGCTTATGCTGCATTGGCCAAAAAAAAATTTCCGAGTTACCCAGAGAAAGAGAGAGAAGTAGAAAGGAATCACCAAGAAAGAGAAGAATGATGATATCCAGCTCAGGACCCTGCATGTACCAAGCCCATACTCACCAGATGTGAGACCCTGGGGCTAAGACAATATACAGCAAAATCTCCCATTAGAATAAACTTTTTGGGGGTACACAAATCATTTCCTTGAAAAATTTAATTCTAATGAATATCAATGAAAATTATTTCAAAAGAAACATTTGCATAAATAAATTCTACTGTATGTTTCATTATATATATAAATAGTAATTTCTGCTCTATTTTAATTAAAGGCTAACTTTAAAATTAATAATAAATAAATAAAATGACAACGTTGTGTTCTGTAAAGATAAAAATATTTTTTAAGAGTATCGTTTTGAAAGTATATTTTATGTATAAAAATAAAATATTCAGTATATTCACAAATTCAATAGATGCAACTTATTGTTACATTTCACATTAGTATGAAATTTTACTGTGTTTATTAATCACAGTAAAATTCATTAATTAAAATTAATGAATTTTACTGTGAAGTTTAAAACTTACATTTTTATTTCAAGCAAATGCTTCCATAACTGCATTTACAACATAGGCTACACAGTGACATTCAAATTTTACAATCAAGTTTTTCTTTTTTTAAACCAGTACCATTTTAGGCACAGGTAGCTTTTAAAAATAATTCATTATACTGAATTTTTTGCCAAAACTAATTCATCCAAACAAGTCTTAGAGAGCATTAATAATAATGGAGGTTGACAGGAACCTGAAAATAATTTCATTATAGTGAAATTTTCATTGAAATAGTATTCATTGTGACAAAGTTTTACTGTACTTTATCTTTTAGATTACCCCATAGGAAAAAATTTGTGAGATTTTAACCTGACTCATTTTATAGGCCACAGTGGTCATTTTTTTTTCTTGGAAATTTTTCATCCCCATATTGTTGTATACCTATGGCAAGCAATGAAATAATATATTTCCCTTGAAGCTGTGAGTAGACAAAGTCATTAACATATTTTGGGTATGACTGTATTGTCGTAAACAAGCTCCCCCTCCCCAAATTCAGACAATTCCTTCCAAACAACAACAATTAAGAGTTAATTTCTTTTTTCAATTTAAACTTCAAGGCAGCTATCTAACAGAGACAATTATGGCAATTATCATGGTCCATTTGATCTGAAAACTGCCTCATGAGATCAAACAATTTACTTGCAAAAATTGCTGCTGTTCTGCAAATTCCATATGCTTATCAAAGTCATATTCAGAATTTGGCTGTATAGGGCCTGAGCCTTAAAGCTTAAAAAAAGATCTTAAAACTTACATTTTAAGATCTTTCATATGGAGGTCTTTAGTTCTCTCTCAGTTTGCTTTTGTGGACATCTTAAACTGGCACCGCCATGGATTACTGGTTTTTAGTTTCATCGCAATTGTTCTTGGCCTAACATCTTGGAACATCTGCCATTATTATCAAACATTTGTATTGTTCTGTAAATTGTTTATCTTGGAGTAACATTTACCTTCACCAATTCCATCTATACAACTTCTATACTTCCATGTTTTGTATATAAATTCATTCATGTATCCTTTCCCAACAGAGCTTTTTCCATTATTCCAATAAAATTTTAAAGTATTCTGAAAATTTATGGAAAAATTAAAGTGTCTCAAAATTTGTGGTGCATCCTGTATATAAAAAAGTATGAATAAAATAATTCTTATAAAAATAAATGAAAACAATAAAAGATCATTAAAATATGGAAATGTGGAGAAAACAACAATAGCAACCATATTTAAATATTAAAAACAAAATATATTAATAAACCAAAAAATATGGAATTTATTTTTGTTTATAAGTTCTATTATGACTAAATCAGTGTTATGTTAACTTATATATTAAAAAGATAATTCAAAAAGTAAGTTATCAATGGTTGCTGAATAAATTATTGCTGCCATTCTATCGTTTGATGTATCCTGTTCATTGTACTTGCACATCATGCTCTGAAAAAGATATATGCACAGACAAACAGATAAGTAAACAGTATCAGTAAAAATATGGCCAGCTCATTGCATAATTTGACAACTGAGTTGATATAGTCTATAATCAGATTGTACATACCAAGGGAATCCCCGCAGGCTAAAATTCACAGGAAAATTTAGATCATCGCACAAATTGATTAGTATGCCATGCTGTGCAAGACATTCTGCAGCATTACAAAGTGTGTGCTTTCTGGGTTCGGAATGACTGACTTATACAATACATCCTTTACTGCACCTCCTCGATCCATATGAACGCATTTACTTTTTGCTTTAGATCATACAAATAAAAAACTGGATCTACTATGTGACTCTCAATCCAAAAGGAACTTAATAACATTAGCATTAGTAGAGGCTTACGATGCAAGAAAGCAAGCTTATGCAGCATCAGCCAAAAAAAAAAAAAAAAAAAAAACCTCCCATTTTACCCCTCCATTCATTCCAAATGCCAACATGGAGTACTATACTAAAGGCCTAGAGTTCTTCAGTGCAGTAGTCATTAACTTCCTTTAATTTCCATGTCATTACCCAAAATCCAGGCCTGAAGACATATCTCAACATAGAAATTTGAAATATAATTTTATTTAGTTATTGCGACTGCCTGGATCTAGTTGTATCAATTTGTCCTTTTCATATCAATAAAGTAATTAAATATTTCACATGGTAAAGTGTTTTTGTTATTCTTACTTGGTAGTGCTGCTACATAATATCCTTTTCAAGTTTAATTAATGACATGGAAACATCTGGATCTCCCACTTATACCGAGAAATTGAAGAGAATCCTCTCTACATACAACTGATGACAATAATTTTCTGTAGCCTATTAACCATTTGTTGTTGATGGGCATGCACTTACATTGTGAATTGATCCTGCCACATTTAATGCTCATGTAATATTTTTAAATCTTTAGATTCTAATGCAGAGCTTGAAATGGAATGGACATCAGGATAATACATGAAGAAGGCAGATAACAATATATGACATCAACAAGGTGTATGACAAATCAGAATGGCTTTCCAGCCTGTTCTGAGCCCAGTTCTAACAATTATGATATTTATCTTCTGATGAAGAGATAAATATCATAAGGTTCTAAAAATGGTGTACATTTCGACTTAGCATTACAAGACATCTGTTCTATACTTTACATATCAGAGTACACTGTAACTGAGCATCACTGAATAATTAAGGCTTAAGGCAAAAAGTAAAAATTGCTTGTTCTAATACTAACACTACTTTGCATAGTTTTGGCCACATCTGGTACTGCCATATCCAAACTTTGCCATAAATCTTGGTCTACTTTTCTTTCCTACTTCAATCAGTCAAAAATAAAATCTGATCATAATCTGATTTCCTTATATATTGCAGATTCTCAAAAGTACTATACTGAGATTAAGATTATAAATACAACTTTGGGATGCTGCCTGATCTACTCACCAGAAAACTTGATTTTGGCTTTCTTACAAATCATAAAGATATAGACAAATGTACTAATCGATTTTTAAATAATATCCACTTTGCCAACAATAACTTTATTCTCATCTTACAAAACACTTGCTCCAAGTTCCCTTGCTGTTTCACTAGTGGTACCAGCAAGGGAACTTGCTGCAGTCATTTTTGAATAACTCTGCACCTCCTTAAGTAATCAACACAGCACTCAAAATCCCTACCAATTATTCAAAACAAGGATTACTAACTGAAGTAAGCCTGCATCAATTTAGGTTAAATCACTCAAGCTTTTAACAAACTAATAATTTCACTACTGATTGCTAATGAAACTCAGTGCATATCTTTGATCTGCTGGAGGAGAATACTACATCTTTCATCTTGCCTACTGCATTTCTTCAATCTGTCTTCAAAAATGGGGGTTTCAGAAAAGTATTCTGACTTTTTAACACACCCCTTTTCATCAAGCACTTAATTACCAACAATTGACTTACATCCCTTCAAAATGGTATTGCAAAATGTTTGATGTAACGATGAATAAGCAGCTCTCCAGTTACTTCAAGTGGTTCCTTACCAACCAACAACACAGTTTTATAATAGATAAATTAACTATATAACCAATTTATCTACCAAATGGCAATATGTTTTTGATTTCAAATCCATAAATTTAGACTATTAAAACTTAAAATATAGAGAAAAATTCAATGAATGTACTAGTTAGTGCTTTGTATCAGTTTAGTACATAGATGAATAACATAGTAAAAAAGGCCTACATGCTCTGGATTCATTACGAAAATTTTATTTTGTTTCTCAGAGCAAACTAAACTAGAATTACAATTAATAAGCTTTCGGCTGGGATGCAGCCTTCTTCAGATTGAATACATGAATAGGGGAGTTTGAGGACGAGACTTTCCTGTGCGGACGTGCCTTTCTGCCGCTCTTGGAACAGAGAAGTTTTTTCTGATTTATTTTCTGCTTTATTAGTTTAAATTGACATATTAACTTATTTCTAGAGTAGCTTATATTCCTATTTACGGTACTTAAAGTTAAAGTAACTTAGATAGAGATTTGTAGGTATTACTTAGTATCGGAAAGGGTATCAAATCCACGTGTTTACCATTCATAATAGGCCGCCATTGTTACGTGAAAATTAATCAGTAAAATCTATTAATCTTGTCGAACTTCATTGGCAATTAAATTGTACTTTTAACTATACATATAACCACTTAGGTTACGGAACATAAATAATTAGTAAAAATAAATAATTAATGCATAACTTGATATGGAAGTTATATAAAGGAATTTCGTAGATAACACTCGTTACTGAAACGCGATACTGCATATCCGGAATTCGATAGCATTAGCTTTGTATAGTATAGTGCATAATATAATATTGTCAGTTAATCAGTAGATCTATTAATCTTGTTAAACTTCATTGTCAATTAAATTGTACTTTTAACTATATATATATATAACAACTTAGAGTACAAACGTAACAAATAATTAATACATACTTGATACGGAAGTTATATAAAGGGAACTCGTAGATAACACTCGATAAGGAAAAATAAATATAGCGTTATAACTGTGTTAAGATACAAGTTTAAGGTTTTTAATTTTGTTCTTGAATTGTAATTTTATTGACATTTAAATCGAAATCATGACTCTGACCAGAGCAGCAAAGCAAAAGGCTCAAGCTAATGGGAGTGCTGTGACTCAGGGGAGAACTGAGGGGGGCAGTTGCCCTCTGAATCACAGCCTTTTAAGATGCACTGTTTGCTTGATGTTTGCGGAGCAATCGGGTATGGGACATGATACTGCCATGGGGGATGTCTTTGTGTGTGCACGATGCAAGGAGTGCAAGGAAATTAGGCGACAACTCGGCGTTGTTATGGGCCTATATGAGACCTTGAAGGACAGGGTGGATGCCCTCGAAGGAAATAAATTGAGGGGCCCATCAAGCTCTCAGCTGCCCACATCAACGCCAGAGCTTGCACTTGGTCATCTTGCAACACAGAGGCAGCCCCCAAGGCAGAATGCGCTGGTCCCACAGGAACTAGTAGTTGTTGGTGACTCTATTGTCAGGGAAACGGGGAACATGCTTTGTAAAAAGGATAGGTGGAACAGGACCAGGGTATGTCTGCCAGGGGCAAAGGTTGATGACGTTGTAGAGCAGATATCATCTTTTAAGGGCACAAAATGTGATATAGTTGTACACGTTGGCACTAATGATATTAAGAGTAGGAGACCAGCGGAATTACTTAACAAGTACAGGTCACTGTTGAAAAAAAGCCGTGAAGTAGGGTTGAATTTGAAAGTGTCTGCAATTCTGCCCAGACACGATAGGAGGGAGTATATGATGAGAGCCTTGTCGATCAATTCAGCCCTGGAAAGATTGTGCAAGGCTCAAGGGGTAGAATTTTTTTCAGCCTGGAATGTACTTGTTAACAGGAGAGATTGCTTCTACAGGAATGGGATACACTTAAATAGAAAGGGTGCAAGAATATTTGCTGATGCTATCGAGGCAGTGTTAGGTGGGTCGGAAAACTGCTAGCTTGGGGGGAGACAAAGACTAATGGGTTAACAGTAGCCACTGGCAGAGGTGAAAGAGATTCTTGCACTGCTTCTATTGGAATGAGCAGAAGCCTGAAAAACAAGATGCAGGACATTTCAGAGACTGCTGGAAGTCATTGCGGTACAAGTAAACACATGGGTTGTGTTAGGGTAGCTAAGAATAAAAACAGGTGCATGTATACTTGCGTGTACACCAATGCTAGGAGTTTAGTAAATAAATTTGATGAATTTGAGGTATTGCTCAAAACATCAAAGGCAGATATTGTTGGGATATCAGAGACGTGGTGTCACACAGATATAAGGAATGCAGAACTGGAATTTGGGGAGTACAATGTGTATAGAAAGGATAGACAGGACAGGAGGGGAGGAGGGGTTATGCTATTAGTTAAAAAACACATAAAATCCAAGGAAGTGAAGCCAGTCGACATTGATGGACAGAGCAGTGTCGAGTCAGTTTGGTGTGACATAAGCATAGGTAAATCAAAATTGAGAGTAGGAGTGTGCTATAGGCCTAATGACTCTGATGAGTATAATAAGATACTGTACAGGGAAATAGAATGGGCCAGTAAATCAGAGAGTCTTATAATGGGGGATTTTAATTTCCCAGATATTGACTGGAATTTGTGGGTTGGTCACTCACACACTAGCAAGGCTTTTGTGGATTTATTGGATGATTGTTTTCTACACCAGCATGTTCGGGAGGCAACTAGAGGGAGTAATACTCTTGATCTGATTATCAGTAGTGATTCTTCATGCATTAGGAATCTGCAGATAAAGGAACCACTGGGTGGCAGTGATCACAGTGTGCTGAAGTGGGATTTACTCAAGGAGGTAACTACCATCAGAGGTAAAGGGAAGGGTTTTTGCTTTCGTAAAGGCGACTATGATGGTCTGAGACAGTATTTAAATTCTATACAGTGGGACCAACTGATGATGTTACCAACAGCAAATTCAAAATGGGAAGCATTCAAGGAACTAATCTTGGAAGCTACCAGGCTTTACATACCAACCAAGAAATATTGTTCAAGCCTAAATGGTTGTCAGATGAACTAATGAGACATATGGCAGAGAAGAAAAATGCATGGGATACATACAAATTAATGGGTGACATGGAAGCCTATGATAGATATAAGTTGGTCTGTAACCAAGTCACAAAGGAGATTAGGCAGGCAAAGGCAGATTATGAGAAATCCTTGGCAAAGGATGCAAAGAAAAACAGAAAAGAGTTCTTTACCTATTTAAACTCAAGAAGGAAAGGGATGAATCAGATTGGTCCACTGGATGTTGATGGTTCAACAGTTGAGGATCCAGCTCAGGTGGCTAACAATCTAAACAAGTATTTTGCATCTACATTCACACATGAGGAGTTATTCAGGAAGGGGAATGTCGTAGGTGAAGTAAACATTGGCAGTGAGCTAGATGATTTTCTAATAACTGAGAGGAAAGTGGAGGAGAAATTGTTGAGGATAAACATAAAAAAGGCACCCGGGGTGGATGGGATCTATCCAGTTATATTAAAGGAGGCAGCAAAGGAAGTAAGCAAACCCCTAGCCATAATTATGAGAGCTTCTTTGGACTCAGGGGAGGTACCCATGGACTGGAGATGTGCAAATGTAACCCCAATTCACAAAGGAGGATCAAAGGCTGACACAAGTAATTATAGACCTGTTAGTTTAACTTCGGTTCCAGGAAAATTAATGGAGACACTGGTTAAAGAAGCACTGCAGGATCATCTGGACAAGAATTCAGTTATAGCTCAGACAGCATGGTTTTGTTAAGGGCAGGTCTTGTCTGACCAATTTGATTGGATACTATGATGTAGTCACAAAAGAACTGGATGCAGGGAATAACTTTGATATTATATATTTGGATCTTAGAAAGGCTTTTGATACTGTTGCGCATGGAAGACTGCTGCACAAATTGGAGAAGTGCGGCATTGGAGGCAAATTGCTGCTATGGATAAAGGGATGGTTGAGTGGCAGAAGACAGAGAGTGGTAATCAATGGACACTGCTCAACGTGGACTAATGTTATTAGTGGAGTTCCTCAGGGTTCAGTGTTGGGTCCATTGTTGTTTTCTGTATTTATAAATGATATTGATGATGGTGTATCAGGCTTAATGTCCAAGTTTGCAGACGATACCAAGGTTGGCAGGGTTGTTAAGGACACTACTGATACTATGCTGCTGCAACAGGATCTGGAAAGGTTGAGCAGATGGGCTGAGAGGTGGCAAATGAAGTTTAACATTGACAAATGTAAAGTACTACATATGGGAAACAGTAACCCCAGATCACCGTATCAACTCTGTGGTACTACGCTGACAGTGGTAGAGAATGAAAAGGACCTGGGGGTAATTGTGCAGGCAGATATGAAGTTCTCTGAGCAGTGCAGACGAGCTGCAAGAGTAGCTCATGGTGTCTTGTCAATGATATACAGGAATTTTTCTAGCAGGGACAGGGATGTGATTATTCCCTTGTATAAGGCATTGGTCAGGCCACACCTTGAGTACTGTATACAGGTCTGGAGGCCTCATTTCAAGAAGGATGTAGAGCTGCTGGAACGAGTACAGAGAAGGGCAACAAGATTAGTGAATGGAACAAAGGGTTGCTCTTACGAAGAAAGGCTTAAGTTTTGCAAATTACAGAGCCTGGAGACTAGGCATCGGCGAGGTGATCTGATAGAGGTGTATAAGGCTTTGAATGGCTTGAGCATGCTCAATGCCGATGGGATTCTTCCTCTGGCTCAGAATAATCACCTGAGAGGGCATAAATTCAAATTGAGGAAGGACGGATGTCGGATAGATGTGCGGAAATTTTCCTTTAGCCAGCGGGCAGTTGGTTTGTGGAATAGACTCCCATCGCTTGTTGTTGAAGTTGATAGCCTAAACAAATTTAAGGCTCAGCTGGACAGGTATTTCGAACGAACGGAGGGGTGAAATGGGAGTAGTGGTTGGTTTTTTTTTTTTTTTTTTTTTGGCTGATGCTGAATAAGCTTGCTTTCTTGCATCATATGCCTCTACTAATGCTAATGCTAATGCTAATGAATGGCAGTTGGAATAGAGATGTGCACTGCCAGGATGGTGCGTGAGGCGCGTGGTTAATTGTTTGTTGATGTTTGTGGCTGTGACATATGGTGGTGACGTGGCCAGCATTTGTCTATGGATAGAATTACTGCCTCTGTGATGGGGTTAACTTGGCAACCACTGTTCCTGTTCAAAGAGGCATCCGAGCATTTTATATTTAACGATTCCAACCAGGTGCGCTTTAGGTAATGGTGGGACCTGTCCACAACCACGACATCGCGGTGTGGGTCGATGTCGTGGCGGGTTGTCCAGACATGCTCGGCGATAGCTGAGTGTTCTACATCTGCCAAACGGATCGCCCTTTTATGTTCTGAGAGACGTTTCTCGAGTCGACGTCCAGTCTCTCCAAAGTAGCAGCTGGTGCAGTCACGGCAAGAGATGCGATAGACCAAACCGCTCTGCAGAAGAGTGGGGACGGGTGTTTTTACGTTGGAGATAAGAGAACGCAGTTTCTTGCCTGGGAGTTGGATGCATTTTATCCCATATGATTTTAGGATTCTACCGATCTGTTGTGACAGGTTGGGGTAGTATGGGATAAATGCCCTCCTGGATGACTCGTCACTGTTGGCGTTGCTGTTGGTCGTCACGTTGTCGTGCGCCTGTAGATCACACCTGTCAAGGACGTCGATGGGATAGCCACACTTCGTAAGGTCTACTTTGACTCTGGTGATCTCTTTGCGTCTCTCATCTGCGGAGCTGGAGTGTGTCCAGGCACGAGTTAGCAAGGTTCGGGCAGTGGAGAGGAGGTGGCCCCGCGTGTGTGCTGGCCAATTTACCAACTTTCGGTCAGCACACACGCGGGGCCACCTCCTCTCCACTGCCCGAACCTTGCTAACTCGTGCCTGGACACACTCCAGCTCCGCAGATGAGAGACGCAAAGAGATCACCAGAGTCAAAGTAGACCTTACGAAGTGTGGCTATCCCATCGACGTCCTTGACAGGTGTGATCTACAGGCGCACGACAACGTGACGACCAACAGCAACGCCAACAGTGACGAGTCATCCAGGAGGGCATTTATCCCATACTACCCCAACCTGTCACAACAGATCGGTAGAATCCTAAAATCATATGGGATAAAATGCATCCAACTCCCAGGCAAGAAACTGCGTTCTCTTATCTCCAACGTAAAAACACCCGTCCCCACTCTTCTGCAGAGCGGTTTGGTCTATCGCATCTCTTGCCGTGACTGCACCAGCTGCTACTTTGGAGAGACTGGACGTCGACTCGAGAAACGTCTCTCAGAACATAAAAGGGCGATCCGTTTGGCAGATGTAGAACACTCAGCTATCGCCGAGCATGTCTGGACAACCCGCCACGACATCGACCCACACCGCGATGTCGTGGTTGTGGACAGGTCCCACCATTACCTAAAGCGCACCTGGTTGGAATCGTTAAATATAAAATGCTCGGATGCCTCTTTGAACAGGAACAGTGGTTGCCAAGTTAACCCCATCACAGAGGCAGTAATTCTATCCATAGACAAATGCTGGCCACGTCACCACCATATGTCACAGCCACAAACATCAACAAACAATTAACCACGCGCCTCACGCACCATCCTGGCAGTGCACATCTCTATTCCAACTGCCATTCATGTATTCAATCTGAAGAAGGCTGCCTCCCAGCCGAAAGCTTATTAATTGTAATTCTAGTTTAGTTTGCTCTGAGAAACAAAATAAAATTTTCGTAGATGAATAATAAAAAGCAGAGTTTGCATAAAAGGCATAATTATGATACATCTTATATTGTGAAAGCCTTCATGATGAGTATGCTCCAAATAAGTAACACTTCCAAGATGACACTTGTTTTCAAGATAAATGTCTCTTCATTGGAGGGTGGGTAGGCACCCTACGCATAAGACCCGATAGGTTATTGTGAAAATGTGGGAAATTTCAAATCCATAAATTTAGCAGTATTAGTTTCAAGCTATAGAAACATATCATGGGAATAATTCACAACTGGGTTGTTGACTCTTATACTTTGTTACCTATAACATCCACCCACTCACCTACCAATGAGGAGACAATCATCTCCAAAATGGTGCCATCTGGGTAGAGGCACTCAAGTGAGAATAAGTAACAATATATATTTCACTATGTGGGAAGTGTTCTTACTCAGGGTATTATACCACAAATGGCTAACACTTATTTGGGCTATATGAATGGTTGTGAAGTGTTTTGCAATATGAAATTTATCATAATGATGCCTTTAATTCATTTGCTAATAAAATCTAATCTGTTTGCTTTATATTATTCAGTTACATGCTACACTGATACAAAACACTAATCAGAAACATTAGTTATTAATTTTATTAACAACGGTCAACAAGGTGACTTTGCATTTCACCAATTTTACTAATGCTTTCAACAAGGCACCATATAGCATCTTTCTCAACCTTCCTCAATTTGAATTTATTCTCCACATGTGTATAGTCTGAACACAGGGAAGAATGCCATCAGCATTGGGCTTGCTCAATCCACGCTCAAGCCTTAAACACCCCAATCAGATCACCTCACAGGTGCCTAGTCTCCAAATGTTGAAATTCACAGAACTGAAGCCTTTCTTGGTAAGAACACCTCTTTGTTCCCCTTCACCAACTCACTACCATTCTCTGTACTCATTCCAGGATCCACATCCTTCCTAAAATGAGGTCTCCAGACTAGTATGCAAGGTGCAGCCTAACTACTGCCTTATACAATGGAATAATTACCTCCTTATCCCTGCTAACAAAATTCCTGTATGTCATTGACAAAACTCCATGAGCTGTCCTGGCAGCCTGTCTACGCTGCTCAGAGAACTTCACATTTGATTGCACAATTACCCTTAGGTCCTTTTCATTTTCCACTATCCTCCACAGTTGGTATGTTACTCTGGGATTACTACTACCCACGTGCATTGTCTTGCATTTGTCAATGTTAAACTTCAATTGTCATTTCTCAGCCCATTCTATCCCTGTAGCAGTTCCTTGGAGATTCTCAGCCCTACCCCTCTTCAGCATCTTTATTAATGATCTTTCATACATAAACCAGTAATCCTATAGAAATCGTAATGTATTTCTGAAAACTTCAAACAATTCAGAACAAACAAAGATCCTACTGATTACTCTAACAAGAGCAAGGCTGGAAAACTTTTTCAGGATATAGCTTCATCAGGATGTTCTCTCTCTCTCTCTGCAATAAAAATGCTAATTAGTTACAATTCTTTTTTTATAATATGCAATTTTAAGTTTTCTTGTTCTTTAATTGTGTCTAAAATCATTAGTTAAGACCAGCAACTAATATGTAACAATTATGGGTGGGGGGAGCGGCTGAACAAGCCACTGAGGTAATCGCCACTTTCACAAGATATAGAACACATTTTTTTCAAGACACTAGAGCAAGATCATCAGAGTGGTTGAGTACATTAGCCTACTTCATTTACCCATTAGTCACTGTAATAGAAATCACTCAATAACCAATAAATCTCACAATTTAAGCTCAAAGCTTATGTTGAGTAGTCTTTGTAATTATAATTTAGTGTTCCACTTGTGCCTTTTGCACAACATCTAGTTCATAACCATGACTTCTTTGTTCAAGCTCTAGACTCCAATCTAACATGTAACTTGTTGATTCTTTCTCAACCATCTTCTAAATTGGTTAACTGTGTGATCAGAAACTGCTTCAATTTTTTTTTACTTCATTATCCTTTTTATTTTCTTTTTCTAGTATTTTAAATTGTTAATCATTTAAATCAAATGATTAATCTGTCTATTTCCCCTCACTAACAGTTTCTCTAGTTCTTCCTTGAATTTATTCAAACTAACCATTATTATTATTGTTTCATTAAAAAAAACAGCATTCAGCTCCTATAGAGAATCTAATCATTCTTTACAATACTGCCACAATTCACACATATGCCAGCATTCAAGGAGAGTATGAGTTGGTGCGAGGCCAGATGTACCACAGAAGCTGAAAACAAATGGTTGACCATGCCATAGCATTTATGGGTGTAATATAGCAAATTGAAAGGTCAGTGCCTATCCATAAAACATAAATACATGCATTTATATAACTGCCTTTCTACAGAGATTCTCCCGTAGAACTTACTATTTGAATAAATCTAGTATACAGCACAAAATCATACATCTGCATAAATACTTACTGAATCACCAATCTCCTCAGCATCACGAACCTCATCAGCTGAATTATGCACAGTATACTGTGTAATAGTTGATGAAGAAACAGAAGGAGAAGTGCCACAAACTGTCTGATGCAAGCTTGAGGGCGTAGAACTCACAAATGTACTGGATGCTGAAGGAAGGTGGAGTTTTGGTGTGCTACTCTCATCACTAGCAGCTCCACTCCTACGGAATAATATTGGACTCTTTTTCCGCTTCATTATGGTAAAATTCAAGCTCCTGTCCAAAGTGTAAAAAAAAAAAAAAAAAACTAAATTTCTATGTACCTGTATGTCATTTTTATGTAATTAATAATCAGGGGGAAACAAAATGCATTTTATTTTTAAACAATGTCCAGGCAATTCTCTTGGTTTGCAGGTCTGTTGATTTTTTCCACCATCCTGAGAAATTTTTCTGTAGTATTTTGCAAACTGGTGGTTCACAGTGCACACCACCAGTTATAGAATGCTACAGAAAAATCTGCTATTGATTTAAATATATTTATATAACTACATAGCAGTCACATATCTTTTCATAGAGCAGATAGCTGAGCAGTGGCTTGCAGTAATTATCACAGAAATTAGTGCCAATTAAGTACTACATAAAAACTATACCAGTTTAATGAGCAAATATAACAAAAAAAAAAAAAGTCCCCAGCAAGAGTTGATGAATTTCTTAAAAATTCAATACTTTTATACAACACATGCAATATGCAACCCAGCATAAGCATATTAAAATCCCATAGTCAGATGCATGCAACTTCAAACTCTGTTCAATTTTAAAGAGTGGTTTTATGCTTTCATTTTTAATCCTTTATACAGGGTAATTCAAAAGTAGTTTGAATGGATAATAGGTTTCTAAGACTATAATGCTGTATTTTGAATTTAGTTAAAACATACCAAGAACTGAATGAAAGCTGCAGTCTTTAAATTTTTATTAGCTCTTAGTATTTGAGTTTTGACAGTAGTTGGTACACATATAATGTAAAGAAAATGAAAAGTTTGAATGGAGCAAAATGAGTGCAGTGCATTTTTCTCTTTGAACAAGAAAAGTCAGCACTGCAAGTGCAATCACCATGGCATCTTAGTTAGCATAATGCACTGTCATCTCCCAATTATTTAGAGAAGTGTGGGCTCAATTTATGTTGAAAAATGGAGGAATTTCTATAGTCCTGTTCAACTGAGGCTGTAGTAGCTGATCAAGTGGGGAGGGAGTAAGGTATTTCTTTTTCGCCTGTGAATTATTTTTAATTTTTTCAGCCCATAACAACATGCAAATCAGCCTATGAACATACTTTTACAGATAAAATACTCAACACATATGGATGGGAGTAACAAGTTCCAAGGTACCTCCATAGCCAGGTGGGCAGGAGCAGCAGTGCATAGCACATGCTTCTTGATTAGACCGGGGTTCGAGCCCATGACCACCAAATACGGAGGATGCGGAAAGGTCAGGAAATGACCACCGCATATCCCCGGAGCAATATGGCCTTAGTTGCTAATGCTCCTAAAAACCAAATAACAACAACAAATTCCGATGCCAATAAAAATACTAATTTGAATTGAAAGCGAAATGAAGTTGTTATATGTGATATGAAAAATAGCCTCCCAGTAGACATTTGATCTGATGGTCAGAGGAACTTGCAGTACCTCATCTACTGTGTGGAGAACTTTGGCAGTTAAGATTGTGAAAATTGCAAATGATACAAGACATCATGAATCATGACAAGAGGAATTATAATTTTGGCTTTAAATATTTCTGTATTTAAAAAGTATAAACAAAACAAATATGCAGGAATTACAAATCTACTTTTGTAAGTGCTTTTAAATAACTAGAAGAAATCAAGTGTACATCCCTTCCCCAAATTGTTGGATATCACTTTAGATTCTGGTCTTAACCAATGATTTTACCACAATTAAAGAATAAGCAAACTTAAATTAGTACACTAATTAATTCCTGGACCTCACATCACTGAATTTTTTCCTTCTTTCTTTCTTTCTTAAGATTAGGTTTATCAGCCACTATTAACAGAAAAATTTACACAACTTGTAGAATCATATGTTACTGATTGTATAACATGTAACATGTTAGAATAGCATTGGCAGAACAGTAACACTGGTGTACTTTTGTAAGTGCTTCTAAAATAATTTCTTTCAGTCACAGTGCAGTGTAGTGTTAAGTGATTAAATTAATTCTGTATTGATATTTCTGTGCTGATGCTGATTTTCTTCCTTCATAAATTGTTTTATATTCAGCAATAAGATACCCTTTTCATCAGAATGGACCTGTGAATAAACAAAATGTTAGAATCTGGAAAAGTGAGAAACTATAAACTTATGTGTGCCAAGGGGAACAAGTTTTGGGCTCTCAAATGAAGGTTTATGGCTTTTTTTTTTTTTTTTTTATAAGTGGGGACACACTTGGGTTGTGTTTTGCTGCTAATGTTTTCGTATAGAACTTTTTTGGCACAAGAGTTATTTTGAACCATATTGCACTCATTGATGTAAGCTTTGATGCATTACAAAACTTTCTTTCACTACAGCTCACTAAAGATTACTAAGGTTGTCCAAAATGTATCCCCAATTCACAAATAAAGGGGGATTGAAGGGTAAGACGAGTAATTACAGACCAGTCAGTTTAACTTCTGTTCAAGGTAAAATAATGGAGTCACTAGTTAAAGATGCACTGCAGGATCATCTACACAAGACTGCAGCAATAATTCAGACACAGCATGGGTTTGTTAAGGGAAAGTCTTGTGTGACAAATTTGATTGGATACTATGATGTGGTTACAAAGGAACTGGATGCAAAAAATAATTTTAATATCATATACTTGGATTTCAGGAAAGTTTTTGACACTGTTGTGCATTGAAGACTACTGCACAAATTGGAGCAGAATGCTAGGTAAGTTGCTACAATGGATAAAAGGGTGGTTGAGTGGGAGAAGACAGAGGATGGTAATCAATGGATGCTGCTCTTCATGGACTAATGTTATTAGTAGAGTCCCACAGGGTTCGGTGTTGGGCACACTGTTGTTTTGTATATTTATCAATGATATTGATGAAGGTATATCAGGCACAGTGTCGAAATTTGTAGATGATACAAAGATTGGAGGGTTCTTAATGGCAGTAATGGCAGTGTGTTACTGCAACAGGATCTAGAAAATGTGGGCAGATGGGCTCAGAAGTGGCAACTGAAATTTACCATTGACAAATGCAAAGTACTGCATATAGGTAGAAGTAACCCCAGAGGAATGGAACGTACCAACTGTGTGGTACTATGCTTATGGTGGTAGAAAATGAAAAAGACCTGGGAGTTGTTGTTGTTATTTGGTTTTTAGGAGCATTAGCAACTAAGGCCATATTGCTCTAGGGATATGCGGTGGTTATTCCCTGACCTTTCTGCATCCTCTGTATTTGGTGGTCACAGGCTCGAACCCCAGTCTATTCAAGAAGCATGTGCTACGCACTGCTGCTCCTACCCACCTGGCTACAGACATGGGAGTAATTGTGCAGTCAGATATGAAGTTTTCTGAGCAATACAGACAGGCTGCCAGAGCAGGTCGTGGAGTTTTGTCAATAATATACAGGAATTTTGTTAGCAGAGCAAAGGAGGTGATTGTCCATTTGTATAAGACAGTGGTCAGGCCACGCCTTGAGTATTGAGTACAGGTCTGGAAGCCTCATTTCAAGAAGGAATATTTGCTGATGCTATCGAGGCAGTGTTATATGGGTTGGAAAACTGCTAGCTTGGGGGATACAAGGACTAATAGATTAACAGTAGCCACTGGCAGAGGTGAAAGTGATTCTTGCACTGCTTCTATTGGAATAAGCAGCAGCCTGGAAAACAAGATGCAGAATATTTCAGAGACTGCTGGGAGTCATTGCGGAACAAGTAAACACATGGGTTGTGTTAGGGTAGCTAAGAATAGGAATAGGAGCATGTATACTTGCATGTACACCAATGCTAGAAGTTTGGTAAATAAATTTGATGAATTTGAGGTATTGCTCAAAACATCAAAGGCAGATATTGTTGGGATATCAGAGACGTGGTGTCACACAGATATAAGGAATGCAGAACTGGAATTTTGGGAGTACAATGTGTACAGAAAGGATAGACAGGATAGGAAGGGAGGAGGGGTTATGCTATTAGTTAAGAAACACATAAAATCCAAGGAAGTGAAGCCAGTCAACATCACTGGACAGTGCAGTGTTGAGTCAGTTTGGTGTGACATAAGCATTGGAAGATCAAAATTGAGAGTAGGAGTGTGCTATAGGCCTAATGACTCTGATGAGTATAATAAGTAACTGAGGGATTTTATATTGATTGGTATTTGTGGGATGGTCACTCACACACTAGCAAGGCTTTTGTGGATTTATTGGATGATCGTTTTCTACGTCAGCATGTTCGGCAGGCAACTAGAGGGAGTAATACTCTTGATCTGATTATCAGTAGTGATTCTTCATGCATTAAGAATCTGCAGATAAAGGAACCACTAGGTGGCAGTGATCACAGTGGTCTGAAGTGGTATTTACTCAAAGGGTTAACTACCATTAGGGGTAGAGGGGAGGGTTCTGGCTTTCGTAAAGGCGACTATGATGGTCTGAGACAGTATTTAAATTCTATACAGTGGGACCAACTGATGATGTTACCAACAGCAAATTCAAAATGTGAAGCATTCAAAGAACTTATCTTGGAAGCTACTAGGCTTTACACACCAACTAAGAAATATTGTTCAAAGTTTAGGCATAATGGATGTCAGATGAACTAATGAGACATGGCAGAGAAGAAAAATGCATGGGATACATGTAAATTAATGGGTGACATGGAAGCCTATGATAGATATAAGCTTGTCTGCAACCAAGTCACAAATGAGATTAGGCAGGCAAAGGCAGGTTATGAGAAATCCTTGGCAAAGGATGCAAAGAAAAACAAAACAGTTCTTTACCTATGTAAACTCTAGAAAGAAAGGTATGAATCAGATTGGTCCACTGGATATTGATGGTTCAACAGTTGAGGATCCTGCTCAGGTGGCTAAGAAACTAAACGAGTTTTTTGCATCTACATTCACACATGAAGAGTTATTCAGGAAGGGGAATGCCAGAGGTGAAATAAACTCTGGCAGTGAGCTAGATGATTTTGTTATAACTGAGAGGAAAGTGGAGAAATTGTTGAGGATAAAAAAGGCACCTGGGGTGGATGAGGTCTATCCAGTTATATTAAAGGAGGCAGCAAAGGAAGTAAGCAAAACTTTAGCCATAATTATGAGAGCTCCTTTGGACTCAGGGGGGTACCCATAGACTGGAGATGTGCAAATGTGATCCCAATTCACAAAGGAGGATCAAAGGCTGACACAAGTAATTATAGATCTATGAGTTTAACTTCTGTTCCAGGAAAATTAATGGAGGCACTGGTTAAAGAAGCACTGCAGGATCACCTAGACAGGACTTCAGTTATAGCTCGGACACAGCATGGTTTTGATAAGGGAAAGTCTTGCATGACCAATTTGATTGGATACTATGATGCAGTCACAAAAGAACTGGATGCAGGGAATAACTCTGATATTATATACTTGGATCTTAGAAAGGCTTTTGATACTGTTGCACATGGAAGACTGCTGCACAAATTGGAGCAGTGTGGCATTGGAGGCAAATTACTGCTATTGATAAAGGGATGGTTGAGGAGGAGAAGACAGAGAGAGAGGTAATCAATGGATACTGCTCATCGTGGACTAATGTTATTAGTGGAGTCTCTCAGGGTTCAGTGTTGGGTCCATTAATGTCCAAGTTTGCAGATGATACAAAGGTTGGCAGTGTTGTTAAGGACAATACTGATGCTATGCTGCTGCAACAGGATCTGGAAAGATTGAGCAGATGGGCTGAGAAGTGGCAAATGAAGCTTAACATTGACAAATGTAAAGTACTACATATGGGAAACAGTAACCCCAGAGCAACGTATCAACTCTGTGGCACTACACTGACAGTGGTAGAGAATGAAAAGGACATGGGGATAATTGTGCAGGCAGATATGAAGTTCTCTGAGCAGTGCAGATGGGCTGCAAGAGTAGCTCATGGTGTCTTGTCAATGATATACAGGAATTTTTCTAGCAGGGATAAGGAGGTGATTATTCCCTTGTATAAAGCAATGGTCAGGCCACACCTTAAGTACTGTATACAGGTCTGGATGCCTCATTTCAAGAAGGATGTAGAGCTGCTGGAACGAGTACAGAGAAGGGCAACAAGATTAGTGAATGGAACAAAGGGTTGCTGTTACAAAGAAAGGCTTAAATTTTGCAAATTACAGTGTCTGGAGACTAGGCACCGGCGAGGTGATTTGATAGAGGTGTATAAAGCCTTGAATGGTTTGAGCATGCTCAATGCCGATGGGATTCTTCCTCTTGCTCAGAATAATCACCTGAGAGGGCATAAATTCAAATTGAGGAAAGACAGATGTAGGATAGATGTGCGGAAATTTGCCTTTAGCCAGCGGGTAGTTGGTTGGTGGAACAGACTTCCATCCCGTGTTGTGGAAGTTGATAGCCAAAATAAATTTAAGGCTCAGCTGGACAGGTATTTCGAACGAATGGAGGGGTGAAATGGGAGTGGTTTTTTTTTTTTTTTGGCTGCATAAGCTTGCTTTCTTGCATCATATGCCTCTACTAATGCTAAGGATGTAGATTTGTTTGAGCATGTACAGAGAAGGGCAACAAGGTTGATGAGGGGAATGAAGGGATCCTCTTACCAAGAGAGGTTTAAATTCTGCAAATTGCAGCGGCTGGAGACTAGGCACCTGCGAGGTGATCTGATTGAGGTGTATAAAGCCTTGAATGGGTTGAGCACTGAATTCTGATGGGATTCTTCTGCTTGCTCAGATTACGAACCTAAGGGGGCATAAATTCAAATTGAGGAAAGACAGTTGTAGAATAGATGTGCGGAAATTTTCCTTTAACCAGGGGGTGGTTAATTGCTGGAACAAACTTCCATCTGTCTTTGTGGAAGTTGATAGTTTAAATAACTTCATGGAGGAACTGGACAAACTTTTATATAGAATGGTTGTGTGATTTTTTTTTTTGGCTAATGCTACATAAGTTCATACACTTGCTTTCTTGCATCACATGCCTCTATTACTATTACTATCTGATTCTATGATCGCCAGTTCTTACATCACCAACTTTATTTTTCTTCTTTTGTTAAGGATCAGGATTATCATCCACCGATAACAGGAAAATTTACATATACTGAAGAAACAGAATAAGGTGCTACTGATCATACAATACCTGACATGTTAGAGTGGGTATGCCAGAACATTGACTTTAAATTGTGAAATTATGGACACCAAAAAAAAATTGGAGACATGGCTTTCATTCAGTGTCTCATCTATTTTAAATTAAAACCAGATAAAGTTATAAGCTTACAAAGTTTTGAAACTACTTTTTATACAATTGATGGTGCTCAACTGAATTTTTAATTATTATTTAATTTTCAAAACCCACAAAAGATAAGATTAACAGAAAAAAAAAGTTGGGTGTATACAGCAGAATTTTATTTATGTTAAAATAATTAAAAGTCAATAAATTGCTCATGTAAATTGTGTCGATTTTTATGTTCTTGACAAAAGAACCATATAAATAATGTTTTATTGTTCTTGCATATAGTGAACAATATTTTTCCAGTCTATATTTATTGAATAAAGTTTGTAGAAAAGTAATGATTAATAACACTAAAGAGAACATTCTTGTTTTGGAGAAAAACTAAGTAAAATCGCATCATTATTTAGTCAAAAGTAATGATGCGATTTTAAACAAATAAAAACTACAGTTACATAATTAAAATATTTATTTCTAATTAGAGTACACTGAAAGTTCTTTCAGTTATTCCATATTATCCATAATTTTCTTAATTCATCATAACTTTTAGGATATTAACATTCCTTCATCTTTCACATATCTACTACACTTCCTTTTCTACTATCCTCACCCTTCTAGTTTCTGGCACTCTGTGTAATTTTCACATCCATTTATGCTTACTTTATTCAATATATTAATACAAAACTTAATATATCCTCTTGCATCCTTTAATGCTGCTTTGTACTTTTAGGTGCATCTGTCATACCTGACTTATTTAACCTTTCATTAACTGAAACTATTTCATCAACTGAAAACCTTTTTTCATCCACTGTAACATTTAATATATGTATATATATATAAAAAATTTTAAGTTTATTCTCATACTTCTATTCACTTCAATTTTAAAATTTTTCTCAAATCTGGCATGCTTCACAGAACTCAAAATTTTAAATTACATATGTTGCTTCTCACACAGTAGAATCCATCTGGGACAATATTGGGTTTCACATTCTTGTCTTCACTATGTGAAAATAATAAAACTTTCAAAAACAACTGGAGAAAGAATTAGTGAAAGAGTAAAACAAGTAACCTTAAACTATAAACAAACATAATTTGAAACTTTGTGGCAGGTCACCTGTCGTTGGCCTGCCACAAAGTTTCAAATTGTTTCAAATTGTGGTGGGTCACCTTACAGGTGACCGACCATGCTCACAGTTGCAAAAGGTGATGGATCACCTATGCACTCAATTCTTGCACTCAATTACTCTACAAAAACTGTAAAGAATCACTTCAGAGATGATTGTAGTCTGTCTAAATTTAGAAGCTATAAAAATTTTCATATTTTTAATCACTAATTAATAGTTAATGTTATATTTGAGGTCACCTATCAGGTGATCCACCATCAGATTAAGGACATTTCTGTTGAATTTGTCTTTATTACTTACATTGGGGCATCTTTGATAATCTGCTGTCCAGCAAGCCATGAAAGAAATGCAGGTGTTGGGAATTTCTTCAGGGCCAATTCTTCCTTGATGAAGTGGTCACTGTGGTACCCTTAAACTTTCATTTGTGTTTTTTTTTTTAATGAGTGTCTGTATTTGCCCATCAGATTGGTGTAGTGAGTGGTTTTCCCTTATGTTTCTAGGCAGCAGTTGTACTAATAATAATTGAAGAATACTGTGCCGCTATGCTTCCCTCGGTGAGTGCAGGCCCTTGCTTGTTTATTCTGGCATCTTTTTTATTACTTTAGTTAGTTTTTTGTTAGGTAGTTTGAATTTAGTTTTTTATGCCAGTATACAGGAATGGTGGTCCCAAGATTTTCCAAAGGGGATGGCTAAAGCAGTGTGCAAATTGTGTTATTTATGAATGCATAAATAAATATAAAATACATTAAATGATGGTAGCCGAAGCACTTTTGGCACCAGAATGCTAATATGTTGCAAAACTGAAAAATCTGTCACCAGGTAACATTCAAAAACATCAGATTTGGTGTCAAAATGGCTAAATTGGCAACCCTATTATTCTCTAAGGGGGTCATGCCATGAGAAAGAGTCATGAAAGCAAGAAGATATTGGCACTGAAAATAAGTAAGAGTGAAAATTCTAATTTCAACATTATGGTTTTTGTCCTCTTCTTGCAGAAAAAAATTATCATTCTTCAAATTTTGGAGAATCACTGTAGCAGTAAAAAAAACGAATCATGTAACAGTAAAAAAAAACAAACTCACATTATTTTTATCATGGGGAGGGGAACTGTAGCCCCTTTATCCCTTATATGGGAATGCCACTGTATGCAAGTAGCAATTACCAAATTCTCATACATGGTAAAATAGTGTTTGATTCTGTAAATCGCAAGCAACAATGTTGCTTACTACCGGAATTATGTGTAATCACTAATAGAAATAAACTATTTCATTTCTTGTTCCTTTTGCCATCTCTAGGTTTGTATCTTCAAGTATGAGGGCTGTTCAATTAAAACATATTTAAGTCATTTAAAAATTAAAAAGCCACTTTAAGCATTTAGACATACATTGCATTGTGTCAATAGTCTTCATGCTCCATCTTCCAAAATTCTTTTAGCCATTGAGGAAACATTTTTCACTAGTTGTTTTGATTTCAGCATTCAAATTGAAATGATTTCCTTTTAAAGCTTTTTTCAATGAACAAAAACATAAAAATCATATAGGGATATATCTGGATATTAGTCTACATTCCTAATATACTCGGGTGCTTATGCACATTCCAATGCAAAATTGAAGCATGGCCTGAATTGGATTGGCAACCTTTTCCATCACTTTTTCAGATCATTTTTATTTGACGTTGAAAAGTGGGTGGTTCAGTTTCAGCATATATTTCCAATGTAATGTTGACATAAACAATGAAATGAAAATAGTTATCACAACTTTTGTGACTAAAATCTGAGATTGACATTTTTTTGTTGTGGGATACTGAGGATGCCTTCACTGCATAATGGAAAGTTTAGACACTGGCTCAAAATGGATTTATAGGAGTTCTTTGCTTTTCTGCAATTAAAAATTGAATCACAATATACTGATCCATCTTCGGTGCTTTGGTTTGAATTTTATTGGCACATCAGCAATGACAGTTATAGTGCACTAAGACCCATTTTGGATGCAATTTCTATTAACAATGTCATAAAAAAATTGCACACACAACTCTAACAAAGAGCAAACAAAACTGAAGCAGCTCTTGTTATGAATTAGCACACCCAGTGTGTGGGGTTTAAATATTTTCAGCTGGTAGGAGAGACACCCATTTTTCCTGCCAGCTGAGACGTGTCAGGCACATATCAAATCAAATGTGTCTTAATTGATTAACACTTGCATTTTTCTTCAATATATAAATTATATTTTTGGACATCTTCAATAAATGAATAAGAACACAATTTATCTTCAAAAAATATATAATCTTTTATTGATGCTGTCATATAGAAAGGGCCCTTCCAGAATGTGGAAAATTTCACTATCAGACAAGGGCTACTACTAGCCACAATAAAAAAAAAAACTTTTCTTTTATTTGTCAAAAATATTTATTGAAAAATAAAGTACTCTTACTTTCTGGGGGAGGGGGGGTCTCTGAAAAATACATTTATATAAAATCTCAGATTGACATTTCGGTGGACCCAATACTGCTTCTAACAAGAGCCAAATAAACACTTTAAAGCACACTGACAGCTCAAGCTTTGGTACTAAGAAGAAAACTCAGATACCCAATACTATGTGGCTAACACTTAAAATTACAAGCAAAAAAAAGCAGACTGTAGAGTCTGACAGCCTCCAGCACAATTAAGGGTTAAGTTAAAGCTAACAACTTTAGTAATTGTTGCTTCAGTTAAACTAAATTTTCAAAAAGCTGATTAAAGATAATTTGCATTCACTGATCAATCAGGAATAGCTGCCAGCACACTCTGTATTAACGACAGAAACTTGAATTGTAAAGAGAAATGGATTTCTCAGATGTCATAAAAAATTTGGTGCAAAGAAATGTTTATTTATACACACGGGTCTTGCAGTCATAAAAATTAAGATACATATGCTTTGGAAAAAAAAATAATTATTCATTTAATTACTGTTTTTTTAATATACTATTTTTTTTAACAAAAGGTCTTGTGAAACTTCAGTCTAGCTCTGTGTTATAGTAGTAGCATTTGATGCAAGAAAGCAAGTGTATGAGCTTATGCAGCATCAGCCAAAAAAAAAAAAAAAAAAAATTTCCAAAACAAATCCCTCTAGATGCTTGTCCAGTTCCTCCTTAAATTTATTTAACCTATCAACTTCCACAACGACAGATGAGATGGAAGTTTGTTCTAGCAATTAACCACACGCTGGCTAAAGGCGAATTTCCACACATCTATTCTACATCTGTCTTTCCTTAATTTCAATTTATGCCCCCTTAGGTTTGTAATCTGAACAAGTGAAGAATTCAGCGTGCTCAACCCATTCAAGGCCTTATACACCTCAATCAGATCATCTCGCAGGTGCCTAGTCTCCAGCCACTGCAATTTGCAGAATTTAAGCTTCTCTTGGTAAGAGGATCCCTTCATTCCCCTCACCAATCTTGTTGCCCTTCTCTGTACATGCTCAAGCAAATCTATCCTTCCTAAAATGATGCCTCCAGACCTGTACGCAGTACTCAAGGTGTGACCTGACCATTCCCTTATAGAGGGACAATCACCTCCTTTTCCCTGCTAGCAAAATTCCTATATATCATTGACAAAACCCCATGACCTGCTCTGGCAACCTGTCTGCATTCCTCAGAAAACTTCATATCTGACTGCACAATTACTCCCAGGTCTTTTTCATTTTCTACCACTTTAAGTGTAGTACCACACAGTTGGTACATTTCTCTGGGGTTACTTCTACCCATATCCAGTATTTTGCATTTGTCAAGGTTAAACTTCAGTTGCCACTTCTCAGTCCATCTGCCCATATTTTCTAGATCCTGTTGCAGTAGCACACTGCCATTACCATCATTAACAAGCCTGCCAACCTTTGTATCATCTGCAAACTTCAAAACTAAGCCTGATATACCTTCATCAATATCATTGATAAATATACAAAACAACAGTGGACCCAACACCGAACCCTGTGGGTCTCCACTAATAACATTAATCCACGAAGAGTAGCACCCATTGATTACCACCCTCTGTCTTCTCCCACTCAATCATTATTTTATACATTGTAGCAATTTAAGCTTAATACCATTCTGCACCAATTTGTACAGTAGTCTTCCATGCACAACAGTGTCAAAAGCTTTCCTGAAATCCAAGTATATGATATCAGAATTTTTTTTTTGCATCCAGTTCCTTTGTAACCACATCATTAGCATTAGTAGAGGCATTTGATGCAAGAAAGCAAGCTTATGCAGCATCAGCCAAAAAAAAAAAAATAATAAATAAATAAAAAGTAACCACTTCCACTTCACCCCTCTGTTCGTTCAAAATACCTGTCCAGCTGAGCCTTAAACTTATTCAGGCTATCAACCTCCACGACAAGGGATGGAAGTCTGTTCCACCAACCAACCACCCGCTGGCTAAAGGCAGACTTCCGCACATCTATCCTACATCTGTCTTTCCTCAATTTGAATTTATGCCCTCTCAGGTGATTATTCTGAGCAAGAGGAAGAATTCCATCAGCCTTGAGCATGCTCAAACCAATCAAGGCATTATACACCTCTATCAGATCACCTCGCTGGTGCCTAGTCTCCAGACACTGTAATTTGCAAACCTTAAGCCTTTCTTCGTAAGAGCCCCTTTGTTCCATTCACTAATCTTGTTGCCCTTCTCTGTACTCGTTGCAGCATCTCTACATCCTTCTTGAAATGAGGCCTCCAGACATGTATACAGTACTCTAGGTGTGGCCAGACCATTGCCTTATACAAGGGAATAATCACCTCCTTATCCCTGCTAGAAAAATTCCTATATATCATCGACAATACACCATGAGCTACTCTTGCAGCCCGTCTGCACTGCTCAGAAAACTTCATATCTGCCTGCACAACCACCCCCAGGTCCCTTTCATTCTCTACCACTGTCAGTGTAGTACCACAGAGTTGATACGTTGCTCTGGGGTTGCTGTTTCCCATATGTAGTACTTTACATTTGTCAATGTTAAACTTCATTTGCCACCTCTCAGCCCATCTGCTCAACCTTTCCAGATCCTGTTGCAGTAACATAGTGTCAGTAGTGTCCTTGACAACCCTGCCAACCTTCATATCGTCTGCAAACTTGGACATTAAGCTTGATATACCATCATCAATATCATTTATAAATACAGAAAACAATAATGGACCCAATACTGAACCCTGAGGGACTCCACTAATAACATTAGTCCACGATGAGCAGTGTCCATTGATTAGCACTCTCTGTCTTCTCCCCCTCAACCACCCCTTTATCCATAGCAGCAATTTGCCTCCAATGCCACACTGCTCCAATTTGTGCAGCAGTCTTCCATGTGCAACAGTATCAAAAGCCTTTCTAAGATCCAAGTATATAATATCAAAGTTATTCCCTACATCCAGTTCTTTTGTGACTGCATCATAGTATCCAATCAAATTGGTCAGGCAAGACTTCCCCGTAACAAAACCATGCTGTGTCTGAGCTATAACTGAAGTCTTGTCTAGATGATCCTGCAGTGCTTCTTTAACCAGTGCCTCCATTAATTTTCCCGGAACAGAAGTTAAACTAACAGGTCTATAATTACTTGTGTCGCCCTTTGATCCTCCTTTGTGAATTGGGGTGAAATTTGCACATCTCCAGTCCATGGGTACTTCCCCTGAGTCCAAGGAAGCTCTCATAATTATGGCTAAGGTTTTGCTGCCTCCTTTAATATAACTGGATAGTTCCCATCCACCCCAGGTGCCTTTCTTGTATTTATCTTCAACAATTTCTCCTCCATTTTACTCTTGGTTATTACAAGATTCTCTAGCTTACTGCCAGAGTTAAATACACCTCTGGCATTCCCCTCGCTGAATAACTCCTCATGTGTGAATGTCGATGCAAAATATTCATTTAGTTTGTTAGCTACCTGAGCAGGACCATCAACAGTTGACCCATCGATATCAAGTGGACCAATCTGATTCATCCCCTTCCTTCTAGAGTTTACATAAGTAAAGAACTCTTTGCTGTTTTTCTTTGCATCCCTTGCCAAAGATTTCTCGTAATCTGCCTTCGCCTGCCTAACCTCCTTTGTAACTTGGTTACAGATCAACTTGTATCTATCATAGGCTTCTGTGTCACGTGTTAATTTGTATGTATCCCATGCATTTTCTTCTCTGCCATATGTCTCATTAGTTCATCTGACATCCACTTAGGCCTAAACCTTGAACAATATTTCTTAGTTGGTATGTAATACCAACTAAGAAAAACAACTAAATCATAATAACCAATCAAATTTGTCAGACAAGACTTTCCCTTAACAAACCCATGCTGTGTCTAAATTATTGCTGCAGTCTTGTCTAGACGATCCTGCAATGCATCTTTAACAGTGACACCATTATTTTACCCAGAACAGAAGTTAAACTAACTGGTCTATAATTATTTGTATCACTCTTCGATTCTCCTTTGTGAATTGGGGTTACATTTGCACATCTCTAGCCTATGGGTATATCCCCTGAGTTCAAGGAAGCTCTCATAATTATGGTGAAGGGTTTGCTTACTTCCTTTGCCACCTCCTTTAATATAACTGGATAGATTCCATTCACCCCAGGTGCCTTTCTTATGTTTAACTTCAACAAGTACTCCTCCACTTTGCTCTCAGTTATTACAAAATCATTAAGCACTCTGCTACAAATTGATAACCTTCTGGCATTTTCAAACCTTAATAACTCCTCATGTGTGAATGTAGATGCAAAATACTCATTCAGCTTGTTTGCTATCTGAGCAGTATCATCAACAGTCGAACCACTGATATCAAATGAACAAATCAGATTCATCCCCTTTATTTTAGAATTTATATAAGTAAAGAAATCCTTGCTGTTTTTCTTAGCATCCTTTGCCAAAGATTTCCTGTAATCTGCCTTCGCTTGCCTAACCTCCTTTGTGACTTGATTACAGACTAGCTTATATATGAAATAGGCTTCTGTGTCGCCTGAAAATTTATATGCATCCGATGCATTTTTTTTCTCTGTCATTAGTCTCATTAGTTCATTTGATAACCATTTAGACCTAAACCTTGAACAATATTTCTTAATAGGTATGAAACTTTTAGTAGCTTCCACGATTAATTCCTTGAATGCTTCCCACTTAGAATTTGCTATTGGTAACATCATCAATTGATCTCACTATACAGAATTTAAAAACTGTCTGAGACTGCTGTACTCACCTTTACGGAAGCAAAAACCCTTTCCTTTACCCCTGATGGTAATTATATCTTTAAGTAAATCCCACCTCAGTACACTGTGATCACTGTCACCTAGTGGTTCCTTTATCTGCAAATTCTTAATACACGAATGATCACTGCTGATAACCAGATCAAGAGTATTATCATCTCTGGTTGGCTCTCGAACATGCTGCTGCAGAAAAAAATCATCCAATAAATCCACAAAGTCTTACTATTGTTGTTGTTATTTAGTTTTTAAAAGCATTAGCAACTAATGCCATAGTGCTCCGAGGATATGCAGTGGTCATTCCCTGACCTTTATATTTACAATTCCTTGACAATTTATATGACCTTTATATTGACATTCCTTGACAATTTATATGTTGTAAGGGCTGAATATACCAGAATACCTCATTGCGAAACTCTATCCTCCAACTGATATTAGCTAGCTACAGCCCTTTAGAATCCCTCCGGCTTATCATAGTATTTAAACCAAGGCTCCTCCAAATGACTGATAGTTCATCATTATACTGTCATGAATGGTGGCAACCTTTGTATAAGATTACTTTTCAAAATTCTCACTAAGAATAAAACATCTTGGTTATTACTGTTATTCAACATTAAGAATAAAAACGATAATGTCACTTCCTGATAAGATTCAAAACTTTTTGAACAATTTCTTATTAAATTTTTAATAAACATTTCCAAATTTTGTTTATTATTTCATTGTTACAGTGTATATCAATCAGAGCTGGCCCCAAAATTTGCGGGGCCTGTTCGAGAATTACATGCGGGCCCTGGGGTCCTGTGCAAAACTTATATGGAGTGTTTTTGTAATAGTGATTTTTTAATTTTTCAAATTTCACAGTAACTAAGAAATAATTAAATAATTTTATATTATACTGTACAAAAATTTTAAATACAAATAATATTTAATACATTAATAAATAATATATTGTTTTGACCATTTGAGAGTGGGGGCCCTGTTTGACAGAACCAGATGAACATGCTTGTGGCCAGCACTGATATCAATATATCACTAATTGATACAGGCAAATGTGTAAACTTTGCAGGTTGTGGTAAACAGGTAAAGTGCAGCCATTATCAACCCACTGCAAGATGGAAGCCTCCTCAACAATTCATGCTGAGGGAAATGGACCATAATCTGCCACGCTGGTCCAGTGCGGGTTGGCAGATCGACCGTATTCAGCAGTCAGGGGCTTGAACCCTGGTCTACTCAAAGAGCGTGTGCTACTGCACTCCCACTCCTGACCACTCGGCTACGGAGGCGTATCCACCACCAAAACTGTCAAAAGCACACTAAATTTGTCAAAGGCATTTTAAAGAAAATCTGGACAAATGCCAAAGATCAGAGAAGAATAGGTTGTATGCTTTCGAAAATCCAGTGCGGGTTGGCAGATCGACCGTATTCAGCAGTCAGGGGCTTGAACCCTGGTCTACTCAAAGAGCGTGTGCTACTGCACTCCCACTCCTGACCACTCGGCTACGGAGGCGTATCCACCACCAAAACTGTCAAAAGCACACTAAATTTGTCAAAGGCATTTTAAAGAAAATCTGGACAAATGCCAAAGATCAGAAAAGAATAGGTTGTATGCTTTCGAAAATAGTGTATTTCCATTGTGGTTTAACATGTTGGGTGCCATGAAGATATTGCTACAGACATGTTTTTATTTCTCATTTCTGGCAATTACTGACGTGATTCGTAAGCATACTAATAAAAATTGTATGTATGACACTGCCTTTTCTTCACACCAACAGAAAGAGCGCGGAAAATATCACGATTCCATGGCTGATGACGACTTTAAACCGGAAGGGTTTTTAATTCGTCATCAAATGCAGGAAATCGAACCCGAACCTTGCCAAAGAGGATGGAAGCGAATAACCACTATACCACCATAGAGGGAACGTTGTGAAATGACTGGCGAGATCAAATCTTCTTCGCAAATTTATATTCTAAATTTTGAGAAGTTAACAAATTAATTAAATAGATAAATAATTCATTTCCATCCCAAAAGAAATGTAAAATCAATCAACGAAAATGTGATATATGAAAAAATTCGCTGTTATTTCGAGTATAGATTTTGGTACTTCATTCTAATTAACTCTTACTGTGGCCAATACTTTCTACTAAAATCACGTTACTTACTGCAACTGTTATTGCAAACAAGAAACCTTCTACATCAGTTTATTATGCTTGTTTTAAACGGTGTTCTAAACCAGAAAAAAAATTTGATATTGGAAACACAACTTCCTACGGCATCAGCCATTACTTTCCTATCTACGCCGTCTGAGAAATTGTTGTTGCTAATACGAAATAAAAAGAGAAAAGAAACATCCCACACGTTTCAATGAGTTATCTTCAAAACATTTAAAGATCTGACACATTAAAAAAAATCGTAATTAAACATTCCTTTCGAAAAAATAACATTTAGTAGGAAGTATAATAAACAGATAAATTCCTGACGCTTTTTAAAATATTTTTCTGCATGTTTGTATTAAGAGAAACTGAAAGATTCGTTCAAAACAGCGACGCAACCAGAAGAATTGAGACTAATTCGTAAGGCTTGGTTCGATTCAGGGCCATTCGTACGGCCGGAGACAGCCTGATCAACACGCAAAATTTGCTTTCGTAATAATAAGCTTTCGGCACATTTTTAAAACTACGTATTTTTAGATGTGAACGCAGGCATGTATAATCCTAGAATGGTCCTGGTTCGATTCTCATATAAGAATGGAAGAATTTCTAAAGGTATCTTTGATCAACCGTAGTTAGCCGATCCCAAAAGAAGGAAGGAAGGAACAGTGTTTTCCTTGTGAGATATTTCGCATTTTTCAACCCGCACAACATGCAACTCGGCCAGTAAACACACTTTAGAAAAAAAAAAAGTGCCAAATTAGGACCACCCGAGAACTACCTCATCAACCAGTTTCAGGGAGGAGAGACTCCTTCCTAAGCTCGACTGAGACTGACTAACTCAGCTGCAGCTTGAAAAAAAATACCCATAAATTTTCCCCTCTCTAACTATACCAAGCAGTCGAGTACCCGGCGATGCGCACTTGGCGGAAAAGCAGATTTGACACTGTTTGGTACAATATGCTGAAGCCATGTAGCCTAAATTGCTTTGGTGTTAAAACACATCAACATCATTCTTCTGGAACCGTACTGCTCTGGTGGCATGGTGATCGGCTATCCATATACCTTCTGAAAGATACAGAACTCTCATGGGAACTACTACGCTGCTATTGTCATTAGGAATTCAGACATCGTCTGGCTGCTGCCACCTTGGAGGGCTAATAAGGTAAAATCTCAATCCTTTCAGACTACTTTCAATTCTCTGATGACATCGCATCACATCTGACCAAGCTGACTGTGCTATGCAGCTTCTAGGCAAATCAAAGGTAATAATTGCAGATGACACTAAAGTGACATCTCTTTGGCATAGTACAACCACGTAAAAAAGGGGTTCCCTTGCTAAGGAATTTCCTCTCTTCTACAACTTGGTACTATTCAACAATCAACCAATCACGTTCTCTCTCTATGTGTCAGTCGAATATTGATATCACGGTAACATCTTTCTCAATTGGCCCATATCAAAACTGACTGGACTGTTCGAGAACACTTTCAACCAGTGACAAGGTCATAACTACAATGTCACCAATAATCAAACTTCACGATACAGACTACAGAATGACTCCATCCGCATTGCAACCAAGCACACAAATTGGGATATTAGCATTAGCATTAGTTGAGGAATATGATGTGAGAACGCAAGCTCATAAAGCATCATCCATAAAAATAAAAAAATAAAAAAAAAACCCTTCCCATTTAACCCATCTGGTCACTCCAAATGTTTGTCTAGTTAAACCGTGAATTTATTTCAGCTATCAACTACCACAACAACAGATGGACGTCTGTTCCCAATCAACTTCCTGGTGGCTAAAGGCAAACTTCCCCAAATCTTTTCAACAACAGTTTTTCCTCAATTTGAGGAAATGCCCCTCAGGTTCCTAATCTGAGCAAGCAGCAGAATCCCAACAGCATTGAGCCTGCTCAAACAGTTCAAGGGTTTATACACCTTAATCAGATCACCTCGCAGGTGCCTAGTCTCCACATGCTGCAACTTGCAGGACTTAAACCTCTCTTCATAAGGGCACCGTTTCGTTCCTCTCACCAATCTTGTTCCTCAACTCTGTTCTCGTACTAGCAACACTTGATAAAATGAAACCCCCAGACCTGTACGCAGCACTCATGGTGTGGCATAACCATTGCCCTATACAAGGGGATAATCGCCTCCTTATCTTTGCTAGCAAAATTCCTATATATCATTGACAAAACTCCATTACCTGCTCTGGTAGCCCGTCTGTATTGCTCAGAGAACTTCATATCTGACTGCACAATTACCCCCAGGTATTTTCATTCTCCACCTCCCTGAGTGTAGAACCACACAGTTGGTACGTTTCTCTTGGGTTACTGCTACCCATGTGCAGTACTTTGCATTTGTCAATATTAAACTACTGTTGCCACTTCTCAGCCAATCTGCCGAACTTCTAGATCCTGTTGCAGTAGCGTACTGTCTTCACTGTCATTAATAACTCTGCTAACCTTTGTATCATCTGCAAACTTGGACGTTAAGCCTGTTATACCTTCATCAATATCATTCAAAAAATACACAAAACAACAATGGGTCCAGCTACAAACCCTGGGGGGACTCCACTAACAACATCAGTCCATGTAGAGAAGTGTCCATTTATTACCACTCTCTGCCGTCTCTGACTCAACCATCCTTTTATCCATTACAGCAACTTCCCGTTAATGCAATACCGTACAATTTGTACAGCAGTCTTCCAAGTGCAACAGTATCAAAAGCTTTACTGAAATCCAAGTATACGATATCAAAATTATTTTTTGCATTCAGTTCCTTTGAGCTGGATGCAAAAAATTGCCCTTTGAACCCCTTTTGTCAATTAGGGATACATTTACACATCAATGTGCAAATGTATCCCCAATTGGCAAAAGTCAATGGGTACCAATAGTCAATGGGGACCTCCCCTGAATCTAAGGATGCTCTCATAATTATGGCTAAGGGTTTGCTTACTCCCCTTGCTGCTTCCTTCAATATAACTGGATAGATTCCATCCACCACAGGAGCCTTTTTTTTTAAGTTTAACTTCAACAGTTCCTCCTCCACTTTGCTCTCCGTTATTACAAAATCATTTAGCTTCCTCTTAGAGTTTAGTAAACTTCTGTCCTCCACTTCCTTACGGAATTCCTCATGTGTGAATGTAGATGTAAAATACTCATTCAGTTTGTCAGCTATCTGAGCAGGATCATGAACAGACGAACCATCAATATCAAGTTGTCCAATTTGATTCATCCAATTCCTTCTAGAGTTTACATAGTAAGAATCAGAGCTGTAATACTCAATATGTTCTACGTTGATAATAATATTAGTAAAATAATAAGAGGAGTTTACCTCAATATAGTACGTAGAACACTTCCGTATGATACCCTCCAGAAATTAAAACGGAAAAAACGAAAAAAATGACAACTTACCGGTACATTAGAGTAAATTATAAATAATTAAATAATCAATTTAACACAATTCAAATAAATTTAAAACAATTCAAAATCAAATTAACGCAATTAAAAGAATCTAACGAAAATCGTTCTACGTACTATGTTGAGGTAAACTCCTCTTTTTATTTTACTTCTAGAGTTTACATAAGTAAAGCAGTCTTTGTTGTTTTTCTTTGCATCCATTGTCAAGCATGTATTTCTCGTAACTAGCATTCGCTTGCCTAACCTCCTTTGTGACTTGACTACAGTCTAGCTTATATCTGCCATAGGCTTCTATGTCACCTGCTAATTTATATGCATCCCATGCAATTTTTCTTCTCTACCACGAGCCTCATTAGTTCATCTGACATCCATTTAGGAATAAATCTTACCATCAGGCACTTCTTAAACAGTATTTCTTAGTTGGCATGAAAAGCCTAGTAGCGTTCATGAATAATTCCTTGAAGGCTTCCCATTTAGAATTCGCTGTTTTTAACATCATCAGTTGATAACACTGTATGGAATTTAAAAACTGTCTGAGACCACTGTAGTCACCTTTACGAAAACAAAAACCTTCCCTTTACCTTGATAGTAGTTACATCTTTAAGTAAATTCAACATCAGTACACTATGATCACTGTCACCTATTGATTCCTTTATCTTCAAATTCTTAATGCATGAATAATCACTGCTGATAATCAAGCAGTGTCAAGAGTGTTACTCCCTCTGGTTGCTCCTCGAACATGTTGCTGTAGAAAACACTTCTCCAATAAATCCACAAAAGTCTTCTAGCGTGCAAGTGACCAACCCACATGTTCCAATAGGTTAAAATCCTTCATTACAAGATATGCTCATTTCAAGAAGGATGTAGAGCTGCTGGAACGAGTACAGAGAAGGGCAACAAGATTAGTGAATGGAACAAAGGGGTGCTCTTACGAAGAAAGGCTTAAGTTTTGCAAATTACAGTGTCTGGAGACTAGGCACCAGCGAAGTGATCTGATAGAGGTGTATAAAGCCATGAATGGTTTGAGCATGCTCAATGCTGATGGGATTCTTCCTCTCGCTCAGAATAATCACCTGAGAGGGCATAAATTCAAATTGAGGAAAGACAGATGTAGGATAGACGTGCGGAAATTTGCCTTTAGCCAGCGGGTGGTTGGTTGGTTGGTGGAACAGATTTCCATCCCTTGTCGTGGAAGTTGATAGCCTAAATAAGTTTAAGGCTCAGCTGGACAGGTATTTTGAGCGAACAGAGGGGTGAATTGGAAGTGGTTTTTTTTTTTTTTTTTTGCTGATGCTGCATCAGCTTGCTTTCTTGCATCAAATGCCTCTACTAATGCTAATGCTGATTTAACGGTCCACTAGATTTCTCTGCACAATTGCTCATTATACTCATCAGATTCATTAGTGCTATAACACACTCCTACCCTCATTTTCCCTTTCCCAGTGTTTATGTCACACCAAACTGACTCAACATTGTACTAATCCACCCATGTCAGGACATACCCTGGCAGGACCAGGGTATGTCTGCCAGGGGCAAAGGTTGATGACGTTGTAGAGCGAATATGATCTTTTAAGGGCACAAAAGGTGATATAGTTGTACACGTTGGCACTAACGATATTAAGAGTAGGCGACCGGCAGAATTACTTAACAAGTACAGGTCACTGTTGAACAAAAGCAGAGAATTAGGGTTGAATTTGAAAGTGTCTGCAATTCTGCCCAGACACGATAGGAGGGAGTATATGATGAGAGCCTTGTCGATCAATTCGGCCCTGGAAAGATTGTGCAAGGCTCAAGGGGTAGAATTTTTTTCAGCTTGGACTGTACTTGTTAACAGGAGAGATTGCTTCTACAGGGATGGGATACACTTAAATAGAAAGGGTGCAAGAATATTTGCTGATGCTATCGAGGCAGTGTTAGGTGGGTCGGAAAACTGCTAGCTTGGGGGGAGACAAAGACCAATAGATTGACAGTAGCCACTGGCAGAGGTGAAAGAGATTCTTGCACTGCTTCTATTAGAATGAGCAGAAGCCTGAAAAACAAGATGCATGATATTTCAGAGACTGCTGGGAGCCATTGCGGTACAAGTAAACACATGGATTGTGTTAGGGTAGCTAAGAATAGAAACAGGTGCAGGTATACTTGCGTGTACACCAATGCTAGGAGTTTAGTAAATAAATTTGATGAATTTGAGGTATTGCTCAAAACAACATTAAAACACAGATATTGTTGGGATATCAGAGACGTGGTGTCACACAGATATAAGGGATGCAGAACTGGAATTTGGGAAGTACAATGTGTACAGAAAGGATAGACAGAATAGGAAGGGAGGAGGGGTTATGCTATTAGTTAAGAAATACATAAAATCCAAGGAAGTGAAGCCAGTCAACATTACTGGACAGTGCAGTGTTGAGTCAGTTTGGTGTGACATAAGCATTGGGAGATCAAAATTGAGAGTAGGAGTGTGCTATAGGCCCAATGACTCTGATGAGTATAATAAGAAACTGTACAGGGAAATAGAGTGGGCCAGTAAATCAGAGAGTCTTATAATGGGAGATTTTAATTTCCCAGATATTGACTGGAATTTGGGGGCTGGTCTCACACACTAGCAGGGCTTTTGTGGATTTATTGGATGATTGTTTTCTACATCAGCATGTTCGGGAGGCAACTAGAGGGAGTAATACTCTTGATTTGATTATCAGCAGTGATTCTTCATGCATTAAGAATCTGCAGATAAATGAACCACTAGGTGGCAGTGATCACAGTGTGCTGAAGGGGGATTTACTCAAAGAGGTAACTACCATTAGGGGTATAGGGAAGGGTTATTGCTTTCGTAAAGGCGACTACGATGGACTGAGACAGTATTTAAATTCTATACAGTGGGACCAACTGATGATGTTACCAACAGCAAATTCAAAATGGGAAGCATTCAAAGAACTTATCTTGGAAGCTACTAGGTTTTACATACCAACTAAGAAATATTGTTCAAGGTTTAGGCCAAAATGGATGTCAGATGAACTAATGAGGCATATGGCAGAGAAGAAAAATGCATGGGATACTTACAAATTAACACATGACACAGAAGCCTATGATAGATACAAGTTGATATGCAACCAAGTGACAAAGGAGGTTAGGCAGGCGAAGGCAGATTATGAGAAATCCTTTGCAAGGGATGCAAAGAAAAACAGCAAAGAGTTCTTCACTTATGTAAACTCTAGAAGGAAGGAGATGAATCAGATTGGTCCACTTGATATTGATGGGTCAACTGTTGATGATCCTGCTCAGGTAGCTAACAAACTAAATGAATATTTTGCATCGACATTCACACATAAGGAGTTATTCAGCGAGGGGAATGCCAGAGGTGTATTCAACTCTAGCAGTAAGCTACAGAATCTTGAAATAACTGGGAGTAAAGTGGAAGAGAAACTGTTGAAGATAAACACAAGAAAGGCACCCGGGGTGGATGAGATCTATCCAGTTATACTAAAGGAGGCAGCAAAGGAAGTAAGCAAACCCTTAGCCATAATTATGAGAGCTTCCTTGGACTCAGGGGAGGTACCCATAGACTGGAAATGTGCAAATGTGACCCCAATCCACAAAGGAGGATCAAAGGCTGACACAAGTAATTATAGACCTGTGAGCTTAACTTCTGTTCCAGGAAAATTAATGCAGGCACTGGTTAAAGAAGCACTGCAGGATCATTTAGACAAGACTTCAGTTATAGCTCGGACACAGCATGGTTTTGTTAAGGGGAAGTCTTGCCTGACCAATTTGATTGGATACTATGATGCAGTCACAAAAGAACTGGATGCAGGGAATAGCTTTGATATTATATACTTGGATCTTAGAAAGGCTTTTGATACTGTTGCACATGGAAGACTGCTACACAAATTGGAGCAGTGTGGCATTGGAGGCAAATTGCTGCTATGGATAAAGGGGTGGTTGAGGGGGAGAAGACAGAGAGTGGTAATCAATGGACACTGCTCATCGTGGACTGATGTTATTAGGGGAGTCCCTCAGGGCTCAGTGTTGGGTCCATTATTGTTTTCTGTATTTATAAATGATATTGATGATGGTATATCAATCTTAATGTCCAAGGTTGCAGACGATATAAAGGTTGGCAGGGTTGTCAAGGACACTACTGACACTATGCTGCTGCTGCAACAGGATCTGGAAAGGTTGAGCAGATGGGCTGAGAGGTGGCAAATGAAGTTTAACATTGACAAATGTAAAGTACTACACATGGGAAACAGCAACCTCAGAGCAACGTATCCACTCTGTGGTACTACACTGACAGTGGTAGAGAATGAGAGGGACTTGGGGGTGGTTGTGCAGGCAGATATGAAGTTCTCTGAGCAGTGCAGACGGGCTGCAAGTGTAGCTCATGGAGTATTGTCAATGATATACAGGAATTTTTCCAGCAGGGATAAGGAGGTGATTATTCCCTTGTATAAGGCAATGGTCAGGCCACACCTAGAGTACTGTATACAGGTCTAGAGGCCTCATTTCAAGAAGGATGTAGAACTGCTGGAACGAGTACAGAGAAGGGCAACAAGATTAGTGAATTGAACAAAGGGGTGCTCTTACGAAGAAAGGCTTAAGTTTTGCAAATTACAGTGTCTGGAGACTAGGCACCAGCGAGGTGATCTGATAGAGGTGTATAAAGCCTTGAATGGTTTGAGCATTCTCAATGCTGATGGGATTCTTCTTCTAGCTCAGAATAATCACCTGAGAGGGCATAAATTCAAATTGAGGAAAGACAGATGTAGGATAGACGTGCGGAAATTTGCCTTTAGCCAGCGGGTGGTTGGTTGGTGGAACAGACTTCCATCCCTTGTAGTGGAGGTTGATAGCCTAAATAAGTTTAAGGCTCAGCTGGACAAGTATTTTGAACGAACAGGGGGGTGAAGTGGAAGTGGGTTTTTTTTTTTTTTTGGCTGATGCTGCATAAGCTTGCTTTCTTGCATCAAATGCCTCTACTAATGCTAATGCTAATGCTAATGCTAATGAATGCACTTCCTTATATTTTATGTGGTTCTTAACTAATAGCATAGCCTTTCCTCCCTTCCTACCCTGTCTATCCTTTTTGTACACATTGTATCCCCAAATTACAATTCTGCGCAGCCTATATCTGTCTGACACCATGTCTCTGATGTCCCAATATTCTACCGTGCTCCAGCAGCTCCAATCATTTAATAATCAAACTGACAAGCAACCTCACCAGAGTGCAGTCCAAAAAGCAGACCTTATCACTTCTATTCTGTTGAAAGCTTTACACGCCACCATGGTGAAAAAGAGAAAGCACTCAAAGATTCCAATGTGGACACCAGCCCTTTCTACTCTCAGTACTAATCTAAAAGGATCCATAAAAAACTTCAAAGCGCCAGAAGAAACGATAATACTGTATTCACCATGCTGAGATTTTGTCAGACCAATTCAAGACACCGGGAAGAAACTATGTGAACCTCATCTATCACAAAAATCAGATCACCTGGCACTACTAGTCCAAAATGAAGGAACAGGGAGCAGTGGGACCTAATACATAAAATAGTACTTTGTATGGCAGAAATAACACACCCCTGAAATTATTAACTCCTTTATTGAGCATGGTACCTTTAATACAACTACCTGGCAGGCCAAGATGGATAGGTTTCTCGACCATCTTATTATCCGGGACAGGCTAGAGTGTAACCGAAACTGATTGGGACCTAAAGGGAAGAGCTCTCAAACTCATGTACTGGGCAGTTTTCTCTCCATAGTTTCTATGTGGCTCCTCGGTGTTTTCGCTTTACTGATAAAATTGCCTTCTCTCAGAAGCTTCAACAGATCCAGAGGCTGTTGACCAGTTCCTGCCGAACCATATCAACCTGACTTGCAAGTGCATACAGGACAACTCCCATTGAACTTCTGTTTAGCCTTCAATGGTCTACTATGTTGTTCAAAACAAAACCAAGAAACGGAATTGCTGTTTATCACTCCCACCCAATCGAGGTTGAAAAGAGCCTATGAATGGAAGTAACTCGAGCTTGGCAAGACAGATGGATGCCAGGATTAAAAGGGGAAACTGCAAGAAAATTCTTTCTAAAGTTGACTTCCTAACCTCTAGGACCTTAACTTGACTTACTCCAAACATGAAGACAATATACGCTGTGTGATCACTGAATTATGACCACCCTTATGAAAACTGAATGCGACCCGTTGACCACTTGAGGTACCAGAGTGCGCAGTTAGTCGACCTATGTAGCATAGATAAGGTGTGTGGTTCAGTAGGTAGTAAAATTCCGAGCGTAATGGGTAAAAGGAAGGATTTACCAGACTTTGATTGTGGACAGAGTGTGAGTGCCCGACGAGCTGGTGCCTTGATTTCCCAAATGGCTGAACTGGTTGGGGGGGTCGAGAGCCGCTTATTGTTCATTTATGGGCTTTACGGCGCAAGGGCAGCAAGGCCATAATGCGCCTCGAGAGCCGCCATTGTTAAAGTGTACCGAAACTGGCATCAAAACGGTCAAACGGCGACCCGACGGCAAAATTGCAAAGGTCAGCAAAAGGTTGATGTTCGAGGTGAGCACCGGGTACTGACGACTCGTACAGGCGAACAAGCACAGCACTGTTGAAGGGTTGGCTACCCAATACAATATGGGCCAACCAGGAACAATATCTGGCATGACCATGCGTCGCACGTATGGGCTATACCAGCAGACGACAACTATGGAACCCTCTCCTGACCAAGGTTCATTGGCATAAAAGACTCGCCTGGTGCAAGGAGCATGCAAGTCAGACGTTAGAAGACTGGAAGAAGGTGTGCTGGTCGGATGAGTCACGTTATTTACTCCACACCGTGGATGGTCGTCTACGGATTTGGCGTCAACAACATGAGGCTCTTCATCCATCATGCATGGTATCAAAAGTTCAGGGTTTTGCATGGTGTGGAGCATGTTTCACTGGCAGGAACTTGGACTCCTGGTGCATGTGAAACAACGTTTCAGTGATTTTCTCTATTGTCATCTGCTTTCTGACTGTGTGCACCCCACTATGTTACACTTTTTCCCGGATGGCGATGGTGTCTTCCAAGATTATAATGTGCCGATCCATCGGGCATTTGTTGTTCAGGAATGGTTTGAGGAACACAGTTCTGACTTCCAGCATGTCGATTGGCCTCCGAACTCCGCCGATATCAATCCCATAGAGCACTTGTGGGACACTATGGAAATGCATATCAGGCGTCTGGATACACCAATCACCTCCATACCTGCATTGCTGGACACATTGAACACAACTTGGTTGACCATACCTCCCGAACGCTTTTGACGTATTGTTGGATCAATGCCATGTCGGATAGCTGGTGTACTGAGGGAAAAAGGAGGACCTACGAAGTATTATATAGGGGGTCATAATTCAGTGATCACTTAATGTATATGCTAATTGGGCACAGCTCTATTAAAACCAGGCTTATGGACCTGGACCTTTCTGAAGACGACCGCTGCATTTGTGGTGGAAGAGAAACTTGGATGCACCTGATGACTGACTGCGTCGCCTACCTTGACCAACGACAACAACTTCCAAGTGCTGACCTTTCACCTGTGTTAGCCTTTCCATTTGCTTATGGCCATCAGAAAGGCATTCACTGTCTTCATATAATTTTCTACTGCGTTCTTTAAGAGAAGACACCTGATGTCTATGGATGCCCAGCCACCCCAGATGCAGAATCTTCCTTGAAAATTTGATGGCTCTGTTTTCTGTGCACCACCTATAAGAGAACTCATGATGCCAAACCAGTGTGGAAATCTGAATTGGGTTCTTCCACACTTGCTGTTAAAGTTGTTAGGATGAATTCGTGAGGTGCCATCTCGGCGACTTCTAACTCCTTCTACTCCTTCTCCTTCATATTTTAACTTTCACAGCTTTACCCTTACCCTCCTTAGAAGCTCCCCCTCCACTATTGGCCTGATTCATCTGCTCCAATTGGATATCCCTTCTTTACCTCCCCTCTCCTTTTTTCAGTTCTTAGTTTGATTTCCCAATTTGCTCCTTGGGCCCACTTTCTTCATGCTGTAGTGGTGATCACCAACATGTGCCCCTCCAATTCTATTGGCATAGCTCCTCGTGCCAGTGGATTGATGCGAAGATTCCTTTTCCATATTGCTCGGGCCTCCCAATAGCTAAGTGACCAGATGAACAACACACAACTCATGGCACCCTACACAACTGTGCAAGGGCAAGATGGATATGCCCATCTGGCCTTTGTAGAGTTTTGCTTCAACACAGTGACATAATTCGAGGTTTCGTGGGTGACCACTAGCGCTGCTCACAGTTACACTTGCGAACACCACCAGCATAAATAATTTGGTTCTGTATTTCCAAAGAATTATTGAGCTTTAATAGATCACTTGTTTTCTTATTTTCTATGAAATCTAAAATACTGTCTTATCTCCTGACTGGAATTTGTTTGTACGAATATTAGCATTAGCAGAGGCATATGATGCAAGAAAGCAAAGTTATACAGGAGCAGCAAAAAAAAAAATGAGTTCTCTCTTTCACTCATACATTGATTCCAAAACGTTGTCCAGTTTTTCCTTGAATTTGTTTAAGTTATCAACTTCCACAACAACAGATGGAAGTTTGTTCCAACAATCAACTACCCGCTGGCTAAAGTCAAATTTCTACACATCTATTCTACAGCTACCTTTCCTCAATTTGAATTTATGCTCCCTTAGGTTCATAATCTGTGCAAGGCGAAGAATCCCATCAGCATTGAGCCTACTCGACCCATTCAAGGCCCTGTACACCTCAATCAGTTGCAGAGTCTCCAGATGCTGCAGTTTGTAGAACTTTAAGAATTTCTTGGTAAGAACAACCTTTGTTCCCCCTCACCAATCTTGCTGTCCTTCTCGATACTCGTTCTAGCAACTCTACATCCTTCCTAAAATGAGGACTCCAGACTTTATCCAGTACTCAAGGGTAGCCTGACTATTACCTTATACAAGGGAATAATCACCTCCTTATCCGTGCTAACAAAATTCTGGTATATATCATTGACAAGATGCATGAGCTTCTCTGGCAGCTTGTCTGCACTGCTCAGAAAACTTCATATCTTACTGCACAATTACCCCAAGATCTTTTCATTTTCCAATACCCTGAATGTTGTACCACACAATTGGTATGTTACTATGGTGTTATTGCTACCCATATGCAGTACTTTTCATTTGTCGATATTAAACTTCAGTTACCACCTCTCAGCCCATCTGCTCAACTTTTCTAGATCCTGTTGCAGTAGCACACTACCATTAACAACCCTGCCAACCTTTGTATAATCTGCAAATTTAGACATTAAGCCTGATATACCTTCATCAATATCATTAATAAATATACAAAACAACAATTGGCCCAACATCGAACCCTGGAGAAGTCCACTAATAACATTAGTCCATGAAGACCAGTGTCCATTGATTATCACGCTCTGTCTTCTCCCACTCAACCATCATTTTATCCATTGTGGAAACTTGCTCTTAGTGCCATACTGCTCTAATTTGTATAGTAGCCTTCCATATGCAAAAAGCTTTCCTGAAATCCAAGTATATGATATCAAAATTATTTTTTGCTACCAGTTCCTTTGTAACCACATCATAGTATTCAAAGAAATTTGTCACACAAGACTTTCCCTTAACAAACCCATGCTGTGTCTGAACTATTAGTGCAGTCTTGTCAGGATGATCCTGCCTTGCTCCTTTTACCAGTGACTCCACTGGTAAAAGTGGAGTCACTGGTATTGTGATGTCCCTGGAAAAAGTTAAACTAACAGGCCTGTAATTAATGGTGTCACTCTTTGATCCCCCTTTGTGAATTGGGGATATATATTCGCACATCTGAGGTCTGTGGGACCTCCCCTGCATCCAAGGGGCGGTCCCATTGTTGTTTATTCAAAAACAATTATAGAGATCCATAAAACAACCTCATTGTTTTGCTTTCCACATTGATTTTTCGGTGCTTGTGGTAATTTAGCTTTCTTAAATGAAATCGAGGTTCTAATTTTCTGTATCGTTCCCATCATCCGTTTAAAAAAAAGAAAATTAGAATGACACCAATTTCATTCTAAGGAAAAGGAGGTGATTGTCCCTCTGTATAAGGCAATATCAGGCCATGCCTTGAGTACTGCGTACAGGTCTGGAGGCCTCATTTTTGGAAGGATGTCGATTTGCTCGAGCGTGTACAGAGAAGGGCAACAAGATTGGTGAGGGAAATGAAGGGATCCTCTTACCAAGAGAGAGAGGCTTAAGTTCTGCAAATTTCAGTGGCTGGAGACTAGGCACCTGCGCGGTGATCTGATTGAGGTGTATAAGGCCTTAAATGGGTTGAGCACGCTGAATTCTGATGGGATTCTTCCACTTGTTCAGATTACGAACCTAAGGGGGCATCAATTCAAATTAAGAAAAGACAGATGTAGAATAGATGTGCGGAAATATGGCTTTAGCCAGTGGGTGGTTAATTGCTGGAACAAACTTCCATATGTCGTTGTGGAAGTTGATAGGTTGAATAAATTTAAGGAGGAACTGGACATGCATTTGGAGGGAATGGCGTGATTTTTTTTTTTTTTTTTTTTTTGGTGATGCTGCATAAACTAATACACTTGCTTTCTTGCATCACATGCCACTACTACTATTACTAAATTACTATGGACACTAAACAATATTTTTCCTAATATCTTTTAGTTTCACTTTTTACGATATATACTGAATATACATTAACTAACTGTGTTATCTAGTTTAATACCACTTCAATTCGTTTTTGACTCACTTCCTGCTTTTTTATAAATTATTTTTAAAAAAAACTTTTTTTTTCTCTCATTATTTCTTTTGTATTGCAGATTGGCAGTCCTATTCAGTCTTGGCGCCACCTTGTGGTTGTAACTTATAGTAACTTGCAAAACATCAGTGGCGGTTACTTAGGGATAAAACAATTAAAGATTATTTTCATTGGGTAGAGGGGGGATGGATATGGCTAGGCGTTATCTTGATTTTCTGCAAGCAAAGTTTCATGGAATGCAGGTGAGTTAGCATAAATTAAGTTATTTATTAAGTGAAAGAATTGCAAAACCAAGAAACGCCAACCCAGAGTTTTTATATAAAGATTATAACTAATGATAAGTTGCAGTTCGAGAGTGTGGTTATGTTAATACAGTTATGGCCACCTCTGTCATCTAAGTCAAATTCTAAAATTTTCAGTTGAATTACAGCATAAAATAACATTTATCGATGCGAAACAGTCTGAAAACAAAACAAAAAAAAAAAAAAAAAAAGCTAATTGATTTCAGTTCATCTATTATTCTCTCGTTTCTGTACTTCACAGTTCGAAGTAATTCTTGTAGGCCTAAGCTTTTTAATACACCTAAAAATAATGGCAACTTTTCCAAAAATACACAGAAAAATAAGAATTTCAGAGTTAGAATTAACGGACTTTTTTTGTCTACTAAATGTTAATATGATGCGTTATTATACGCATTAATAAATGCTCGCAGTCAGAGGCCTTTAGGCCGTGAATTGCATTACGATAAAATTGTTTTGTTTTTGATATTAGTAGTTATTATTATTATTATTAGCTAAATGGTGCAAGGAAGCCTGAGGCTTATGCTGCACCTGCCAAAAAAAAAAAAAAAAATTCCGAGTTACCCTGAGAGAGAGAGTCAAAAGTAGAAGAGGAATCACCAAGAATGAGAAGAATTATGATATCCAGCTCAGGATCCTGGGTGTGCCAAGCTCATACTCACCAGATGTAAGCCCCTGGGGTTGTATGCCCACCGTCATAATTTACTCCCTTATAAAATAAATAAAAACAGAAGGCTCACGTGATACATGGTTGTCGTAAGATGGATGACTTCTATAGCGTTCAGGATAAACGCGAGGGTGGAGACTAATCATACCATGAAAACGCAAAACAACGTGTAAATCACTCGTCGCATTGCAAGATTGCAGACTTTGATTGGTTGTGGCCCGTTATAAATCGTAAGGGGACCCTACATCCAACCGATTTTGCAGCTGCAAACTTGCAGTGTGATGAGCTTTGACGTGCCACATGTTTTGCATCGACTGTATCTCAGTAGCCTATTCATTTTCTTCTTCATTTCCCCCCCCCCACTTTTTTTTTTTTTTTTACTTTTTTTGATTCTGAATGTTGTGGCACTGCCTTATAAGTGTTATGCTATCTAAGTTACTGTATGCCGTTCACTCTTATTGATTTATTTATGTTGATTATAGTTGATTTTAACTCAGCCTATTTTTTATGAGTTTTTACTTTCATTTTATAGTATTTGCATTTTACGTTTTGTATTGTGATTTAATGTTTTATTTATGCTTATTTATTTTATTTATATTTTGATTTTTAACTTTCATATTTTCGGTTGTTGAAACAATTATTTTATATATATATATATATATATATATATTACCTTTCATAACAGAGCTCAGCCTTTCATTGTAGCAATATGTGTGTGTGCATTCAGATTATTATTATTATTAATAGCCATATGGTGCAAGGAAGCCTGAGGCTTATGGTGCACCAGAAAAAAAAAACTTCCCGAGTTACCCTGAGAGAGTCAAAAGTAGAAGGGAATCACCAAGAAAGAGAAGAATGATGATATCCAGCTCAGGATCTGTGTGTGTCAAGCCCATACTCACCAGATGTGAGCCCCCGGGATCGAAAGTGATCATTCCACTAATCATCACCGAATATATTTTGGCCCATGGAAAATGCACGGCAGCATCCTTCTCCACTGCTGCATTACAGTCGCCATCTTTCATCGTGCAAAGCTCAAACTATGGATGCTCACCACTGAAGCTTGGAGTCGAGAGCGTTTCCTTCGTCTCCCAAAACTAAAGTTTGTTCGCATGCGAATAGTCGATTCCTTAACGTCATATGAGACTTGTGCTGAAATTTAGTATCTAGTACCCTTCGTGCTATGCTACGTGACGAACAGAAGGTTGCGAGAAGGACGTGAACTGCGAAAAATAGTTGTAATTAAAAGGGGGAAAAAAATGGCTGAACTCCTGATTATGGGTTCACCGCGTTGCGGGCATGGCCAAATTCGGGACGGATTCAAGCAAATGAAGTGTGGATATTTTAATACACTTTCATTTTTGACTAGTGAAAAAAGGTTAGTTTACGCTAGTAATTCGGGACGGATTAAAGCAAAAGAAGCCACTGCCTCCGGAGATGTACCTATAATCCAGACTGTAACAAAAAAAAAAAAAAAAACCCACTTATAAGAGGGGTCATGTTTTTAATTTACTTTCATTTTTGTTTAGTGAAAAAGGTTGTTTTTACGCGAATTCGAAAGGGATTCGAGCAAGAAAAACCGGTCGTTGACCACAGCCAGGGGTACCAGATACTAAAGTTTTACTACTTGATTACTTTTTCCAGGTCAATCAGTACATTACAGTGGCGGACAAAAAACTGCATCACTTGTGGATTTTTGCAAATAATGTGTTTTGCGCTGCATTGTGGGTTGCAGAAATGTTCGAAATTGCATTTGTTAGATGGGATATATATCTCTGAATGAAATCCAATAAAAAGACTCCACCTGATATACCTAATTGCCATAAATATCTTCCCAAAGGATAAAATTCCTAATTATTGGAAATATGAGAAATCATTCAAATGGAATCATGAAAACCAAACATACATTTTATTGCATTTACATGTACAAACTGAAATGACAAGTTAACTTAATAGTATTATGTATCGTAAATCAGCAAAATAAGTCCTCAATATCTTGTTGTTCCTCCTCGAGCTGCACTTAGTCTTGCAACAATCTGGCATAAGGTTAATCAACTTCTGGATATATTGCCCAATTTCGTGGTACCACACCCTTACAGTGCTCTCCAGCAGCTGAATCTTACTTGTTGGCTTCTTCTGAGCAATTTTAGACGACATTATGTACCAACAATTTTCAATAGGGTTCAAATGTGGAGTATTGCCTGGCCAGTCCAAAACTGTAGTGAAAGCATTTCTGAGGTATGACTGCACCTTAACGGAGAAAAACGAGGGAAAGCATTGGTGTAAGTATGTTTTAAGCCTTGTGAGACAATCTCATCATTAAATCTAAATAGCATTAAATTAACAATTTTGCTGTGTGGCAAGGTGCTGAGTCTTGTTGAAAAATGCTGTTTTGGACGTCTGTGTGGTGATCCCTAATAACGGGTTTCAGGCACTCCTCCAAGATAGTAGTGCAGGTGTCTGCATTCACCGTTCCGTTAATAAACTTAATTCGGCCCACCCCTTTGCTTGTTATGCATTCCCAGACCATCTGACTGGCAAGGAACTTTACAGTCGGTGTTATGCAGTTAGGATGGTATTGCCTCCGATTTTCTTCTTCAGACATATCGCTTCCCATTCGAACCGTGCAGGTTGAATTTCGATTGGTCAGAAAAGATGACGGTGTCCCATTGCTCCTTTGTCCATGAAACATGCGTTTTAGCCCAAGCAAGTCGCTTCTTCCTCATTTGTTGGGTCAACAAAGTCTTCTTCTTGGGCCGATAGGCATGCAGACCACATTCCGAAAGCCGTCTTTGGATAAAGTGTAAAGTGTTCATTGTCTAACGGCCCCAGGGGTTTCCCCCATCTCCGTGTTGTGTACTCTGTTTGTGAAACACAGAACACTGTGAAGGCCAGAGATTTTAAAAAGTGTAAGGTACATGTTTATGTTGTGTTGTTCCTCTGACCTTTTAGCCGTTGGGTCCCTAGTGGGACCCCCTGTTGGCCACACTTATCCCCGAGGAGGCAGGTCAGGCATAGAGGGATCGCTTTAGAAGTAAGTACTCTGGCAGGCCCTACCACCTAATTTCCTAAGATTTCAGTGGCAAGGGCCTAAAAAAAAAATTAAAAAAAAATAAATAAAAAATAATAAGAATAAATAAAATAAAAAAATAAATAAAAAATAGTAATAATAATAAAAATAAATAAAAAAATAAAGTAAAAAAATTAAAAAATAATAAAAAAATAAATAAATAAAATAAAATAATAAATAAATAAATAAATAAATAGTAATAATAATAAAAAAATAAAGTAAAAAAATAAAAGAAAAAAAATTAATAATAATAATAAAATAAAATAAAATGCATATTTAGTTAGAGTAGGGGTGAAGAATGAGGAAGAGGGGACAGATAGAAATGTGGGGATGATAGGGAAGGCAACCCCAGAAAGGTCAGTGGGGACCAGGAGAAAGGGGGTGGCAGGGGGAGTAGACGGAAACCCGTCCCCTCCCTCTCCCTACCAGGGGAGGGGGGATTAAAGTGAACAAAGTTAGGGTACCCGGTTCGGAAAGCTAGTTGGCCAAGAAAAGCAGTTGACATCTAATGGCACGCCGGTGGCGTTGTCAGTCTTTATCTAGGAGATTGTCTTACTGGTCACATCCGTGAGAGTCAAGTCCAGAAGTATACGAACCTTTTGTCTTTCTTAGATTGTCTTAATTTGTGGTTGTCTCTATTCAAAGGTAGTTACTTGGTGGTTATCTTTGGTGGGTGACATCTTTGGAGAATGTATGGTAATGGTAATGTATGTAAAGGTAGTTACTTGGTAGTTATCTTTGGTGGGTGACATCTTTGGAAAATGTATGGTAGTTCACACCAATGATGGTAATGCTGGTCAAGTTTAGCTGCCTTGTTCCAGTACCATCAGGGTCCCTGGGTTCATTTAGTAGAGGGTAGCCGTCTTTGGATAGTTGGTGCACTTGTTTCAACACCAGAGGCCATCTCAAAGTCCAGTTTTAAATCAGGAGCACATGCATGGCGATTACGAGTGCATAGCCGTTTCAGATATCGATCTTGGGAAGGCGTAGTCACTTTCCTACGGCCAGGTCTTCACTTCACATCGCCGGTTTCACGCTTTAATTTCAGCACCCCGGATACTATTGACTGGTGGCAGCCTATTTTATCAGCGATAGCACGCGTAGAAAGCCCTTCCCTGGACAGAGCAACAGCAACTTTTTTTTTTTCTTGGTGTCAACTGAACACATGGAGCCATGCTTACACCTGCGCAAAACAGGATACCAATGAGCGTGTATACCCTTCCAACGCCGTATTTATAGAAACGTCTGATGCAATACCTTGCAATTACTGTCTGATGCAATACCTTGCAATTACTGTCTGATGCAATAGAAGTGTTGTCGGACGCAATACCTTTGCTTTGCGACAAACAAAATGACTGTAATCAAACGAATCTGTTAAATTTCACTATAAATGTTACTTTTTTTAAGGTGATGCAGTTTTTTTGTCCGCCTCTGTAATATACAGAGGCAGACATTAACCATCTGTTAATGCTAGACGATGACACAATATGTGTGTCATCGTCTAGCATTAACAGATGGTTAATGCACATATTCACTTACCACTACCATGGCGTGTGAACTTGAGTGGCATAAGTAGGATGTGGCAAATGTGGCCTCAATCCACAGGAAATACTGCCTGCACAGTGAGTTGCCTGGTACTGCACCAGTTCCAAACTTTTTTTTTTTTTTTTTAAACTTAACCTTTAGAAATGACATTACATCTTCAACAGTTCATCATCCTAGTAGCCTTCGTGGGTAGGATCGCCGCCCATACCGGATGGAATAAACTCGAGTTCGAGTCTCATCAATGACGTGACGTGAGGAATTTTTATGGGTTATTTTCTCAACGTGGCTGAGTTAGTTGGTCTCAGGCGAAGGTAGCATTGCTTCTCTCCCGGAAACTCGTGTTTTTCGTTCAGCAAACAGAAAATCGATATCAGAACACACGCAATTTGCAGAAATATACACGGATTAATATGGTCTTAGTCACTGATGCTCCTAAAACCCTATTACAACAGGGCGCCTCCGTAGCCAAGTGGGCAGGAGCAGCAGTGCGTAGCACACGCTTCTTGATTAGACCGGGATTCGAGCCCGTGACCACCAAATACGGAGGATATGGAAAGGTCAGGGAATGACCACCGCATATCCCCAGAGCAATATGGCAGTTGCTAATTCTCCTAAAAACCAAATAACAATAACCTCAATAGTATCCTTTTTGGGTTGGCACGCACGGTGCAATTCTCTTAGAGTCGTTAACTTCCTTGAGATCAATTTTTTGTATGCTTTCCATTTTGCCCTTAGGAAGAAGGCACGGTCTGTCTTATGCAGCAGTAGGTCTTCCTGATTTCCTGTTCTCTGGCAACGTCTGCAGACTGGTTGTTTCAGTTGGAATGCCAGTTTTGTAGCTGACAGGAAGCACTGGACAGTAGTAGTAGTAGTGGCATGTGATGCAAGAAAGCAAGTGTATGAGCTTATGCAGCATCAGCCGAAAAAAAAAAAAAAAAACATGGCAACAGTGTCTGTTGCCATGTTCTGATTATAGGAATAAATAAGAAAATGGGACTTTTTTTTAGCCCTGAACCAATGGATAGTTCAACTGGCAGATTAGCCTTTTAGAGATATCACCTCGCGAAATGGTTAAACCACTATTGAGCCATTGTCTTATATTTTAAATAAATGGCAGTTTAATATTTTGGTGATGTAATTTGTTTGAAAGTAGTAAAATACTAGTGCAACTCGTTGTTAACTCAGAGTTTCTTGTTCTGTCACTATAACTAGTCCAAACCAGTTCACGTTTTGGCTAGTGTGTGAACGACAATAACGTTTTGGACTGGGTGCAATAAAAAGAATACAAAGTGAGGTGCTCAAAATGATTTTAATTTTGTTCAAAGTTCAAAGTTTTGTTCAAAGCCCCCTGATTGAATCCATTTATTATACCGTTCTAAAAGTTTCTGAGAAAAAGTCGGTGAAGGCATTCAAAGAGATTATGTTCAGTTCGACGGTTATGTTTTTCTTTGTCTTTAACATCCTCAAATTTTTTCCTTCAGCTTGGAAAGAGGAAGAAATCCGCCGGTGCTAGACAACCAATAGGGAGTAGGGTTAATCTGTACAATGTGCCATTTTTCATCAGATCTTCGCAATAAGTGCGGTATGAGCGGGAGCATTGTCGTGCAACAAGAACTACATTTCTCTCGAAATTGTGGCATCAGCCAGGAAATGCGTTTTAACAGTCTTTGAAACCGCTTGTACATAGAGAGCTACATTGCCTCTCTATCCTTCAGGTACAAATTCTTGTGAATCACACTCTGCTTGCCGAAAAACATGGACTACTGTTAGCGAAACTTTTTGGGCTTTGATGATTAGCATTAGTAGAGGCATTTGATGCAAGAAAACAAGCTTATGCAGCATTAGCCAAAAAAAAAAAAAAAAAAAAACCACTTCCACTTCTCCCCTCTGTTCGTTCGAAATACCTGTCCAGCTGAGCCTTAAACTTATTTAGGCTATCAACTTCACCGACGGGGATGGAAGTCTGTTCCACCAACCAACCACCCGCTGGCTAAAGGCAAATTTCCCCACGTCCTACATCTGTCTTTCCTCAATTTGAATTTATGCCCTCTCAGGTGATTATTCTGAGCGAGAGTAAGAATCCCATCAGCATTGAGCATGCTCAAACCATTCAAGGCTGTATACGCCTCTATCAGATCACCTCGCTGGTGCCTAGTCTCCAGACACTGTAATTTGCAAAACTTAAGCCTTTCTTCGTAAGAGCACCCCTTTGTTCCATTCACTAATCTTGTTGCCCTTCTCTGTACTCGTTCCAGCAGCTCTACATCCTTCTTGAAATGAGGCCTCCAGACCTGTATACAGTACTCTAGGTGTGGCCTGACCATTGCCTTATACAAGGGAATAATCACCTCCTTATCCCTGCTAGAAAATTCCTATATATCATTGAGCAATATTCTAAGTATTTTCGACGTCTACCCTAGCTGCCTAATTCTACAGATCTAAATCCAATTGAGAACGTCTGGGATATTAATTTTGCATACTTATCAATGATATTGATGTAGGTGTATCAGGCTTAGTTTCGAAGTTTGCAGATGATACAAAGGTTGGCAGGGTTGTTAATGACGGTAATGGCAGTGTGCTATTGCAACAGGATCTATAAAATTTGGGAAGATGGGCTGAGAAGTGGCAACTGAAGTATTAACATTGACAAATACAAAGTACTGCATATGGGTACTAGTAATCCAAGAGAAACGTACCAACTGTGCGGTACTACACTTAGGGTGGTAGAAAATGAAAAATACCTGGGAGTAATTGTGCAATTAAATATGAAGTTTTCTAAGCAATGCAGACAGGCTGCCAGAGCAGGTAATGAGGTATTGTCAATGAGATACAGGAATTTTGCTAGTAGGGAAAAGGGGATGATTATCTCTTTGTGTAAGACCAATGGTCAGGCCACGCCGTGAGTACTGTGTGCAGGTCTGGAGGCCTAGTTTTAGGAAGGAAGCAGAGTTGCTTGAGCGTGTACAGAGAAGAGCAACAAGATTGGTGAGGGGAACGAAGGGGTCCTCTTACCAAGAAAGGCTTAAGTTCTGTAAATTGCAGCGGCTGGAGACTAGACACCTGCAAGGTGATCTAATTGAGGCGTATAAGGTCTTGAATGGGTTAAGCACGCTGGATGCTGATGGGATTCTTCCGCGTGTTCAGATTACGAACTTGACGGAGCATAAATTCAAATTGAAGAAAGACAGTTATAGAACAGATGTGCGGAAATTTGCCTTTAGTCAGTGGGTAGTTAATTGCTGAAACAAACTTCCATCTGTCGTTGTGGGAGTTGATAGCTTAAATAAATTCAAGGAGGAACTGGACAAACTTTTAGAGAGAATGGATATGTGAATTTTTTCTTTCTTTTTTTTTTTTTTTTTTTGGTTGATGATACATAAGCTCATACGCTTGCTTTCTTGCATCACATGCCTCCATTACTATTACTATATGTTAGAAAGGGCAGTTCGGCTTTACAATTCTTGACGAATCACAATACAACAGATAACAAACGGCCTGATGGAAAAATTTTAATGCCAGAAATCATGGCTCGGGTTTCAGTTTGATCATGACTTATTTTGACCATGTTTTCTGCCTTTTAGTATTAATTTAGCGCGCTAGTAAGTACGGGGTGATGTTGAACAACTTCCGACATCAATTTTATGAGGAGGGACATCGTTATAACATAATTTTTAGCCTATTTTAAATTCATTTTATAAACTTAAACTTATTTAAAATTTTCTTTATTACAAGAGTGTAGCAGAACTCCTTTACTTAGTTAGTAAAAAAAATTGGTGTTGTCAAGAGTGGATCAGTACAGGTGGATGGGGATTATTGATTCCAGTAACTTCTGGATCCACCCTAGGTGTGACGCGACGCATTTCCAACATAATAAATGGCACGTTGCTGAAAAGGTTTGCCACCCTGTATATAATTTTTTTTTTTTCTTTCTCTCTCTCGAGAAGCGTGTTTTTCTGGGACCATCAGTAACGTATCTTACTCCAGGCCATGGTCAACTGTATAGCCGACCGTGTTCCCAGGTAAAGTACCAAACGCTAGCTTGTACTGCTATATCCAACCCGTACCTTCTCATAAAAAAACAAAGCGCTCATCCATCTCCGGTGGATGTACAGAATGTATAAAAAAATAATTTTTATTTATTTAAGGAATCTCAACACATACAAATATGTGTGTGTTGGGATTTCTTACTGAGTATTACTCATACATTTATGACGTTCGTTATTACATGCGTTAACATATTATGCATAATTATGCGTATGTGTTAGCGCCTATTGTATTGACTATTTCGGTCCGTCTGCCCATCCGCATGTAATAACTCGACTGTCAGTGGGGATGCATATTCATGAACTTTTATATTTCTCTCTTTTAAAAAGATTTGTCGAGCCTTCCCAAATTTCATTAAAACCGGACGAATAGAATCCAGCAATTACTATTTCTTCTTTTTCATACATATTACATAGGTTTTCCATATACTGCATATTGTAACTGAAATACTGATATGTTGTTGCCGTGCGCTAATTGGAGAAATTAATGGATAATATGGTGGATGCGTTGTGTTTTTCACGTTTTTTGTCATCAGTTTACTAAATACATAAATCATGAATTATTACTATTTGCTTAAACATTCAATACTATGGACATAATGGATATAATCGAGAGATTGGAATAATTGAGTGATTCATCATCATCAGCAGCCAATAATGGACATAATCGAGAGATTAGAATAATCGAGTGATTCATCATCATCAACAGCCAATAATGGACATAATCGAGAGATTGGAATAATCGAATGATTCATCATCATCCATTTTCAATCCACTGCAGGATGAAGGCCTCTCCAGCAACTTTCCAGTTCCTTCTGTTTTGTGTAATGGCAATCCACTTACTACCTACGAACTCGTGAATTTCATCTGTCCATCTTTGTTGTTGCTGGTTTTCTTTTACCTTCTCTTGGGTACCATTCTGCTATTTTCTTAGTCCATCTGTCATCAAGTCTTCAAGCTATATGTCCTGCCCAAGACCATTTCAGTTCTTTAGTTTTGATAAGAATGTCCTTTATTTGTATTTGCTGCCTAATTCACATGTTTCTCTTCTTATCTAACAGTCTGATTCGAAATATAATTCGTTCCATCTTTCGCTGTATAGTTTTCAGCTTCTCTTCCATTCTTTTGGTGAGTGCCCAAGTTTCACTTCCATAAGTCATGGTGGGGAGTATACATTGGTTCATTATTTTACGTTTCAGACAAACTGGGATATTTCTCTTCAGTATGTGACTATATTTCCTGAATGCTATCCATCCGAAATTTATTCTTCTCTCGACTTCCGGCCATTTATCATTATTACAGCTAATGACTTGTCCCAGATAATTATATGACTCCTTCTTGTCAATTACTGCTCCTTCAATGATTATATTCCTTTCTGTAGTATACTTATTCACCATTACTTTTGTTATAGCCATATTCATCTTTAGTCCGAAATCCTTACTAACTGTGCATAACTGATTAAGATTTTCCTCTAATTCTTTGGGACTGTGGCTTATGATCACAATGCCATCTGCAAATCTTAAATGGTTTAGGTACTCTCCATTCACATTGACTCCTTTCTGCGACCAGTCCAATCTTCTGAAAGCTTCTTCAACGGCAGCAGTAAACAACTTCGGAGATATTGTGTCTCCTTGTCAAACTCATTTCTCAATTTTAAATTTGCTACTGCCTTTGTCTAGTCTAATAAAGGAGGTAGCGTTAATACTTACTAATCGAGTGATTAGTAGGTATTAACTCTGATATAACATTCGATGTAGTGTTTAAATTTATTAACTTCTTTTATCAAAACTAAAATTACTGTAACACAGAACGAAACCGGGTACAAAAATACGCTATTCTCCAGAACATGGTGCACCTTCAGCCTGCCATGGACTTGGGGTGTTTATTCCCCCTCTTCCAGCTGTTTTAAAATAGGAAAACGAGTTCCCGATTTTAAAACAGCGGCAAGGGTGAGATAAACACCCTAACAAGTTTAATGTGACAAGTTTAATAATAGGAAATATACATATATTAGCCTTGAATGGGTTTAGCAAGCTGAATTCTGATGGGATCCTTCCACTTGTTCAGATTAAGAACCTAAGGGGGCATAAATTCAAATTAAGAAAAGACAGATGTAGAATAGATGTGCGGAAATTTGCCTTTAGCCAGCGGGTGGTTAATTGCTGGAACAAACTTCCATCTGTCGTTGTGGAAGTTGATAGGTTGAATAAATTTAAGGAGGAACTGGACAGGCATTTGGAGGGAATGGTGTGAATTTTTTTTTTTTTTTTTTTTGGCTGATGCTGCATAAGCTCATACATTTGCTTTCTTGCATCACATGCCACTACTACTATTAGATACATACAAACAAAAAGCTTTGGGTTGTTTTGTCAACCTTCCTCAGTTAAACTGACAGTTAAGAATGGAGCATGAGGGCGTGTACTGCCAATCTTGTACGTCAAGTGCGTGATTAATTGTTGGATGTTGAAGCCACAGGCTTCAACATCCAACTTCTTTTATATCATTCGAATGATTAGCAGTTAGTAACAACTTATATAAGTTGCATAAGTAACAACTTATGTAACTTCTATATAAGTTGTTCTTATATATAACTTCTTTTATATCATTCGAATGATTAGCAGTTAGTAACAACTAATCAAGAGGATATAATGGATTCATTCTATTTTGCTTAGTAATTCATGGAAATAGTTCATTAACGTCACAGTTACTAACGATTGTTTTCTAGGTAAGGATATTTCGAATAATTTTGTATTTGTTACTATTCTTTAACAATTTGCCTTGACTAATTAAAGTCAAATTCAGTTAGCTTCTGATATACCAATTGTGTATTTATCTGATAATGCTCATCAATTGTTTCGTACATTCTTTGGTATTATTTTTTTTTTGTGGGCGTTTAAGTGAAAATCGCTTACTTTCTTCACCATGTCTTCCCAAATAGAAGTAGAGTATGTGATGCAAGAATGCAAGCGTATGAGCTTGTGTAGCATCAGCCAAAAAAAAAAAAATTCACACACCCATTCCCTCTAAATGTTTGTCCAGTTCCTCCTTGAATTTATTTAACCTATCAACTTCCACAACGACAGATGGAAGTTTGTTCCAGCAATTAACCACCCCCTGGCTAAAGGCAAATTTCCCCACATCTATTCTACAACTCTTTCCTCAATTTAAATTTATGCCCCCTTATGTTCGTAATCTGAGCAAGTGAAAGGATCCCATCAGAATTCAGGGTGCTCAACCCATTTAAGGCCTTATACACCTCAATCAGATCACCTCGCAGGTGCCTAGTCTCCAGCCGCTGCAATTTGCAGAACTTAAGCCTCTCTTGGTAAGAGGATCCCTTCATTCCCTTCATCAATCTTGTTGCCCTTCTCTGTACACGTTCAAGCAAATCTACATCCTTCCTAAAATGAGGCCTCCAGACCTGTACGCAGTACTCAAGGCGTGGCCTGACCATTGCCGTATACAAAGGGATAATCACCTCCTTTTCTCTGCTGGCAAAAAAAAAATTCCTGTATATTATTGACAAAACTCCATGATCTGCTCTGGCAGCCTGTCGGCATTGCTTAGGAAACTTTATATCTAATTGCACAATTACTTCCAGGTATATTTCATTTTCTACCAACCTAAGCGTACACCACACAGTTGGTACGGTCCATTTCTCTGGGGTTACATCTACCCATATGCAGTAGTTTGCATTTGTCAATGTTAAACTTCAATGCCACTTCTCAGCCCATCTGCCCAAATTTTCTAGATCCTGTTACAGTAGCACACTGCCATTACTGTCATTAAAATTCCTGCCAACCTTTGGATCATCTGCAAACTTAGACATTAAGCCTCATATACCTTCATCAATATCATTAATAAATATACAAACAATAATGGGCCCAACACCGAACTCTGGAGGACTCCACTAATAACATTAGTCCATGAAGACCAGTGTCCATTGATTACCAGGTTCTGTTTTATCCCACTCAACCATCAATTTATCTATTGTAGAAACTTGCCCTTAATGCCATACTGCTGTAATTTGTACAGCAGTCTTCCATGTGCAACAGTATCAAAAAGCTTTCCTGAAATCCAAGTATGTGACATCAAAATTATTTGCATCCAGTTCCTTTGTAACCACATCATAGTATCCAATCAAATTTGTCAGCAATGTAATAATTGGACTCCTAGTGTATGGATTTCGATAAAATTTTATGTTTGGGTCTTTTAGAGAGATTTGTTGAGCCATCCGAAATTTAATTTTACAAAAATTTCAAGTTATCTCTTAACATAAATAGGTTTCAGAATTTTGAATGATCGTTACTCGAGAAGGTAGTAGTAGTAGTAGTAGTAGTAGTAGTAGTAGTGGCATGTGATGCAAGAAAGCAAATGTATGAGCTTATGCAGCATCAGCCAAAAAAAAAAAAAAAAATCACACCATTCCCTCCAAATGCCTGTCCAGTTCCTCCTTAAATTTATTCAACCTATCAACTTCCACAACGACAGATGGAAGTTTGTTCCAGCAATTAACCACCAGCTGGCTAAAGGAAAATTTCCGCACATCTATTCTACATCTGTCTTTTCTTAATTTGAATTTATGCCCCCTTAGATTCGTAATCTGAACAAGTGGAAGGATCCCATCAGAATTCAGCGTGCTCAACCCATTCAAGGCCTTATATACCTCAATCAGATCACCGCGCAGGTGCCTAGTCTCCAGCCACTGCAATTTGCAGAACTTAAGCCTCTCTTGGTAAGAGGATCCCTTCATTCCCCTCACCAATCTTGTTACCCTTCTCTGTACACACTCAAGTAAATCTACATCCTTCCTAAAATGAGGCCTCCAGACCTGTACGCAGTACTCAAGCCGTGGCCTGACCATTGCCTTATACAGAGGGATAATCACCTCCTTTTCCCTGCTAGCAAAATTCCTATATATCATTGACAAAACCCCATGACCTGCCCTGGCAGCCTGTCTACATTGCTCAGAAAACTTCATATCTGCCTGCACAATTACTCCCAGGTCTTTTTCATTTTCTACCACCTTAAGTGTAGTACCACACAGTTGGTACGTTTCTCTGGGGTTACTTCTACCCATATGTAGTACTTTGCATTTGTCAAGGTTAAACTTCAGTTGCCACTTCTTAGCCCATCCGCCCAAATTATCTAGATCCTGTTGCAGTAGCACACTGCCATTACTGTCATTAACAACCCTGCCAACCTTTGTATCATCTGCAAACTTCGACATTAAGCCTGATATACCTTCATCAATATCATTGATAAAGGTAATGTCATTTTGACACCAAAATTTCAGCGTGTATTCTGTTAATCCCTGGAAACGTTGTATGTAGGATTAATTCCGATTCGAACCCCAAAAGGAGCCATTGTTAGTTTCGGGCATTCGATTATTGCCGTTGTCTCCAACTGGAAGACTGGAATCAACTGTTCTATCACTCCCCCTTTTACGATGACCTACGGAAATCACTACAAGACGTTATAAACAACTTCTCACCTGGCAAAGAAAAACATCTGGTAGAATCTGCTTCACACCTCGGAATTCTACAACAATTTGCTTCTGATTTATTTGCTAGAAGAAAACTTCTTGTGGCCAACCTCGCTTCACTTCCACCTCCTACAGTACCTCCAGCACCTTCACTAATGTCGTCAGCTTACCTCAATGAGTGGAGTCTTACATAGTTAAAACAGTGTCACCTTGAATAGCTCTTAGAAGATTATCTTTTTGAATATCCACCCCACATTGATCCAGTTTTTTCTCTTTTTTTTACTTCTACTTCCCCTCAGCCATGGGAAACCCGAGGATTGCTGGCACCCACTGGTATTGCACTGCCTCCAGTAGGTGCGGGATTTGTCCAATCTTAGATAATTCACCTATATATATTTTATTATTATTTTATATTATTTTATTGATTTATTTATTTATTTTTTTTCTTTCTTTCTTTAGCCGGTACCCCAGTCTGGGCAACTGTGGGTATGATTTTAATTTATTTATCTTTTTTATTTTATTTTATATTTATCATCATTATTTTATTTATTTGTTATTTATTTATTTTTCTTTTACTTTTATTTTATCTTATTTTATTTCACTTTCATTTTATTTATTTATTTGTTATTTTTACTTTATCTATAATTTTTTTATTATCTTATTTTATTTTTATTTTTTTTATCATTTTATTTATTATTATTTTTTCTTTATCTGGTACCCTTAGTTTGGGTAACTGTGGGTATGGGATTTTGCTGGCACCCACTGGTATAACACTACCTCTAGTGGGTGCAGGACTTTGCCCTGTTCAGGGTAGACAAAGATTGTAATGGTCTATCTCCACTTGGCTAGGGACATATCTAGTTGTGGCCCACCTCCTCGTGGTGTAGAGAGAGAGAGAGAGGCACGCTTTCCAGGAGATCGCCCGTCTGCTGGCAAAGGGGCTAGAACCAACTAACCAACACAACAACACATGTTCTATGCAAACTTAACACTACACACGTTTCTAGCCATTCTGCAGAGTTTTGTATCATTACAGAGTAACATGGTGGAGATGAACTAATGTTCCTGGAGCCGCCGTACAAAAGATACTATACATGCCTACATTTCTCGAGAATGAAATGTCAGATCGACACCATATTTTGAGCCTGTTTTTCGTTGTCTCATGGTAAACCTCCTAAGCATTTGTAGAACGTGAGCCTTTCTTGGTAAGAGCACCCCTGTGTTCCCCTCACCAATCTCGTTATCCTTCTCTGTACAGCTCTACACTCTTCTCAAAATGTCGCCAGACCGGTATGCACAAGAGATGTGACCTGACCATTGCCTTATACAATGAGACAATCACCATCTTATCACTGCTAGACAAGTTCCTGTATATCATTGACGATATCCCGTGGGATGTCCTGGCAGCCTGTCTGCTGTGCTCAGAGAACTTCATATCCGACTGCAGAATTTTGCATTTGTCAATGTTAAACTTCAATTGATATTCTCAGCTCATCAGTTAAATTTTCTAGATCTGGTTGCAGCAGCGGCATACCGTCATTCCTGTCATTAACTATGCCAAACCTTTGTATCATTACAAACTTCGCCCTTAAGCCTGATATCATTGATAAATATAGAAAACAAGTCCCCGTCTGTAGCACAGTTGATAGAACTGCCATCTTCCCCTCACCGGTTGAAAAAGACCTGAGTTCAAGTCCGATCGATGGCGTAAGGAATTTTTATGGGCATGTTTTCACAACATGGCTGAGTTAGTTTGTCTCAGGCGATGGTAGCATAGTTTTTACCCCTTCTGGAAACGCAGGTTTTTCATCCGGCAGACCGAAAATCTACCTCAGAAAACACTCAATTTAAAGACAATATGCATGGAGAAACATAGCCTTATCGCTGATGTTCCTGCAAGAACTCCCTATTTACCATAATTTAAAAACGTGAATTCCTCTACCATTCGCCCTTTAACTATAACAATAGAGACTAGGTTCCAACGATAGAAAGGTTCTACGTACATTAAGTAGTAATCTACAAAGTCTCTAGCTAAATTAAAAAAAAAGAAACTAACGAGCGTGACTAGAACTATAAAGCTACTTAAAGAATACGATTTAATATGACAGTTTGGTCTATAAAAGCAAAATTTTTCAAAAACTTATCCGTTTCTTGGAGTTGAAAATTCTTTGACTAGTTCGTGGATACTCTGCTTCGTAGACTCCTGTTATAATGGAGTCACTGGTTAAAGATGCATTGCGGGATCATCTAGGCAAGACTGCAGCAATTATTCAGACACAACATGGGTTTGTTAAGGGAAAGTCTCTTGTCTGACAAATTTGATTGGATATTATGATGTCGTTAAGGAACTGGATGCAAAAAATAATTTTGATATCATATACTTGCATTTCAGGAAAGCTTTTGACACTGTTACACATGGAAGACTACTGTACAGATTTCAGCAGAATAGTATTAAGGGTAAGTTGCTACAATGGATAAAAGGATGGTTGAGTGGGAGAAGACAGAGGCTGGTAATCAATTGGTGCTGCTCTTCGTGGACTAAAGTTATTAGTGGAGTCCCACAGGGTTCGGTGTTGAGTGCACAGTTATTTTGTATATTTATCAATGATATTGATGAAGGTATATCAGGCTTAGTGTCGAAGTTTGTTAGACAGTGTTGTTAATGACAGTAATGGCAGTGTGCTACTGCAACAGGATCTAGAAAATTTGGGCAGATTGGCTGAGAAATGGCAACTGAAGTTTAGCATTGACAAATGCAAAGTACTGCGTATGGGTAGAAGTAACCCCAGAGAAACGTACCAACTGTGTGGTACTACACTTAGGGTGGTAGAACATGAAAAAGACCTGGGAGTAAGTGTGCAATTAAATATGAAGTTTTCTAAGCAATGCAGACAGGCTGCCAGAGCAGGTAATGGGGTATTGTCAATAATATACAGGAATTTTTCTAGCAGGGAAAAGGAGGTGATTATCCTTCTGTATAAGGCAATGGTCAGGCCACGCCTTGAGTACTGAGTACAGGTCTGGAAGCCTCATTTTAGAAAGGATGTAGATTTGCTTGAGCTTGTACAGAGAAGGGCAACAAGATTGGTGAGGGGAATGAAGGGATCCTCTTACCAAGAGAGGCTTAAGTTCTGCAAATTGCAGCGGCTGGAGACTAGGCACCTGCGAGGTGATCTGATTGAGGTGTATAAGACCTCGAATGGGTTGAGCACGCTGAATTCTGATGGGATTCTTCCACTTGTTCAGATTAAGAACCTAAGGGGACATAAATTCGAATTGAGGAAAGACATGTAGAATAGATGTGCGGAAATTTGCCTTTAGCCAGCGGGTGGTTAATTGCTGGAACAAACTTCCATCTGTCGTTGTGGAAGTTGATAGGTTAAATAAATTTAAGGAGGAACTGGACAAACATTTAGAGGGATTTGTTTTGTAAATTGTTTTTGGCTAATGCTACATAAGCTCGTACACTTGCTTTCTTGCATCACATGCCACTGCTACTATTACTATTATTGTAGTAGGTAAAGTGCATCAAGAAAGTGTTGTCGCCGTAGCCTAGTGGTCAGGCGCGTGGGTTCATAAGTATACGTGCCTTGAGTGACCGGAATTCAAGCCTGTGAGTGCTGAATACGGTGCTGTTTCTTGTATTCTGCCTATCTTGTGAACTCCTCTGACCGTTTGATCGTCCCGGAGTATAAACAGAAAATTTATTTATTTATTTATACTAAGATTGTTTAATGTTTTGAATCAGAGAGCCTGAAATACGGATTCTGTGTTCTTAGTTATGTGTTGTTTATTACGAAGCATTACAAAACCTGGATGTGGCTGAGTCGGTCTCAGCTGAGAATAGCATGAGTTTTCTCCAGAAACTCTGGTTTTTCGTCCTGCAAACAGAAAATCGACCTCAGAACCCACGCAATTTACAGACAATATATATACGGAGCAATTATAGCTTTGGTTGCTATAATTGCTCCGTACAACAAAACGTGGAGCAAATTTTACATTGGAAGATATGTGCAGTGAAGTTAAAACAGTTACTTGCATATATCTTTTATATATCACTTAGTAATTAATTAGTAACAAGAATATTGAATATTTACTTTTGATTTCTGTTAATAACAGAAAAAGAGAAATAATTAATTTAAGAAATAAAATTCTAATGCGCCTGAAATGTATGCCAGTGCCTACTTTAACTGACTTGGTTTTTTTTTTCGTTCCGTTTCAGTTTGATGTGTATTAGTAAAAAAAGTAGGAAATGTACGCAGTGTGTTACACTTTTAGGGGAGTACTATTTTTTCTTAAATGTTTTTTCATTTGCTGTGCTGGATAGAAATGGAAAGTAAATATAGTTATCGCCTAATAAATTTATTACTAAAATTATAATTTTATATTACACTTAATAAAACTATAGGTTTACGTTCCCTAATCTTAGCGATTTACTTTAATTAAAAGTGTATAATATTTATTGGTTTAATATTCAGCTTATGGTTCTTACCCATGGATCTGTGCGACAAGGATTGATGGGCATGTGTAGCTCCTCCCATTGTTTCACAATGATTGGGTGCTGATCATCGTGATTTTCTGTTGAAATGAATGCCGTTTTGCAAAAGACTTCAGCCAGCAGTGTGTTTATTATTTTTTTGCTTATCAATCGGGTTAATCTTCAGTATGCCATAATAGTTAAAAGGAGAGGTTATGTTACTTTGTACGATTTTCGGGAGAGATTCAAGCCAAAAGAAAAATATACAATTCACTGTTTATTCCTTTTTTGGTTACTATCGGGTTGATATTTAGTATACCGTAGTTAAAAAGAGGGGTTACGCTAGTTTATACGATTTTTGAGAGGGATTCAAATCCAAAAAATACACAATTAGCGTTTTTTTTCGCTTGAAATCTTCCGAAGTAGTATAAACTAATCTAACCTATTTTACTACACGGTTTACGGTTATTAAATAATAGATTACGGGCAAAAAGAGCGGTAAGTGATAGCGAATGAAATGTGTTGTAAAAGAAATGAGCGGTAATTAATACTGTATAAACTCATTCTCATATAAAAAAAAAAAAACGGGAAGTTATAGGGAATTGAATGCATTGAAAAGAAAATTAGTGATAAAATCCGTGAATTATTCGCAGTAGTACACCTATCAATTACTTCCTAATTCCTTTACTTGCTAATTCATTTCACAAATATATGTGGCCCCAATTATAATCTCAACAATGTCCATTTCCACTTGCAGTCTGCCAAACCCCATGTTCTTTTTCTCACAGAATCTCAGTTATAGGTTGATTCAAATACTGCTCATCTCAGTTGCCCAAATTATTCGCTGTATGATTCCTTTCGCCTCAAAGGTGGTACTTGTGCATATGTCCGTTCCGATATTCCCTGTCAGAGACTTGGTAATATGGAATCTCCGCTTTTCGATCTTCCCTGGCTTAAAATCTCTCTACCTCAGTGTGTCAAATTCATCTGTTGTCTCTACCGTCATTCCAACTCCACTAATCATTTGGAGCTCCTTGACTTCCTCTCTTTGCAACTTGACTTTCTCCAGTCCAACTTTCCTAACAGTGAGGTAATTTTCCTTGGTAATTTTAATGTTCACAACTCCAGCTGCCTTCAGTTTTCTAGTCACACCGACCGAGCTGGTCGAAATGCCGAGGCTTTTGCAATTACTAATGACCTTGCACAGATTGTTCATTTACCTACAAGAATACCGCACAATCCTAATCATACAGCCAACACGCTTGACCTTTTTCTCACAAACAACCCTTCTAAGTACACTGTTGAAGTGAGTGGGCCTTAGGCACTTCAGACCACAACTTGGTGATTGTCTCTTCTCCAATGGAGCCTTTATCTCATGGCTATTCCCAACCTCGTGTTGTTTGGCATTACAAGAATGCAAAATGGGATGACCTGCGAGATTTATTTTATTTTTTTCCTAGGTCGGATTACTGTTTCAAAACTTCTGATGTCACTGTTTGCTCAGATCGTGTCAGTGAAATTATTCTTGCAGGAATGGAATCCTTTATCGCACACTCCACTTTTAAATCTCGTGCTTTATCTAAACATTGGTTTTCCAATAAATGTGCTAAGGCTGTTCAAGAGAAGAATGTTGCATATCGTAATTGGCTTGTTTCTGATCCTTGAGTTTCATTTTCTACCTACACCAAAATCTCGCAATGTAAGGCAGTTATTAATCAGTCCAAACTAGAGTTCGAACAGGCTAAGAGTAGAAAACTTGCTTCTTGTCCTAATGGTAGCCGAGCATTCTGTTCTCTTGCCAAAGCTATTGGTGGCAACTTTTGCCCATCTTGCTCCCACCGTGTCCAAACCAGACGGTTCTGTTGTCACTTCAGCTAAGAATAAAGCTGACCTGCTAGCATCCCATTTTTCTTCCAACTCATGTATTAATGATCTTGGTAAAACACCTCCCACCATTCCCAACACGCTCCATTCAGTGCTTCCTGTGGTCATCTGTCAAAAGGATGTCAGAAGGACTTTGACGAAACTTGATGCTAAGATAGGTCCAGGTCCCGATGGTATTTCTCCACTTGTTTGTTCAGTAAATAAGTTCAGTAAGTTCAGGAGCACAGGTTCTCAAAACCTGTGCTTCTGAACTTACTCCTGTTCTTTGCCGCTTTTTTCCCTTTCTTATTGCAAAGGTGTTTTTCCTTCTGGAAATGTGATCATATCCTGCCAGTTACTAAAGGGTGACAAATCCCTTCCATTGCAATTATTTCTACTCTTTCTAAAGTAATGGAGAAATCAATTAACCGCCAACTCTTAAACTACCTAAAAACCTCCCGTCTCATCAACGATCGCCAGTATGGATTTCGTCAGTGTCGATCCACTAGTGATATTCTGGCCTATGTCACTCATTTATGGACTAATTCACTGGAAAAGTTCGGTGAAACACAAGCAGTTGCTCTTGACATCTCAAAGGCTTTCTATCGTGTTTGGCATAAAGCTCTTCTAAACAAGCTTCCATCTTATGGTTTGCCAACTGTTTTTTGTAATTAGTTATCCAGTTTTCTCTGTGATCGCTCACTGAGGGTGATGGTAGATGGATCTCTGTCTTCCAACTTCTCCACTAATGCTGGTGTTCCCCAAGGTTCAGTTCTTTCCCCCACCTCTTTTCCTCTTGTATATAGTAGTAGTAGTGGCATGTAATGCAAGAAAGCAAGTGTATGAGCTTATGCAGCATCAGCCAAAAAAAAAAAAAAAAAAAAAAAAAAATCACACCATTCCCTCCAAATGACTCTCCAGTTCCTCCTTAAACTTATTTTGCCTGTCAACTTCCACAACGACATATGGAAGTTTGTTCCAGCAATTAACCACCCGCTGGCTAAAGGCAAATTTCCACACATCTGTTCTACATCTGTCTTTTCTTAATTTGAATTTATGCCCCCCCTTAGGTTCGTAATCTGAACAAATGGAAGGATCCCATCAGAATTCAGCGTGCTCAACCCATTCAAGGCCTTATATACCTCAATCAGATCACCGCGCAGGTGCCTAGTTTCCAGCCACTGCAATTTGTAGAACTTAAGCCTCTCTTGGTAAGAGGATCCTTTCATTCCCCTCACCAATCTTGTTGCCCTTCTCTGTACACGCTCAAGTAAATCTACATCCTTCCTAAAATGAGGCCTCCAGACCTGAACGCCGTACTCAAGGCGTGGCCTGACTATTGCCTTATACATAGGGACAATCACCTCCTTCTGCCTGCTAGCAAAATTCCTACATATCATTCACAAAACCCCATGATTCTGCCCTGGCAGCCTATCAGGATTGCTCAGAAAACTTCATATCTGACTGCACAATTACTCCCAGGTCTTTTTCATTTTCTACCACCTTAAGTGTAGTATCACACAGTTGGTACGTTTCTCTGGGGTTACTTCTACCCATATGCAGTACTTTGCATTTGTCAAGGTTAAACTTCAGTTGCCACTTCTTATCCCATCTGCCCAAATTATCTAGATCCTGTTGCAGTAGCACACTGCCATTACTGTCATTAACAACCCTGCCGACCTTTGTATCATCTGCAAACTTCGACATTAAGCCTGATATACCTTCATCAATATCATTGATAAATATACAAAACAACAGTGGACCAACACCGAATCCTGTGGGACTCCACTAATAACATTAGTCCACGAAGAGCAGCACTCATTGATTACCACTGTATTCTTTCCCTCAACCATCCCTTTATCTGTTGTAGCAACTTGCCCTTAATACCATTCTGTTCCAATTTGTACAATAGTCTTCCATGCGAAACAGTGTCAAAAGCTTTCCTGAAATCCAAATATATGATATCAAAATTATTTTTTGCATCCAGTTCCTTTGTAACCACATCATAATATCCTATCAAATTTGTCAGACAATACTTTCCCTTAACAAACCCATGCTGTGTCTGAATTATTGCTGCAGTCTTGTCTAGATGATCCTGCAGTGCATCTTTTACCAGTGACACCATTATTTTACCCGGAACAGAAGTGAAACTAACTGGTCTGTAATTACCCGGTAACCCTTCGATCCCCCTTTGTGAATTGGGGATACATTTGCACATTAGCATTAGCATTAGCATTAGTAGAGGCATTTGATGCAAGAAAGCAAGCTTATGCAGCATCAGCCAAAAAAAAAAAAAAAAAACCCACTTCCACTTCACCCCTCTGTTCGTTCAAAATACATGTCCAGCTGAGCCTTAAACTTATTTAGGCTATCAACCTCCACTACAAGGGAGGAAGTCTGTTCCACCAACCAACCACCCGCTGGCTAAAGGCAAATTTCCGCACGACTATCCTACATCTGTCTTTCCTCAATTTGAATTTATGCCCTCTCAGGTGATTTTCTGAGCTAGAGGAAGAATCCCATCAGCATTGAGCATGCTCAAACCATTCAAGGCTTTGTACACCTCTATCAGATCACCTCGCTGGTGCCTAGTTTCCAGACACTGTAATTCGCAAAACTTAAGCCTTTCTTCGTAAGAGCACCCCTTTGTCCCATTCACCAACCTAGTTGCCCTTCCCTGTACTCGTTTCAGCAGCTCTACATCCTTCTTGAAATGACGCCTCCAGACCTGTAAACAGTGCTCTAGGTGTGGCCTGACCATTGCCTTATACAAGGGAATAATTACTTCCTTATCCCTGCTGGAAAAATTCCTGTATATCATTGACAATACTCCATGAGCTACTCTTGCAGCCCGTCTGCACTGCTCAGAGAACTTCATATCTGCCTGCACAACCACCCCCAGGTCCCTTTCATTCTCTACCACTGTCAGCGTAGTACCACAGAGTTGATACGTTGCTCTGGGGTTGCTGTTTCCCATATGTAGTACTTTACATTTGTCAATGTTAAACTTCATTTGCCACCTCTCAGCCCATCTGCTCAACCTTTCCAGATCCTGTTGCAGCAGCATAGTGTCAATAGTGTCCTTGACAACTCTGCCTACCTTTGTATCGTCTGCAAACTTGGACATTAAGCTTGATATACCATCATCAATATCATTTATAAATACAGAAAACAATAAAGGACCCAACACTGAGATCTAAGGGACTCCACTAATAACATTAGTCCACGATGAGCAGTGTCCATTGATTACCACTCTCTGTCTACTCCCCCTCAACCACCCCTTTATCCATAGCAGCAATTTGCCTCCAATGTCACACTGCTCCAATTTGTGTAGCAGTCTTCCATGTGCAACAGTATCAAAAGCCTTTCTAAGATCCAAGTATATAATATCAAAGCTATTCCCTGCATCCAGTTCTTTTGTGACTGCATCATAGTATCCAATCAAATTGGTCAGGCAAGACTTCCCCTTAACAAAACCATGCTGTGTCCGAGCTATAACTGAAGTCTTGTCTAAATGATCCTGCAGTGCTTCTTTAACCAGTGCCTCCATTAATTTTCCTGGAACAGAAGTTAAGCTCAAAGGTCTATAATTACTTGTGTCAGCCTTTGATCCTCCTTTGTGAATTGGGGTCACATTTGCACATTTCCAGTTTATGGGTACCTCCCCTGAGTCCAAGGAAGCTCTCATAATTATGGCTAAGGGTTTGCTTACATCCTTTGCTGCCTCCCTTAATATAACTGGATAGATCCCATCCACCCCGGGTGCCTTTCTTGTGTTTATCTTCAACAGTTTCTCCTCCACTTTACTCCCAGTTATTTCAAGATTCTGTAGCTTACTGCTAGAGTTGAATACACCTCTGGTATTCCCCTCGCTGAATAACTCCTCATGTGTGAGGGGAATGCCAGAGGTGTATTCAACGCTAGGAGGTCCCCACGGACATCTCCAGTCCGTGGGGACCTCCCCTGAATCCAAGGATGCTCTCATAATTATGGCTAAGGGTTTGCTTAGTTGCTTTGCCGCCTCCTTTAATATAACTGGATAGATCCCATCCACCCCAGGTGCTTTTCTTATGTTTAACTTCAATAATTTCTTCTCCACTTTGCTTTCAGTTACTACAAAATCATTAAGTATCCTGCTACAATTTGATAACCTTGTGCCATTTTCAAACCTTAATAATTCCTCATGTGTGAATGTAGATGCAAAATACTCATTCAGCTTGTTTGCTATCTGAGCAGGATCATCAACAGTAGAACCATCGATGTCAAGTGGACCAATCAGATTCATCCCCTTCCTTTTAGAGTATATATAAGTAAAGAAATCCTTGCTGTTTTTCTTAGCATCTTTTGCCAAGGATTTCTCGTAATCTGCCTTCGCCTGCCTAACGTCCTTTGTGACCTGATTACAGACTAGCTTATATCTGCCATAGGCTTCTTAGTCGCATGATAATTTATATGCACGCCATGCATTTTTCTGACCTTCTTGCATTGACTGGAAGGTCATATTAATGACCTTCTTGCATTGACTGGAAATCCTATCCATAGTTTTCGCCGATGATAGCACATTGCATTCCCCTTTCCATTTTGAGGCACCTTGTCCTACTCAATCAGCTTCAACTTCTCGAAAATCTGCTACCAATTCCTTAAATGCCGACCTCCAGGTTATTCTCCAGTTGGGCAAAGACAACTTAATTGATTTCAATCCTTCTAAAACTCAGTCTTGTCTTATATCTCGCAAAAAGGATTCTTGTGTGCTTATGCTTATCTTTGGTGACACTCCGATTTCTAGACAAAATGATATCTCTTTTGGGGATTAACTTGAATTCTAATCTCTCTTGGCACAAGCACATTACAAATATTGCTTCCTCTGCATCTAAAAAACTTGGTTTTCTCTTTCGCTCGCTTATTTTTCTTCCAAACTGCTGTTCACTCTTTACAAATCGGAAATCCGTACTACCATGGAATATTTTTCCCACAACTGGGGTGGTGCCCCCCAAAACCTCTCTCAGGCTTCTTGATTCCGTTCAGAAGAGGGCAGTTAAGTTTATTAATGATTCATCTCTAACAGAATCTCTCCACTTGCTGTCTCATAGGCGCAGTATAACCGTAGTCGTTTTTGCGCGAATAAAATCAAAATCAATCAATCAATCAAGCTGTCTCATAGACGTACTGTTTCTGCTGCATGCCTCTTCTACAGATATTCCCATGGGCACTGTTCTTCTGAATTGGCTTCTATAATTCCCTGTCTCTTTCAAAACAGTCCGAACACGTGTCGCCACCAGGCAACATCAATTTACTGTTCTACTTCAAACTCACAGAACCAACTTTTCATCTTTCTCGTTTATTCATTCAACTGACATTTTCTGGAACAACCTTCCTTCATACGTATTTCTTGAAAATTACAGTCTACAGAAGTCCAAGTCCAATGTCAACAAATATCTTCTTTCGTCTTCTCAACCTCCAGCCCAAGCAGGGTACTAAGTACTATAGGTTCTAATACCTCTCGTGTTTGGGGTTTACATAAAAAAGAAAAAAAAAAATTAGTGAGAAGCAGTGGGCGGAGCTACACGTGCCCATCGCTCCTTGTCGCACAGATTCATGGGTAATCACCATAAACTGAACGTTAACCTATTTATTACTCTGGTATGGGCTTGGCACACTCAGGGTCCTGAGCTTGATATCATCATTCTTTCCTCTCTCTCTCTCTCTCTCTCTCTCTCTCTCTCTCTCTCTCTCTCTCTCTCTCTCTCTCTCTCACGCACACAGGGTAACTCGGGAAATTTTTTTTGGCTGGTGCTGCAGAAGCCTCAGGCTTCCTTTGAACCATATGGCTAATAATAATAATATTCACATCATGTTCACGAGGCTCGCATAGTAATGTACGGATGCGTGCACAGACTGTCTAAAGCTAATAATACTGCATTAAAACTATATTTAACCTATGAAATCTTTTTTCATACAAATTGTGTACAAAAAAGAAATGTTGCCGCATTTCTGTTTGTCAGATTCTAGTGAATTTGATATATTATTATAATATTTAGCTATATGGTGCAAGGAAGCCTGAGGCTTTTGCTGCACCAGCCAAAAAAAAATATTTCATAGATACCCCGAGAGAGAGAGAGAGACAGAGAGTGAGAGTAAAAGGGAATCGTCAGGAAAGAGAAGGATGGTGATATCCAGCTCAGGATCCTAGGTGCCACCCCATACTCACCAAATGTGAGCCCCTGTGGTAATATGGCACAACAAAAATTTTTAACAAGCCCAAATACAAAATTTTATGTAAATCTGTCCGCTGGTAGACCCTCTGTTACACGTGGACGGACAAACATGGTGAAGACAATACATGCTTAGCATATGTATGTACGAACGCTCCTGAAAAAGGTAAAAAAGTTACTTGTTGCCTTTGGCGCACTTTGTTGTGATATTTATATGCGTATATATTATATTTATTATCTGCTGTATCACGCTGTTGGGAAACCATAATATGGCGAAAATAGCTTTTCTGTTTCGAGTATCATTAACTGGTCATTATTTATTTTTTTTTTTCTGGGTGTGCCGCTTCAGGACACCAACTAGTATTTCTTCTCAAAGTGTAGTCCGCGAACCCCTGAAGGTCCGCGAGACTCTTTCAGGAGGATCCACGAGGCCAAAACTATTTTCATAATAATACTAAGACGTTATATACTGGTGTGCAAAATTTAACTCTTGGCACTATTTTCCTGTAGCTTCTCATAGGAGTGGCCTGTATATGGGAAAAGCATACCAAAGGAACCTCGGGAAGTACAGAAATGATGAAGGAAACAACACCGACACAACAACGGAAACAAAACGGTACAGAGGGATTTTATTCAAAAATAGCAACATGGCACTGGCTGCCATAATACAGATGCATCACTGACAAAGAGGGAACAAAGGTAAGAGATGGTCCTCAGTAGGAGATATGGCCACCCCTAATGTCGATACAGGCTATGCACTGTCTGTCCATACTTAGAACAATGTTGTTAATAAGTTCTTGCGGTAACATCGTCCATTCCTCTGTCAACGCTATCTTCAGCTTGTGAACATTTTCTGGTAGGTGTGGACGTGCCGGTAGGCGTCTCCCCAGAGCGTCGCATATGTGTTCGATAGGATTTAGATCGCGGGAACGGGCAGTCCAATCCATATGAACAATGTCATCACTTTCCAAAAGCATATCAACAGCTGCAGTGCGATGGGATGTGGCGTTATCATCCTTAAACACGAACTCTGCGCCAATGGCACCGCGGAACAGACACACATGGGGAAGGATTACTTGAGTACAGTATCGTGCACCGGTTACAGTACCGCCTTCCAGTATCCTGGGTTGTGTACGTCCATCCAAGATAACGCCTTACCAGACGAGAACACCTCGACCGCCATATCGATCCATTTCAGTCATGTTTGCGGGGTGATACCGTGTGCCAACCTTTCGCCAGATTAGCCGACGCCCATAATCGCTGCTGAGACTGAATCTACTCTCATCGGTAAAGCGTACCTTAAGTAAAGATTTTGTGGTTGTAACCTTTAGAAATAGTGTTGGTCCTCAAGTTTTGCACACCAGTGTACTATGATTTTGAGGGTTCTCAATAATTTTTTAGAGTGTAAATGGGTCCTGAGACCAAAAAGTTTTAGAACCGCTGTTCTGGATTTTTTTATTTTTTATTTATTTATTTTTTTGCAACGACCGGCAAATTAAATCTGCAGAGCAATAAAGGGCCAAGGTGTAAGCAACTGTTTTGACAAACTTGTCATCTTGAGATCATGTACTTGAGTTATAATTAAAATTTTTTTTTGTTTTATTGGCTGATTAGATGGAATTTGTCAGACATTCTTAAATATAATAGCGTGCATGTTATGTTACCTTGACGTTTTGTGTGGTTATACTAAAACGCCCCCTAGTGGTAGTTGTAATATCTAGATGCAGTTTTCTTATCTGAAACGAGCGGGTATTGTTTGTGATTTAAATTAATAAGGATAGAGAACTCTTCAATTATAAACATGGTAAGAACATTAATGCTTTTTATAAGAATTCATAAAAATTCATTATAGTAAGAAATCAGTACCTCCAGGTGTTCTCTTTCATTGTGTGCAGCGTTATCAAGGTTTTTCTTTCATTGGTATTTGGACGTAAAATGACGACTGTCTTGTACGCGAAATGGCCGTTGATTGTGTTATTTTTATGAGTGTGGAATATTTGTAACTAAAATATATGTCTGCATATTTATTTTATTTTGCTTTGTTTTTCTGAGTCCAATCAATATTATATTTAAGTACTATTGCTGTAACTAATGTTTAAGGAATGTATTCTCATTGGTATTGTTTTAGGGTTAACGGATGATTCCCCCCCCCCACACGCGCACACCCGTAATATTTAGCATTTAACATTAAATTAAATGACATATGATTGCGAGTTCGAAACAAGGAACTGATTGTTTTGCATTTACATGTTGCCCAGAAGATAATCTTGAATATTTAATGATGTGCATATTTTTTATCATTTAGTAAGTAGTATGATGGTTATTTACCTTACCTTACCTGATTTTTAGTTGTCATAATTAAGTTTGCCGAAGCTTAGGGCAACATTGGATGCTTTTTTGTTTTGACTAATTTGACTCAGTTTTTTCTCATTAGCGTAAAAAAAAAAAGGCGTGTGTACTCACACAAAAGCTAATATTGATTGTATTATTTTGGGGGAACTGATGGGAATGTTTATGTATGCATCTGATCATTTTCAACTTTGTATTAACGAATTTATTATTATTATTGTTATGCAGCATCTGAAAAAAAAAAAAAAACCAGCAACAATACTACCCACATTTCTCCCATCTAATACATGGATGGACAGTTCCTGCAGCCATCCTTTTTTCAGTTTGAATTTGTGCATGTCTGAGAAAGTGTTAGAATACCATCATCAAGCTTACTCCAACCATTTAAAGCCTCAAATACTTCAATAAGTTTTTCCTTACAAGTGCTTAGTTTCCAAGCACTGCAATTTGCAGAACCCAAGTCTTTTGTGGTAAGAGTATCCGTTTGTTGTTCTTGGGTAATTTGGTTGCTCTTCTCTACACCTATTCCAACAATCCACATCGTTTCTTAAAATGAGCTTTCCAGACCTGTATGCCATACTCAAGGTGTGGCCTAACCATAGGCCGCCGTAGCCTAGTGGTCAGGCTCGCGGGTGCATAAGTACACGTGCCTTGAGTGACCGGGGTTCAAGCCCGTGACTGCTGAATACGGTGCTGTTTCTTGTATTCTGTCTATCTTGTGAACTCCTCTGACTGTTTGGTCGTCCCGGAGTATAAACAGAAAATTTATTTATTATAATGGGATAATCAGCTCTATTGACCCTGCTGGTGAAGTTCCTGTATATCATTGACAGAACCCCATGAACTGTTCTGACAGCCCATCTGCACTACTCTGAGAATTTCATGTTATACTGTTGAATTTTACCCCTTGGTTTCAGCTGTTCTCCATCAACTTGAGTATGGTACCACATAATTGGTATGTTATTCTGGGATTATTGCTGTCCTTATGTAGTACTTTGCATTTGCTAATGTTAAACTTCAGTTGCCACTTCTCCGCCCATCTTCCAAATTTATCAAGATCTTTCTGCAGTGGTATGCTTTGATTCCTGTCATTAACCACCCTGTCGACTTTTGTGTCATCTATAAACTTAGACATTAACTTTGATATGTCTTCATCAGTATCATTTATAAATACTGTAAACATTAAGGGGCTCATCATGGAACCCCGAGGGACTCCACTGAAGTTACTTTTTCATGTGACAAAGACAGCTGAGGTTAGTGGAGTAAAATGGATAATTAAAAAAAAATAGAATAAATGTTTTGATTACTGTTTTATTTATTTATAGTTTGTATGTGATGAAATCTGTTATGCCTATATCAGGGGTGGGCATGCATGAGGTCACTGAGAGCCGCATTCCGGTTTTTCATATATTATAAAGAGCCACACCATAGTTACATAGTATTAAATACACAAATTCAAATTTAATTTAATTTAATTAATATGATTACATATTCTACACAAGCCTTAAGTGCTATGTAAAGTATACATATATAAGAAAATATAATTAAGAGAAAGAAAATACAAAATAATTATTTCAAAATTTTAATAATAAAAATGCATTAATAAAAAGTATAACATTTAACGAAGACCTTTGGTCAAATCTTTGAAATTTGGTGTAAAATTTGTTAAAGCCGTTCGCAGCAATTCAGCGAGATGATGATTGGTCAACTGTGAACGATATTTCGACTTCACAAACTTCATTGTGGAGTACAAAGATTCACAGCAATATGTTGTACCAAAAATTGAAATTAGACGGCAAGCAGCTTTCTTTAAATGTGGATATTTTGATTCTTGCACGAGTTTCCAAAATTCAATTACATTAGTAGATTTATGCTGCATTTGCAATGCCTGATCCTCTTTCATCTCTAATAACTCCAATTGCCCAGCCGCTTTTTCAACAAATATTATTTCAGAAATTGGAAATCCATCTTCAATAATATCACAAATAAATGGGTTCACAAAATATGCAAATGTAGATTTCAAACTTTTCAAATCTTCAAACCTATGTTCGAAATGTGCTTGCAATTCTTCCAATTTTTCTTTGTATTCGTCTAACTTTTCTTCTTTGATATTAATTATATTTGCTTTTACTCGTGGAAAATGATTAAATATTTGTTCTTAAGATCGTACACAAAAAGTCGAAGTTTAGCTTCAAAACTAAATACAGTTTGTGACAAATCAATAATATTTTTTTCCTTTCCTTGTAAAGCCAAATTAAGTGTTTGCAAATGTTCTATAATGTCTGTAAGGAACATTAAGTCAGAAAGCCAAGTTTCATTTTTTAATTCTGGGTATTTTTTACCTTTTTCTTTTGTAAATGTTATGATAGGATTTAGGAGTTCCACAAAACGGCCCAAAACATTGTAAGTTGACAGCCATCTTACAACACACCATAGGGATAAATCACTGGGCAATTCATCTGTTTCGTCATTCCCTCGCAACTCTTCTAAAAAGTTCTTAAATTGACGATGTGTTTTGGCATTTGTTCTAATTAAATTCAAAATCTGCAAAACAATCTTCCACACATTTTCGTATTTGAAGTACTTCGCTATGAGATGCTCGCGGTGAATTATGCAGTGAAGAGGTAAGAAACGTGGAATTTTAGGATCGCTGTTTAAAAGACCAATGAGACCTTGGTTTTAACCTACCATTGCAGGCGCTCCGTCAGTCACAATACTTACAAGTTTATCACGAGGCAATTCAAACCTATTCATTACTTCATCAAGCGCATTTCTAACATCGATACCGCGAGTTGTTTCGATAAGAGCTACTAGGTCTAACATTTCTTCCTTCACATTTACGTCTGCAGATACATAGCGGACAAAAACGGCCAATTGTGGAACATCCTGAATGTCTGTAGACTCGTCGAGAGCTAAACTAAATGCTGTACAATTTTTCAAATCACACATCAAACTATTTTCAACATTTTTACTAATTGCACCAATACGACGCTCAGTTGTACGGCGTGACATAGGAACCTGTGCTATCAATTTATGCAGTTTTGTATTATCTGGATCCAAAACTTTAACCACTTCTTCCAAGTTTCTTTTAATAAATTCTCCTTCTCCATATGGACGTTTGGCACGAACAATATTCCAAGCTATCAAAAAACTAGCTTCGTTTGCTCTGTCATCTTCGCGACTAAAAGAAGACAAGAGTCCTTGTTGCTTATGAAGACCAGATTGCAAGGACTTAAGTTTCTCTGTTCGCAATTTTGAATTTAATGGATATTGAGTTGAAAAGTGGGGATGACTTACTTCGTAATGTCGACGTAAATTGCTTACTTTGTAGTTTGCAATTGTAACTTTACAAATAAGACACGACGACTTTCCATTATTGTCAATAAAAGCAAAATTTTCTACCCACTCTTCTTGAAAGATTCTATTTTCTTGTTCGTATTTTCGTTTTTTGATATTTTCTGAGGTCATGTTATCAAAAAATTTAAATAACTTTAATTCCAAAGTCTGAAATTGAAACAAAATAATTAAATTAATTTACGGCGCGGAAAAATTACACTCGTAACTTTTTACGCACAAGTCCACTGATGGCGCCAGCAGTGTAAATGCGCACGGATTTATTTATAATCAAAATAAAAATAGCAAGATATCTAGACAAAAAAAAAATAAACACAACATAAAATCCGTATAACAAAATATTAGTTACTTAGTTATATTTTTATAATTTAACAAGATTCACTGAAAAAATTTCTGAAATAATAAAAAAAAAAGGATTTAAATTTTCAATGGGAGCCGCACTTAACTCAACGAAGAGCCGCATTTGCCCACCGTTGGCCTATATCATTGTTCAAACAGTAAAAGTGGTAGCAATTTTAAAAGAAGGATCATCAGTAAGAATTTAACCTTTTTGATAAGCCTTTCTTTCTAACCTATTCACAAATACATGGTGCCCATCTTTATTTTTTGCATCTGACCCACTGAATTCTAAATTATGGTAGTATCCCATATGTTTAAGCTGAATCACTGTGTTTTTAGCATTAGAATTATGATATTAGTGGTATAAGAACTTTAAATGCCAGTTTCCCATTGTGAGAAATAATCTCTTTTACTGACATTACTTACTAAACGCTGTAGTAGTTCAAGCATTTTGGTTGATAAAAAGTTGCTACAATTCTTCCTGTCATTGCATTTGATGTCCTATCATTCTGTCTTTACAAGTTGCATCAGACATGTGAAAAGAAACTTATTTATTCATCTTAAATTTCTGAATGGTTACTCGAATTTAATTGAGGGACTTAATTAAACTTGTGTATTGAAATTTAGAAATTTAATGTATATGTTCTTAAAATATTTTCAGTGCATGTATTTACTCCTGCTATGTTAAGAAATTGATCTTTTGTTGTTTTCACTTGTGGAACTATTGTCTCACATGGAAATGTGAATAAAAATAATTCTTTAACTTACCTGAAAATTCTGCCCTAACTTAAAATGCCACACGAGTGTGAAAGAAACTGTATTTACTACATCAAGGGAAAAAAGCGCGCGCGTGTGTGTGTGTGTGTGTGTGTGTGTGTGTGTGTGTGTGTGTGTGTGTGTGTGTGTGTGTGTGTGTGTGTGTGTGTGTGTGTGTGTGTGTACATACATACTTTACTTATTTTTACATTATTACTTATTAAATTACGGTACTACTTGGGAGCACAAATTGTACACATATGACTTCAAAAACTTGTTCACCAGCACATTACACGACAATTTGATAAAAGTACTATCTGAATATTACATATAATATTACATCAAGATAAACTAGGATGTAAAAAAACAGTACTGGATAGACCTTGTCAACCTTAATGTGAAAAATAACTACATACAGATGGGTAATAGTATCTATGTGCAAATAAGAGGCGTGGCTATGGGTTCAAGTAGTTCTTGCTCCATAGCCAACCTCAATTTGCACTTTTATGAAAATAAGATTAAAGAAGACATCGCATACTACAGGTACATTGACAATGTCCTTTTCATCAACTATGCAGATTTCGACAATATGGCTAAAAAAATTTATCCCGAAGAACTGACTGTAGAAAGAACCAACATAGAAAGCAACCTACAAGCCACATACCTAGACAGTCAAATCACAATAACAAACGACTTTGTGTACACCAAACACTACTATAAAAGAGACCGGTTTAGATTCCCAGCTATTAAACTAACTAACTGGGAAACTAAATTAGCCAAAAATATACATGGAAACGTGATCAGAAACCAAACCAACAGAATTATACAAATAGAAAGCCTAGAAAGCATTATGGAATCTTTAATAAAACTGAAAAATACCCTCATCAAAAACAATATACCTGACATCAGACACCACATAAATGCAGCCACACAAGCTAAACTCAAACAGTAACCTACTAACATTAATCCTAATAGTATCTTAGAAAAAAATTTTTCCATGGAACATAAACAGCTCCAATTAGAGCTGTGAATTGGCTCCCATTTGAACCCCAGGTTAATTGCACATAGGTGAGGCTCGTCACCTATCTGCACGGTACTCGGATGTCCAAAACCAAATCCCTACTAGCAGAGTTATTAAC